>NW_026695008.1:2740000-3340000 GCF_021218885.2 Marmota monax
ATATATATATATATATATATATATATATTGTATCTATATATCTTAAGGCCAGGGACTATATATATATATATATATATATATATATATTATATATATTTTTTCATATATATATAGTCCCTGGCCTCAAGATCCTTTCAGTCTAGGATACAGACAGAGATGTGCAAAAAAAAATCTAATAAAGTGCTCAAAAAGGTGTGAGATGATAGAGAAGAAGGGAGAGATTAGTTGATTCTATAATATAGGATGGGGGTATTGCATGAAAAGAGAGCAGTACCCTCAATCTGAGTCTTGAAAGACTCATAGGTGTTCCCTAGTGGAACTCAGGAAACTATAGATGTGAAGCCAGTGAAAAGATACTGTGGCCAAAGACCCAGAGATATAAAAGGGCCTGGAATGTTCTGGAAAGGCCAAGGAGTTCAGTCTGGTTGTAGCACTGAATATGGTGAGAAATAAAGCTAATGCTAGCACAGACCAGGCTGTAGAAATTACCGGGAATCACCAGTACACCAGTACATACTCCAGGAATATGATCTTGTTCTGTGGGCAGTGAGTGACCACTCAAGGGCTGTGCACCAGCTCATATTTGCATGTTAAACAGAAAACTCTGGCAGCCAAGTTGTGGGGGTGGGGGTGACACATGAGACAGGGAGAGACAGCTCCAGAGATGACCTCAGCCAGCTAAGTGGAAGGGTCCAAAGATCTAAACAAAGACAGTGACATTAGGGGTGAAGAAAGAAGTCAGAAACATAAGTCAAAGCCAATAAGCAAGTTGCCCCAGTTTAGAGACAAGCAGTTGAGAGACTGACTCTTACAGTGGTGAGCCAGCTATCCCTTGCAGGGGCTGCTCTGGAAGAAGGGACACTGAAAAGAGCTGATAACGGCTTATGAAGAAGACCTCCTCATGTTTTTTCTCCCAATTGTTTCTACATGAGTAGTGTCATCACAGGCTGGGACTTCACCTCTTGAAAGGTCCTCTGAATCAAAAGATTGCTGATCCTCTGAGCTTCCCTCAAAGTTGGTGAAAGGCAAATAGAAGTCAGCCACCTGAATTGGGAAAGGTAGAGGTAACTACGTTGGCCTACAAGGCCCTCAGGGGCATCTGACTTCTAACTAAAGTTTTAGACAGCTGGTCACGCTGGATACACGTCAGTAACTGGTCAGGGTCCTGTGTCTGGGGTCTTCTGGGCAACTACTGGCAGCCACAGAGAAAATTTAAAGCCAATGAAAAATTTTTATTGACATGCTATTCCTGTTCCTGATAAAAACAAGGTAACCACACAGGCCTGGGAAGTAGGTACTGATAACTAGCAATTTTGACAGATGAAGGCAAACATAAAACTGTTTTGAATTTAGGTTATTGCTAGACAAAAAAAGAAAAATCTCTAATGAAAGAATTTAATATTATGCTCTCAATATCCCTATTGCAGAAATAAATGATGATATGTAACAGCCTACCTTCAGGGCTGTGGGAAAGAAATCAATGATCTTTTTAGAATCTGAGCTGTGATATTTGCAAAGAGCTTTTGGTTCAGATGGGGGAAAGTGCTAGAAGAGGACACAAACAGATAAATAAATCAATCAAAAAGAGAGGAAGAAGGGAAAAAAGGAGGAAAAGAAATTGCTCACAGAAGACAAACAAATCACTCCAAGCAGAATTTTATTAAACCGTACTTAGGTCTGATCCTCATATAGGCAACAAAAATTCCCGCAGTAGGGCACATGCTCCTGGTGGCAAGTCCTCTGGGAACATTTCTTAGAAAGCTGTGCCGACCACTAATGGCCAGCAGGCTCATCTCAGTTTTCCCAAGCAGATCTCAGAACTGTCTCTGAAACATTGATGAATTAATAAATCAATTCTCTACATAATAATGCTCTGTTTTTTTTGTGCTTTTAATATCCAAGAGGCTTCCCTACTAAAAACTAGTAGTGACCAAGTTCCCTGCATCACACTAGCCGCATTTTTGATCAAGGGTTCAGAGTCAATTTCTTCAATTTTGCAAGACAATATATCCTGGTGAATCAGCACAGACTGTCAGTCTTATTTCCTCTATTAAGATTTCAAATGTAAGCAATGCTTTCACTTATAATTAAACTGATGCAGCTTTCTCTTATTTTATCACTCTTATATTTCTGCAGATGAACCAAGGCCTGCTCTTTGAATTTCCCTGACGGCTTACACAATGGCTACGCAGAACCAAAAGAGAAAAAAACCAAGAGAAGAATATCATCCTAACTGTTGGGTAGAAACAAAGAATATTGGATTCTCCTATTATTTTTGTATCACAATTAACTTTTATACTTCCCCCACTTTCTTTTGCCATGAAGGAGAAAAGTTGATCACAAATAAGTATTGATGCGTTATTTACCTAATGGATGAATTACCTTCCAGTGTGAAACATTGGTTTGCCTGGTTCTATGGCTAAGTCAGTGGTAGGGTTTGGGTCTATCTTTACCTTTTCTCTCCTTGTCCAGCTGTCATTGACCTCCACAAAATGTCTTTTCTGTCCAGTTTCCCATTCTGTTTTTAGGATAATGAATAAGATCTCCATAATTAAATCTGAGAATCTTTTAAGCCTTCATTACTATTCATCATTAGCATTATCCTCAGCTGTCTTACCTTTCCTCCAAATTATTGAAAATATTACACATGCATAAATTAATCATTAGGCATTTAACCTCCAAACACCTTTATGAAATCAGGTTTATTAGCCATTTTACATTAATGTGAATTCTCACTTTCCAAATGAATTTAAAAAACCAATTGCGAATAGTCTACTAACAAACACTTAAAAATTAATATTTGATTATTTCCCCAACCAGTCATATATTCAGATTGTCGACCTATCCATTATATTCAAAATGGCCAGCTAGCCATATTTTAAATTAAACATAAGCCCATGGGATTTAGCCTTTGTAGGCTTTGCACATTCCAACTTATGTCAATATCAAGAGTCAATACAAACCTAATACTAAAACACTCAATCTCTTATGTTGAAATTTTATAAAACCAAGAATTCTCTTAAAGCACAAATATCCTTTTACAGTCTGTTTTGAGCCCCCAAACAAACTGGACTGAAGGGGAGCTCCATTATAATTGAATATGGAATGGCAAGCTGGACTGTGTGACACATTAAACAATTAAACACACAAGAAATTTAATTAAAGTTCTAATTCACTTTGGATTTCCCTGTATCCTGCAATTAGTCTGTTTCATGCTAGTATCAAGCCTCCAGAAGTCAGGAATGCCCTGCTGAAAGTAAATCTGCTATGTCAACAGCAAGTAGTCTGTTAAAATCAACCAGATGGCAGGGTAACAGGTGTCGTTGTTAATACCTACTGAAGGCTGGTTGACTTTGACCTCTCTACCCCACATCCACTGGTCCTGGGACAGGGACTGGCAACTTTGTATGACAGAGATGTAGAGGAAAGACACAGACCTTTGTTTTAAGGAAAAGGTGCCCACTAAACAAGATGTACCTTGATAGAAGAAGAATCACTACAATTAGAGGACCTGGATCCAGTCTGGGTTCTACCACTTGCTACTCCTGTGTCTCTGGGCAAGTTATCATGCAAATGGAGTTACCCTGAGTCAGCCTAGATAAAAGCATGTGAGATCAGCCAGTGTGCAGGTATTTGAGGGAAAAATGATCTGTTAGCTGATCTATTTATAAAATGTCTGAGGGTTTTGTTCATGTGGTTCCAAATCTAGGACTATTTTTATTATGCTGCCCTACAAAGACCCTTCATGAGAGTCTCTTGTGTACGTACTGTACATAAGTGTGTACAAGTGCGTGAGTGACCCCAAATCAGCTACACTGGGAGCCGACAACACAGACTCCTTACCAACTTGCACAAGTATAGAGCCACAAAGAAAGAAAATGCTTGGCTAACATAACCAGATATAGAAGTGTCTCCAAAACAAGAAGCAACAAAGCAAATCCAGAGCTCAACCACAGAGTCACAAGCATCACTGAAATCTTGATAACTCCTAACTTGAAGGATTCCCAATAATTTCAAATGCATTTTTCCCAGTCCTGTGGAATGCAGAAAATGCATTAGGATGCTCTGTAGTGTTTCTTCTAGTAAATCAAAGCCCTGCAAAACAGTTCAATGTTTTTCTCTCTGAGAGATGTCTAGGTCATTATAATTGGAAAACTCCATTCAAACCCTTACCACAATTAAACAGCCCATGCATACTTTTGTCTTAGTAAATTACACATGACCTCAGGTCTATTTTGTTATGTATGAAACACTATTTCCAAGCCATTCGGTTTTTAAAATGCACTGACAGCAACAACTTTAATTTAAAATGCCAGTGTTCAATATGTCAAAGCTCAAATATTCTCTGGGATGAAGCTTTAATGCATATATATTATTAATGCACTATCAGAGAACAGATCCCTAAGTTGATTCTAATCAACAAGTCATTCGTCAAAGACTACATAAAGCAAATTTGGTGTACAATAATAGAGGAGAGAATTTTGTAGCTGGATGGTCTTGCTACCCAAGAAAGAAGAAACAAAAGTACAGCAAGTCTGCAGTTTGGCATTAGGAAATTTTAAAAAAAACTGAGTTTAATAAGACACTGGTTTTATTCCTTACCAACCATTTGGGCAAGAAATTCTTTGGAGAAAGGAATGGGAAAAGCATTAGTATCACAACCTACAGACTATGCCAGGATGAGCCATGGCTCAGGCAGGTTTCTTACACCTCTTCTTTTTGCTGTTTTTAAATATCTTTAGTTGTAGATGGACACCATACCTTTATTTTGTTTATTTATTTTTATGTGGTGTTGAGAACCGAGCCTAGTGCCTCATACATGCTAGGCCATCCCTCTATCACTGAGCTACAACCCCAGCCCAGATTCTCACACTTCTGGCCATTGGTTTTCTTATTATGAAAACAGATAAATTGGCCCCATAATGGATTCTGGGAAGCTCTGTGCTTGGAGTATAATGTTAATGCAAGCAAATGCTAATGTAAGCAAACGTTAGTGCTCTCACAGGATTCCTGCAAGAAAAGGGTGGGGGGGAAGAAAAATAGAAAAGTTTCTTGTTTACTATCACAAATTTTATAAAATAAGATAGTATTATTTTTAATGAAATTTTTTTATTTATAGGGCCCATTAATTTAGGGCATTTGTGACTTTGGAAATTACCTTTATTTATGCAAATGGTTGGATGCTTTGTGTATCAGAGATGGTGTGGGTAAATACAAATAATCAGAAACCACTGGTAATTGGAATATTCTTGCCAGTTTTGAGGCAGATAATCTGAGGCCCCAGACTTAGTATTTTCTTAAAGAAAGTTGTTCACTCTTCTCATAAGTGACAAACAGGTCAGACACATGGTTCAGGTAACCACTTCAGATCTGCCTCTCCCCAGGAAGAAGCTATTTAATGCTCAGTACCAAGTTTATCCTGCAGAAGGATGGCAGCTTGTCACACTGTGTTCCTACCTTTAGTAACTTCCATAGTAAACATCCAATGTTACTACATGAAAACAAACACACATTTTTTTTTTTAGGCTCATATTAATCTGTCCTGATAACTGGCCAGAGCTTAGTCTCAGACTGGGAGGCTTTTCCACCCCAATTTCTCTACTTCTAGAAAGAGAACTTAAACTCTGAGACTAGAAGCTCATTATCTAAACAGCTAGAAGAATAAAAGCTCTACCAAACGAAATAAAAACCATTTTTAATCCATAATAGGCTCAATTCTATGTTAAGACACAGTGACCAAAATTCATGATATACACATTAATTTATAAATTAAAATTTGACTTATTTGACTTACCTTGCTCTAAAGAATTCTTTGAAGCTAAAATCAGCATTACAAATTGTTGATACTATGCACAATGTTACTTATTATTGGATTTTGTAAAAATATCAAATTCTTATCCAAGAATAGCATCAAACAGTGGAAATATTTAAATTATAAATCATATTTTTTATCTAGTACATGAATATACTACACAGAAATATCTTTTGTTTATAAAACAAACTAAAGGAAACTTTCATCTTTGAAGAACAAAAGTAGATGTTCTTGCTGGAAATGAGGCAACGTGGTGTGAGGGGGATAAACCCTCGATGGAGATTCAAGCTCAGCTTCTGCCACTTGATAATTGAAAACAAACACACCAACACACACCCACATGCTTACACACACTCTTAATCTCCTCCATTTTCTGATTTTTAAAAAGGGATTATACCTTCTGACCACCTCACAGGACTCTTTAAGAATCAAGTGAGATCTTATCTAAAAACACCTTGCTAACTGTAAAGCACAATGTAATGATAAGGAATTATACTGTATGCTGCTAGACTCTAATACTCTATCATGAAGGAATTCAAATCTGAAATCTTCCTTAAGGTAGACAACATATTAAAGTGCTATGCATAATTCGATCAGAAATCCCAAAATTTATTTCTAACACATCAAAATAACAAAGTCTAATTTTCTGTGAGAATATCTTAGCATCTGCGCTATGCTTCCCATAATATTGGATGGAAATTAAACATTCAATTTATCCACACCTTTACCTGAACCTAATTGGCATTCAGTTAAACTAGTTAGTGAAAGAAGCTTTCTAAATTAAGTTCCTTTTCAGTATAAAAAGAAATATGTTTTAAGCATGGACCTAGAGATACAGCTATCTTCAAATATCTAAAAGGGAAAGAGTTTAGACATGTTGTATTTGGGACCAAGAAGTGACATTAGAAATTATACTTGAATAAACAGGCTTCAGCTCATTATAAAGAAAAATTTCCTACAGAGAGAAATAACCAAAGATAGAGCTAACACCTCCAGAGTCAGTGAGGTCATTGTCACAAGCAGCATTCAAGCGCAGGTTGTTCTTGGCAAGAAGTACAACTTACAACTTTTTATTTAAAATAACAAGAAAAACCCTCAATTGTAAATGCCTTTCTTAGATTCCTCAGGGGGCCAAAAACTCTGAAAATATTTCCACCAGTATTACAATCATAGAGCATCTCTATGTTGAAATTTCCAACTCTGTTCTCCTCAAATCAAAATAACATGTGGTATAAACCACTTCACGAACCTTGCAATTTATCACTATATTGCATTATTATAATACTGACATGAAAATGTAAGGCTCTTTACAATTTAAATTCCATGAGAGAAGATAACTTGTCTTGTGAACATTCTTACAACCTAGAACACTTCTGGGTGTGTATGAGATGCTCAATAATTATGAGACCAAATAAATGAATTCTCAGGTACAATACATAGTCTTCTTCAAACCTGACTCTCTTATCTCTGCATCTAGACCGGCCTTGCCTGCTGCCCCATGAAGTGGAAAAACAAAGCTTCTCCCTTGTTTCCACTATAAGTGTCGCCAATTTCCAAATACAGCTTATTTTGTGTTGCATTGCTCAAAGTGGTAATTTCTACGAGCTAAAAATCTCTTATCAAGAAATATCACAAAATTAATACATGTGACATTAAGTATTAGGTTTAGACTTATGGGTTAAAGCTTGCTTAATGTCACAGAATTCACTGTAGTAAAGATTATGTCAGTTTCTTAGAGGCAACCATACATGAAGTTGACTCAGTACAATTCCAAAACAAACACTCTGTGTTAATCTCCACACTACCCAGACCAGCTAGAGACAGACTGCGACCACAGCTGCCAGGTTAGACTCTCCTGGATGTGCTTTTATTGTTCGTTTTTTTAAAAAAAATCAACATATCAAAGACCCTGTTATAAAGGCTCAGGGCACCAACAGTCATTTAGCTTAATAATTTTATTCACTGTTAGTTCTAATAAGGGTAATGCTTATTTGTTGATGGAAATATTGCTATCTATCCTTGCTCTTCCTCTTGCCTGCGACTCCTCCCTCTTCATGAGCATGTTCAGGAATGCCAGAAAAGTGTCAAGTGAGTATAAAATACAACCAGAGAAAAAGGAGAGAGGTTGATCCCCACTAGGCAATAACAAAACGAGAATATATTTAATATTTACTAATGCTTTGTCATGCATGAAATGCTTTCACATGTTTCTGGATCAAGCAAGCTACTGAAAGACTCCATTTTATGACAGCTGTGATTTTTCTGAGCACTGTCCCGTGTCCTGCTTCCTTTTATTGCTGTCAGTATAGTTCCCCATACTGACTTAACTGCCAATTTTGAAAGGTTATAGACAATACATTAGATTCAGGGAGAGTTGAGCTGGCTTCAACTTGGGAGATTAATGTGAATAGGTCAGCTCAGGGAGACTCGGCACAGCCCAGGGGTGGTGGACCACAGCGGCATGAATTCCACACCCGTAAACAAATTCCTCTTATTAAAAACTGGCATGAAAGCCTTTTAAGAAGAAAGAATAAAAGGTGTTTACTTTAAAGAAAATAATTTCTCCAAAATAACAAAAATGCATATGGGGAGACAAATTCTGAGAGGGTTTATGGACTGACATATTGGCCATTATACCAGTAAGACTACCAGTTTCCAAACTGATAGGCTTTGGATACCCAGAAGATAACAAAACAAGTGCTGCCACAGTCAAAATGTCACCAATGGATCACCCAGGAGAGCTCACTCTCCAGCCAACTCAAAACCATTCTCTTCCTCTGGGTGGTTCCCAGGGAGGACCCCAGAATAAACACCAGGAATAGCACTTGTGCTGGAAAGAAAGGCTTCCAGAGCACAAAGAGCATCAGTGATTAAAAACTTGCCTTGTTGATGTGGTTGTCTCCTGAGTAGAACTTGGATTCTGTGGGGCTCACTGTCCTTTCCACTAAAAAGCTCACAAAACCAAATGAAATGGACTACCTAAATAGGTGCACTGTGCTCTTTGAGAAGACATTTTTGATATTCAATTGGACAGTAAAAAAAAAAAAATGCCAACTTTAGATAATTCATCTAGGTTTGTTTTTGTTTTGGGGAGAGCATTTTGGAGCTAAACCATCATAATGGTCTAAACAGAAATCAGTGCTACTAAAAAAAGAAAAAAAGAAAAGAAATAATCCTTCTACAAAAGGCCACAGTATGGCTCATTACAGTTGAACTCTTTACTGGTAACACATACTCACTCCATTCGTGAGGCCTAGATCATTTTATTTGTGCTCTGAGACAAGGGTTACTAACTATAACTCATGAGAAAAAATACAGACCATCAACTTTATTGGAACACACCACTCTTATTCAGTCATGTGTTTTCTGTGGCTGCTGTTAGTACTTAATAATGGCAGAAGTAAGTCATAGTTCTGAAGAAAAAAACATGGCCCACGAAGCATAAAATATATTTTTTTTCTGTGGCCCCTTACAAAAAGTGTTCACTGGCCCCTGTTGTAAGAGATTAAATTTCTTGTTTCAAATGAGTACTTATTTATACATCTGAGAAAATACAAAAAGACCACACCTCCTACTGAAGAAAAGAGGAGGTGGGGCAGGTTAGAGAGGAGTGGAGAGAAAAGTAGTAGTTATTACTATGTCTGGGCATGCTATCGAGGTCTCTGACTTAGCTTCATGTAGGTGTGGGAAGTGACTGGATCTAAGAAAAAAACATAATCAAAGTCAATATTTTACTTTTTCACAATGGAATGTCAAATCTGCTACTGAATGTTTGACATTATAAACATGGGTCTTTTATCAATCAATCAGAAGGGCCTTCTTCTCTTAGACACTCCCAAAGAGCTTCCTCTGGAATTGAGGTGTAACATGACAGCAACAGTGTTACTCCTCTAAATCCCAGGGAGGATGGGGAAGTGCTCTGTGCAGCCTGGCCTGGTTAGTGTTCACCGCAGAAGCACTGAGGTCAGGAGTACTGAGGTCAAGGGTACTGAGGCCAGGAGTACTGGTCTGCTATAGTCAGCAGCTTAGAGTAGTTACATACACCACAGGTACCACTTAGGGTGCAAGGAAACTGGAGGAACTGCAGAAGAAACAGGTGCCAGACAGAGTCTCCCTGTGATACCTGTCAGTACAACAAAGTTAAGCCTATGACTGGGTTTGGGGTAAATAATGGAGCAGAAGCAAAAGCAATAAAGCTACAAGGAATCAGAAATGTAGACAGAAATGTGAGGAAGCTGGCTGGCCCTGAGCACATCAGACTCCAGAATAGAACTTGGGATCACCTTTATCTGAATCTCCAAGGGACAAAAAAGCCTCATGCCTTACATATAATTTCTGCAGTTTTTAGCACATGTAAGGATGAAAGAAAGGCTACTTAAAAGATGGTCTAGATAATGTGAAAATTACCCATCCAATTTGGTTCTATAAGTTTTATCCAAGCATTAAGTCAGACTGCCAGAAAGAAACACCAGATTAGATGTATAGAAAAATGCCTTAGAAAATTTATAATTTCATATCTGAATATTAATATAAGAAAGAAACAACATGACACCAACTTCACAAATTACAAAAAAATCTAATGCTGCCAGAGCAGAACATGTTCCTAAATGACTCTTACCTAAAGATTCACACCCCACACCTTCCTATACTAGAAAGTTTCTCTCTACCGAGAACTATTGTAATATTTTCTCAGACAACAAGAATTCCATAACCTATCGAGTCTTTGTTCCCTTTCTTGTTTTGGTTGTAAGAAAACCTAAAGATTAAAATTTCAAATTTATAATTAATAGATGATTGCCTACTAGATGCCAGGTGCTGTGCTAGAACAAATCATGCAGGTGAATGATGCCCACAAAGTTTCTGTCTCACAATGTTCATAGTCCAGGGGAGGAAGCAGACGTTAGATTAATAGACAGATCTGATGGTGATACCACCAACTCAAGGGCCCAGGCAATTTCCAGCCTTGGAACATTAAAGGTACACATACAGCAACCAAAACAACCCAAAATAATCTCACTCTTTACATTTCAAGGAACTTAAAAGGGACATATATATGCACTGCAAAGGCCCCTTTCCCCTTCCCAAATCACCAGATCCCATAGTATTTCAGTGTACCTCCAGAACTCTGTATTCCTAGACCCATGAGCTTTTTTGGTTCCCCCCCTCTTTCTCCTATCAGTAATCATGTAGTTCAGTTTGGCATCTATTCTAAATAGCAATAAAAAAATCCTGACCCTTTAGGAGAAGAAGAGAGAAGCAAAACTGAGCAGACAAGTACAGATTCTCTTTACCAGGCAGGGGCACTATTGGATGGAGGGCCGTTGTCAACATCACACTTGGATAACTTCTGTCTGGTGATATAGTTAAATTGTGAGAGAATATTGTGGAGGTAGAATTCATCATCTAGCATAGATGTCCGGAGAGGCTCTCTCACAGAAGTCCTTAAAGCCAAGACTTGGAGGATCTAGAACTTGCTCTCCAACAAGCAGAAGGACAGACTATGCCAGGCAGCAAAGCTTAGGCATGGATGCCTGAGATCTGTGCATTCTCCAGGAACCGAAATACACAATCTAACTAGAGAAAAATGAGCATGGGGAAAACAGATGGGAGATGTGGCTGGAAAGATGAGTGGGATAGAAACCATGCAGAGCCTTCTCTGGTCCTGGTAAAAATTTTGATATTAGACTAAATACAATCAACAGCCAAAAAGGTGTTGAAAGTGGGGCATAAGAGGATCAGATTACCCAGGTGCTTAGTGAAGGATGAACTGGATAGGAGGGGCAGGAAATGAAGAAGCCAAGTGGAGATACAGCAGGTTTAAACCCTGATGAGTGGCAGTGGAGTGTACAGGCAAGTGTTGGATTTAATCTGCGGAAATTGGTGAGAGATTGATTACATGTGGAGGGAGAGGGCTGTGTCGAGGGCAGTTCTTGGAACTCCAGCTATTGATACTTGAGTAAATTGGGTTGGAGGAAGAGACGATTTGAGTAGAAATATTGAGAGTTCAGTCTTGAAATTGAATCCATTATATGTTAACTGAACATTATGTTTGGAAATAAAAAAAAAAATTATACCTAATTGCAATAGCTCCCTCATTTTTACATGTCCAGAGCTTCCAGTGGTGTTTAGCAACAAGGAAGTACTCAATAAATATTTGAAGAATGAACAAAATTTCCTGTGGTAGTTCTCTCTCTGGTATTCAGAATATTTGAGCAATATCTTTAGATTAAAACACATTATGTTTGATAACACATACTTTTATATTTGACATGTGGAAAAAAGCTTGCTTACTGTTTTTATCATACAAACTACGGAAAGTAAATTCCAAGAAAAGTGTCCTTCCCCTGTAGAGCCTGGGTTTGAAAGAAATGCTTGGAAACACTGTTTTATTTAACCTCTGATTATTTAAATTTTCCTTTTTTCATTCTGTGGCATGTGTGCTCTTTTATTGTTAAGTGACTTCAAATTCCTTCAGAAAGTAGATGGAATAAATTACAAAGAAACACTGTGCCTCAGATTAAGTGTGATTTGTGGAGCTTAATGGCTAGATTCTTGCTGTGCCCCATCATTCCCTAGCAGCTACTTTTCAGGAGCTCTTCTTAGGCAACAGAGAGTTCCAGGGCTGTCCCTCAGATAATCTAAGATGACAATAAAACCTGGTCCCAGAGCACCTTCCCAGTTCTGGAATCTCTATCTCACTAGTCTTGGTGTTTGGCAAATCAATAAGCTATGCAAATATTCCAGGAGACATGGGGGCCCTTGGTGCTACTTCTCCTTATTCGATCCCCACAGCACTGTGACTTACACAGAGGACACAGAGAGAAAATCACAATAATGGCAGCGGTGATGGCATATGCATCCACAAAGGGGCTTGCTTCATTCAGGGGAGCAAGTGTGTAATTGCTAAATTGCAAGAATTGGGTCAGGTTGGTCAGAAGAAATTCCAGGTAAGAGGACCTTTTCATTTTCTTGCAATAAATGCTACAGAAGCTACTTTTGAACCATCACTTTTCTATCATATAGGATGACTTACTTTCCCTCTCCGATTTTATGTTTTCTCTCTCCAATGCTTTGTTTAAAAATCCTTCTCATCCTATTATTCTACTTATTTATTTCATATTTTACCCAGTTTGGACTTATTCCTGGGACATTGAGAAAATCTCTGATCCCTATGTCCTTAGTCACAGTGAAAACCAAAACCAAACCAAAACGAAACAAAACAACCCTGACTTCATTTTCGATAACAAGATCTGAGCCAGTTGCTTATTTTAGAACCTTCTGGGATAAAAACAAAACAAAACAAATCCCGTGAACTCGGATCCCAAACTCTAATGTAAACAATATGGAACTGACCTTCTTACAAATTTGCTGTAGTACTTCTGTGGTTACTAGTTTCCTGAGCTGTAAAATGGATATAAAGTTTATTAATTTGAATCTAACAGGAGAATTCATAAAAACACAATGAATATAAGGGTTCTGAGGAAAACAGATCCACAGCTTCCTAACAAAATTCTGAACACTGCCATAGGCACTCACATCCTCATTTTCCAACATCATCATGAAAACCAGCTTAACCCAACCAAAATACTTTTTCCAGCCTATTTCACAGATGACTAAACAGAATTATAAGAGATAGTTGGTGACAAAAAAAAAAAAAAAGCCCTTTGGAATAAATAAACACAAGAAGTGCATGCCAATCAATCTCTTAAAGATTTAAATTATTCTTTAGTGTGGGGTCCCCAGAAATGCAGCTCTTGAACATCCCTTGGCTGCACAATTGTCCCAACGATCTCATGAGCAATCAGTCCTGCTACCACTTCTCACAGGAGGAAAGAAATCCTTCTTTCTGCCCTGTCCAAGTGGGTCACTGCTGCTTTTCTCTTTGTTCAGCCTTTCCTAGGAGGTTGCCAAATTCTACTGTAGTTCACTGCATATTTTAAATGCTGGAAGTGGTTGTGTCCAAAGAAGGTCAAGAACACTGCTCGTGAGCAAGAGTGGGGATGCGCTTGGGAAAGACAGAGGCTAAGATTTAGGTCACCTCTGGGGAGGTGATTTGTGTCCACCAAATCCTTGGTGTTTACTGGTATTCATGCTTCTCTATGGGCTTTCTGCTTAATGTTCTAAATGAAGAGCAGTATTTTTAAGTGCCTTCAAGGTAATTTGCAATTATTTTAAATAAAAATGATCCAATCATCCTATAAACAGAATCCCTATCTTCTGTAAACAGAGCTGGCAAACATTTCATCAGTCTTAAAAATACTCCCTCCTTTGATTAGCCCCCCTCCTCCCACCGCGTTCCCTTTCCTTTTCAGAGTTCCTTAAAGCAACAGTTTAGACTATACTAGAAAGACGTGAGAACACTGGGAAGAAGTCCTCTAGAGATGCAGAGGCTTGCTATTTTTCCTATATGCTTCAGGATTTCTTAGGTTTCTTTTATTTTTCATGATTTATAAAATAAAAAGTACTAAAACTTTAGATAATGAACAAAACAGCAAGATCCGAACCACAAGAAAAACTGTAAGATTCAGGGATTACCTAGATCTTTCTATTTTTTTTCCTGAGCACAAGATAGGCAAGAGCTATGTTAGAAAAATAGAAGTAATCACCATCAGGGTTTTCAGACATGACCTTGTCACTAGCTACCTGGACAATCAATGGAACTCTAAAATGCAAAACTGATTTTTGCTGACATTTTATTACATTGTTGAGGTCATTGGAAAACAATAGAAGATTAAGAATCCCAGGTTCCTTGGGTATACTGCAGCTGTTCTGATTGTAGGGAAACATTTAAATCCATTCACACTCTGACATGCATATACCTGCAAAGTAGGGTTCCCTAACTGTCTGCAAGGACCCATCCTCCCTTCTTGCATGGCAACAGAACCGCAGTCCCTGGCCAGGTACAATCCTATCTGGAATAAAGATCAAAATTCCCAGTCTCCCTTGTCAGGTGTGGCTACATAACTAAATTCTGGTCGGTATTATGTAACAGAAATATGTGGTATTTCTGCAAAGGATCCTTAAACGTGGGAGATTACCTTCTGCTGCCTTGAATGTAGATTTTATAGCTGGAGCTCCAGCACCTATCTTAGACTTTAAGGGAACTAACCCTGAGGACAGAAGCCAAATACTGATGGCAGAACAAGATATAAGCCTGAGTCCCTGATGACACCCCCTGCCCCACAGAAGAGGCACCACACCACTCTCCTTTATCTACCCCAGACTCTTACATGAAACAGACACAGCATTTCTAATACCAAGTCTCTTGTATAAGGGATTAGCTGTTTGATTTAGGGCCACTGAAAAAAGTTGTCACTGATATGTCTATCATACTGTACAAGTAATCTGGCTGCTCTGGGATGAGGAATTTAGCTTCCTCCTCTGCAGAAATTCTTTCACTCATCTAAAGATTACATAGCCAAAAAGAACCCATCAGGAAATACTAGCCTAGCATCTTCCCACAAGAGCAAAGGTTGCAATCAGCTCTGCCTCTGAGCATTTCCACTAACCCCAGCATCCTATCACTCCAGTCCAAACTGCTCAACTCCAGGTGTCTCCCTGAAAAAGCATGCCAGGTATACGACATAGTGCACTGTTAATCAGACTGGCAGAGGTCATCAACTTCAGCACTTGTGCCCCAAATCAAATGTTTCCCTGGAGTCTAGGCACTGCATGGATGCACAAAATTGCCAACCTCTTGTGTTTAACTATTATAACCAATAACAATAAATTATAAGAACTATATTAGTATATTGAAAGATGCTCTATAGTTTTATAAGTACCCAGAAGTGTACCAGGATCCTAAATATAAAAAATATTAATAACAGTAATAACAATGAATATCAGAACCGTATGACTGCTACTGTACTATTTGGCTAGCACTCTGCTGGGAACTATTATTTGGAGTTCAAATAAATATTATTACTCCTATTTTATAGATGAGAAGATTGAGGCTCTCAGAGGCTCAAAAACGTAGCTAATACCCTATAGTCAAATCATGGCAGTGACTATAGCAGAACAGAACTGTTTATACATTTAAAATATTTTAGCTATATAATCTCATCTCTCAAACTATGAGGCAAAGTAATCCAAAGACAATCTTTATTTTCCTTTCTTCAAACTACAATAAGCCATTATAATCCTACCTTTATGGGGTTTTTTTATATTTATTTTTTAAATTGTAGTTGGACATAATATCTTTATTTATTTATTTTTTATGTGGTGCTGAGGATTGAACCCAGGGCCTCGCACATGCTAGGTGAGTGATCTACTGCTGAGCCACAACCCCAGCCCTCCTACCTCTATTTTTTTAAAAAAATATTTTAAAGTTGTTGATGGACCTTTATTTTATTTATTTGTATGTGGTGCCGAGAATCAAACCCATTGTCTCATGCATGCCAGGCAAGCGTGCTACCACTGAGCCACAAACCCAGTTCCCCTCCTACCTCTATTTTATGCTGTCATGACCATTTCTTAAAAACCAGAAACAAAAAAACCTGATAGCATTTGTCAACAGATGGTAAATAATGCTAGAACACAAATGAAACAAATCACAAGTGTTCCCCCTTAATCCCACCCTTCACTAACAGTTTCACTTCAGGGTGACCGATATGTTTCTAGAATAAGGGTCACTAGACAACTTTTAATTTGTACACAACCAAACTGAAAAGAAACACCTACACTGACATTTTCTTGGGTAATTACAGTTCTATATGCCATTTCTTTTGACACAGGTCTGATTTATTTTCCACCTCTTTGTTGTGCTTTTGCTTTAATAAAAGAAAAGAATGCTGAAAGAAATTGAGCCCTTAAACCATTCATTGAATCCATCTGCCATTTAGTCAGTATTCAAACAATAAGTGAGCTTAAAACAGAGGAAAAAAAATCAATCTTCCTATTTGAAATAAGATCTGTCCTCATAGGAATATCTTTGTGTGTATGTGGGGGGGATATTTCTATTTAATTTAAAGATATATATTTAAAAACATTAATTACATAAAAAGTTTACCATTAGAATAATTAAAATTGTATGGGGATGCTAGAAGCTAAAGAATTAAAATATTCCTATGAGAAGGAATCCAAACAGTAGGCTAGAGCGCCCTCTTTCTTCTCTTTGAAGAAATTCACGAAAGCTCCTCTCCCAGAAAGAAGTCACTGAGCCAACAGCTTAGCAATGCTCATGCTCTCAGAAGCATTACAGTATATCAATTGTTCATTATTTATAAGTGATTTTACAGGTAGAAAACACAGAACTTTAAAAAAATATAAATACTCACAAAGCCATTTCAAACTGCTCCAGCCATTTTTTCTTTAAATCTTTTGTTTTGCAATAAAATTCTAACCCATTTTGTCCTTGGATGTGGATGAGGTAGAAGCCATAAGACCACTGTTAAAAATTAATATAATCTGGATTAATATGCATTGTTTATTAAAGATGCAATATTTCCAAACTCACTAAAACATTACCACAACCATTCAAGTACCCCCTCATAACGTAACCAGTACATAAACTGTGAACAATTAGACTTCTTATTACTGTCAACTTCCTATCCATGTTACACATGTTTTACTGTCTTGCTCTTGTGGCATGTGAGATAATCAGAGCAGTGGTAGTACTGTCCAACCGCATCTCACAGAGGCCTGTACCTCATCAATCTCTAGGAACAAAACAGCTGGATCACAAGCCACAATCTCACACTAACACACAGTCAGGCCTCTGCTGTGCAGTTTCCTCATCCCCAGATCCAACCAACCAAACATGGAAAATATTTTTTTAAATTCCATTTCTATTGAACATATATAAACTTTTTCCTTTTTATTATCCCCACACATTACAGCACAATGATTATTTACATAGGAATTACAATGTAGCACGTATTATAAGTACTTAAGAGGTAAAGTACATAGGAAGATATGTGTAGGTTAAATGCAAATCCTGTGTCATTTTATAAATGAGGAACTTGAACAAATTTTGATATTCATAATGGAGGGGAGGGACTCTTGAATATCAATGGATGACTGTATTAGCATACTTTTCCTGCTCTTGTGGCTTGTGAAAGGGGTGAACTTATAATCATCAAAGTTATAAGTAAATTATAGTTACTAATGTCCAAGACATCACCTTTTTATTTTCTTTATCAGTTGTAGGATTGTTGGCTATCTTGTACTGTTGAAGATCTATTATTTCTTTCATTTCATAGTTATCACCTTTTCTTTTACATACAATCACTGCCAAATCAAATAAAAAGATGTGCCTGTGAAAGAGAAAGAGAGATTAACTGGTGGATGTTTAATAGTTTAGAAGCACATGTATAAACTTTTTCCTGGCAAAATGTAAGTATACCAACCAACCATTTTTCCTTTGGATTAGACAGCAAGGTGTTTCACATTGAAAAAAAGGAGAGATGTGACTTAATAAAAATGGTGTGTACCCAGGCACTATCCTTTACCACATGAATGCCCTACATGCATCTTAGTTCCTTCATTTAAAAAAAATGAGCAAAGAGCAAAATGATAATAAGAGAAATATAAATATTGCAGAGTTGTTGAAAGGACCCATTGAGATTAGCCATAAAGCTTGCTCATGGGCAATTGCTTTTTTGATTATTTAAAAGCTAAAAATTCCAAAAACTATTAATGAAAAGTGTATCAGTGAACTTCTGATAAGGTACTAGTAATCAGTCAGAATGCCCTGAGAAGAGTTCACCCCTCTCACAAGCAGGGCTCAATTCAAGTCCTCAGAACCCCTGCTGGGTGAACATTAGTATCATCATTTCACTGGGGAGCAAACAGACTTAGAGTTGCTAGATAATTTGCACCATGAAGGTGCACAGCAAGATTCACACCCAGCTCTAATGTCAGAACCCAGGCTTTTACCCTTTATGTTGTTCTTCATGATTTAATGAACTTACTGAAGCACAAACAGATGGTGTATGAGCAAAACGTAAAATAGAGAAGTTAAGGTTAAATTTCCACGTCAAAATTTCTCTTATTTCTTATTAAAAATGATGTAATGGGGAGGGGGGAAACATTATAATCCTATCATCCAATATCAGTATGTGAGGCTCCTGAGAACTACCTGTAGAGCCCAGGTATCAAGGTGAAAGCAAGAGCTGATGCTGCCCCCTGCTGGCTGGCTTCATATTCTCCAAAGAGCCCAGAAAATAACCACAAAAGCATCAATGGGACACTCACATATACAATTAAGGACTCCATGCCTTAAATATATGACAAATTTCCCTCAAGAAAAACATCACTTCATGGTACTCTATCTTCCCTTAAGGCCATTTTCTGTTATTTTGAGTCATTTTTGAATGACTACCCTAGAGACCAATTATGTTTTTCTGGTAGTTACTTATGTTACTTCATCTTTATTCATCTCTATTATCATTTCTAGGCACTGATCGTTCATATTTTTAATTTTTTTCTTAATAACTCAGACACATAACAGATTCCAGGACAAAAAGTATAATACCTATATCAAAAATAAATTTAGGAACCATGGGTTGATCTGTCCCTTTTTCTTCTATTCTTCTCCTCCTTCATCCTCAAAAATTTGTTTTAAGGTTTTCTCCATCTTCTGATACTAATTACTGACTTTGAGAATAAACATTGCTCTTCTCACCTTTCTTGCTTTGTATGCTTGTCCAGAGTGGTTATTCGAATTTCACCATCTCCCTGGGGTCTTCCAAAGAGCAAAACTGGCTGGTTCTAGAATATAAAATGTATATGTCTGAATTCTTCATAATCACACAAAACCAGAAACAAACATTAGCAAAGACATTTCCCCAAGAAAAATATCTTATTATGTTACAAATATTATCAATTTACATATTTTAGCATACTTAAAAAACTCAAGACTACATGACACACTATTAAAAACAGTCTGTCCTTTATAATGGGGGAATATGTTAATTAATTTTACTTAAAAGGGAATACTCTTAAAGTAATCTTAAAAGTCAGATAGATATCAAAAGAGAAATAACTATAAGAATATAAATCACAAGAAATTCTAGCAACTAATGCTTGCTAAGTATCTACTGTGTGCCAACCACTATAACAATCATAGGGCAGCATGACCTAGACTCTGCCCTCATGGACCATACTCCCCAGTGGGGGCACAATATTCACAGATGCAAATAGGACAAACACACCACTTCCCTGAAGGAAGAGTACAAGGAGGGGATCTAACTTGGTCAAGAGAGTCAGAACTGACTTTCTTGAGCTAAGATCTCAAAGATGAAAAGTTTTGACTTAATGATTAAAAATAATGAGCTATTTCTCCAGAGGCAGGCGATTAAATTATTCTTTTAAAAAGTAATTATGAGTACTTACTGTACTTGCCAACTGAAAAAATAATTGGCTGAATATTATCACTAACACCTGGAGATTCCATTGTAATAAAGAGCATAAGTGTGTGATTAACAGTTACAAGAACAGTAGAAAAATAAATATTCTGTATCAAAATCTCAATGATGTTTTTTGCAGAAATTGAAAATTCCATTCTAAAATCCATACGGAATCTCAAGTGACCCTGAAAAAGAATAAGGCTAGATATTTCACATTTCTGATTATAAAACTTTTTCCAAAGCTATAAAAATTGGATTTCATCAAAATTTAAAACTTTTTTGCATTAAGGACATTATAAACAAAATGAAAAGTCAACCCACAGAAGAAAGTATTTGCGAATTGTTTTTCAGATAAGAGATTGATGTGTGGATATACACAAAGAACACCTACAAACTCAATGACAAAACCAAGCAATCTAATGGTCCAAGCATTTGAATGGACCCGCCTCCAAAGAAGATAGACAAATGACAAAAAAACACATGAAAAAAAATGATCTGCATCGTTAATCATTTGGAAAATGCAAAGTGGAACCACAACAAACTATCACTGCACACTCAATGGGATGTCTATCATTTATACACATATCACACATATACGTACATGTGCGTAGATGTGTGTGTGTGTGCGTGTGTGTGTAGTTTTTTAACCACCCCCACCAAAAAAAAAAAAAAAAAAAAAACCCAAATACAAAATTAACAATGCTGGCAAGGGTGAGGAGAAACTCAAACCCTTGTGCATTGCTAGTAGGAATGTAAACTGGTGTAGAATCTGTGAAAAATGGAATGAAAATTAAATACAAAATTACCATACAATAGAGAAACTCTAATTCTGGGTATGCAAACAAAAGAAGTGACAGTAGACATTGGAATAGATCGTGGCACACCCATGTACAGCAGTATTATTCATGATAGATGAAAGGTGGAAGCAACCCAAATGTTCATCAATGAGACTCATAGATAAATAAAACATGGGGTATACACATCCTATATCATCAGCCTTAAAGGAACAAAGTTTTTTTTAAGAAGAAAATTTTTACATATGCTACAATATGGATGGACCCTAAAGCATTATGCTGAGTAAAATAAGCCAACATCAAAGGACAAATATTATACAATTCCATTTTTCTGAGGTACCCAAAGCAGTCAAACTTATAGAGACAGAAATTAGAGTACTGGTTGTGGGGACTGGTAGGAGGGCGAACTGGGAGTTTGGGGTTAATGAGTAGAGTGTTTCAATTTTGCAAGATGAAGAGAGTTCTGGAGATGGATGGTGGTGATGGTTGCCCAACATGATAAATGTATTTAATGCCAAAGAAGTGTGCACTTAAATGGTTAAGATGGTAATTTAATGTTATATTTTATTATATTTTATATGCAGCTATCCAGGCAACATGCTGCAGAATTCCAAAGAGAACCAAATAATGGGAGAATAGGGAAAGAGATTTTTTTTTTTTTTTTTTTTTTTTTTAGATTGGACTTTCAAGGAATTTGATGGGGAGAGCCATGGTAGGCTCTGAGAAGATGATGATCAAAGGCAGAACCATGCAAATGCAGGGCAAACTGGAGATTCTATGGTTAAACACAGCACAAGACCTATAATGGGAAATGTGTGGGCAATTATCTGAGTTCAGGAAAATAAGTTTAAGTCCAGATCAACTGAGGGCCTTAAATGTCTGCTAAGGAATGTTGATTGAACATTGAAAGCAACAGAAAATCTTTACAAGTTTGGCAAAGAGGGAGAACTGAGAAATCCACATTTTGGAACAGTAACTATGTAGAGGCTCCTGGGATTGGGTAGGAGGTAAATGGTGTCCCCAAATAGGTAGATTCAAGATGTTTTGGAGAAGGAAGCAATAAAATTACTCTTCTAAAACAAGTATCTTATATCTATTCTCTATTTGCACTGCCCTCCAGGTTAATCCAGGCCTCCCTTCTCTTGGGGAAACCACTTTTAACAGCTTGGAAACAGTACAGCACAGCCCTAGACCAAGGCTGAGCTGAGATTTCACAGTGACAGCCAGGCGAAGCTGGTGCTAGGTTTCTGTCTGGTAGTGATTTACATTTCAAGAGGACCCTTTGTACTGCACCAGCCCCCCTGGTCACCCCACCCACCGAGGGCCACTCTTAATTTACTTTGGATTTCCAACCACCCACACCCTTTATCACTTGCCCACCTCTGAGTATCTGAGTTGCTAAGGTTTCTGCCTAGGTAGATCTCCCCCCAGATCTGTGGCTGCTCATCATCTTTTAGGTCCCAGTTCAAGTGGCCAATGACTCCAAAGGATTAAGTAAAAACTCCCCTTAGTTCTCTCTGCTACAGCACCCAACTCAAAACACCATCCTCAATGGGGCATTTTTAAACCCTCTCTGACTGCTTCCTCAATCAGGATACCCCTTGTTCATGGTGATAGTCATGCCCTGAGCAAGGTAGAGTCTGGCACACAGTGGTCACCCAGAAAATATATGTAAAATGAGCAAGTGAGCTGCTATCAGCTGTGACTATGCATGGGCATAAAGAGCAAAGAAAACAGTGGATTTCAGTGCTTGGAATTCAGACTGCTGGAACAGAAAGTCCCTGGATAAGGAAGAGTAAAACAGGAGTAGCAGGTGCCTCCAGATATCTATGAACTGCCAAACAGAGGAAAGGGGGGTGTGCAGGGAGCAGGACTCCAACAGCAGAAACTTCAAGGTAAACTCTTTTTGTCATCAACTGCAGCTCTTAAAAGTCCCCAAACTGGGGGGTGAGGAGAAGCTGGACGGAAGGATAATTACATACCAAATTTTCTATAGATAGCTGAAACTGTTTAATTTCACGAAGGGTCTCATTATCTCTTTTCACTTCATTCACATATTGTGCCAAGTCCTAAAGAATGAAGACAAGAAGGCACACTAAGATTAGAGGAGAGATGCAAACCACTCTGAAAGAAAACACATCATTAATTCCATTAGGGGTAAATGTAACCACCATTACTCTGCAATGACAATAAAATGAAGACCCAATCAATCAAAGCTGCATCTTAAAGGCAATTGTGAAATGTCAGGACAGCTGGAAGACTGAAGAGTTGTCATTTACCACACCCCAGAGAAGAGTCAGGATGCTGCTGCCTTAAAAAACCCAAACAAACAAAATATGCTGCTATGCAGAGCAACCCAAAAGAAACTAGGTCAGAAGAATGTCAATTCCGAGCACCGTAATGCCTGACCTTGACAGAATTATATTTTTACTCGGGTTAGAACAAGGGCAACAGTGAAGGATTTGCAGGGAGAAAAAAAAAAAGTAACTAAAAGTTATACAGTGAACCTAAGGGAGACTATTTTCTGCAACCAGTTAATGTCTTGTTAGTTCCTGAGAGCATTCAGTCAAGCAGGCTGGCTCAAATTTAAAGAGTTAATAAAGAAGAAATAAAGGAGAGCTGAGGAACTAAACAGAACAACAACAACAAAAAAAAATGAAACAAAGTGAACAAAAAACACTAGCCATGTTTCTCCATGTGCCTTCACCTATTTTAAAATGGCTTTTCTTATATTTGAGGAAACATTAGCTAATCTCCCCATACTGTAACCAGCTATTTTTATTACATGTGCTCCAGATTTTCCTGTTTTGTGAGCTCTTCTCTTTTTTCTCTCCCCTCTTAAATTCATCTGCAACAGTAGGAACCAACCCTCAAAAAGCAGTTCCTAACTTTGTTCTCAACAGAAATCTGACTTTTCTTACGATGTAGGCATATACGGCTTCTTCAAAGATAGGAAACTTGGTAGAATCTTTTTTTGTAATAATAATTGTGATATTTCCTGATAGTGGAACTAAAAGGAATGAAACATCAAAGCTGACACTGAAACTAGTACAGAGACACAGATGAGTAGCTATACATAGTTCTGAGCAGTTCTGTCACATTCTCATTTTGTTTTTAAGAACAAATATTTGCTTATTTTAAATGAGGGGCAGATATTATTTCCTTCAAAGAAACTGATTCAGCATAACGTGGAAATTAGGATTTTACATAGTTCTAATACATTCAAAAAATCTGCTTTTATCTACCTGTATTTCTTAAATTTCAGACTTAATTGAAAACAAAAGCCCAAACTTGAAATTCACTTGTAAAGTTAACCGGCATCCAAAAGAGTAAACCTGGTTGATCCTGTCATCTGAGGAAAATGAGCCACAATGGTGTTCCTGAAGCCCACAGTTGACCTGATGTTTACACAAGCCAACAGTTTTCTATTAGCAACCATAAAAGAACACGAAACAAAAACCATTATATCAAGGCACTCTGGCAGTTATGAAAGTTAGCAAACTTCAAAAGTTATTTTAATACATCTCTTGATGTTATACGTTCTTGTCCTACATCAAATCCATGCAAGTCTATCTATTTTGGTAGATAAATAAATGCATATTGTAATGTATTAGCATATCATATATACATGTTATTAGTCTGAATACTGTTGTTTAAAAATTATAAACAAGTGACAGATACGTTTGCTTTACCTTCATAGCATCAAGAGCCAGTTTCAGATTCGATTTCTCAATGGGATCAGTGGTATGTTTGACAAGTTCCTATTTGGAAGAAATGGTTTAATACATCAAATCAAAACTAACACATAAGAAAATTTTTTTAAAAATCATTATTATCATTATTCTCTCCATAATGTGATACATTTTATGTAATGAGGCTTTATTTTCACAAAAAATTTCCAACTGCAAGAAGACCGGGTAGACATCAAAAGAGCAGGAAACATGCTTGGATACATCTTCTTTTCAAAGACCAACCTGAATTCTATACCCCGCCACCAGATGCTGCTTCCCCAACATTATGCATTAGTTCCTAATGGCTAACTTCATTGACACCTTTTTACTCACTATCATACATGGATTCTCTCTAGCTGCTGGTTTTGAGGACCACATCTCCCTTCATTTCACAGACATCAGCATGTTCTGTTTATTGTTACTGCTGATATCGTTTTCATAAATCCTCCATTTCTGCCAATTCCCCAGTCCTCAGTTTCTTCTTTTGTTAACTGTATCTTAGAATGTTATTGTTCCCTGGATCTTTACCCAAGGTCCCTCTCATTCTTATATTACACTATTATGGTTTGGATGTGAGGGGTCTCCCAAAAGTTCACATGTAGATAAATCAAGAGTGATCAGAGAGGAAATGTCTGGGTTATGAGAGCCTTAACCCAATCACTGAATTAATCACCTCATGGGATTGAGTGGTAACTGAAGGCAGGTGGGGTGTGGCTGGAGGAGGTAGAGCACTGGGGGTGTGGCTTTGGGGCATATATTTGTATCTGGCAAGTGGAGTCTCTCTCTCTCTGTTTCCTGATCATCATGTAAGTTGCTTCCCTCCCCCACACTCTTCCTCCATGATGTTCAGCCTCTCCTGGAGCCCCTGGGGAATGAAGTTGGCTACCCATGGATTTTGACTTCTGAAATCTTGAGTCCCCAAATAAACTTTCCTCCTCTACAGTTGTTCTGGTTCAGTGTTTTAGCCACAGCAGTGAAAAAGCTGACTATAACATACACAGTCTACAATTCTATCACAATCACAGTCAGACTGTCAACATCTCCTATTGAGGTTCACTCTCAAATACATACTCTCAACCCAGAACTCAAGCCTGAGTCCCAGACTCACATCCATCTAAACAGTTCTAACTGAATAGATTACAGGCACCTCAAATCCAGCATGCCCCGCATGGAGCCCACCCTTACTCAGAACCCTATTCTTGTTCCTGCGTTTGTTATTATTGAATAATGGCATCCTCATCCATGTAATCACATAGGCCAAACCTAGAATGTGTCCCAGACTCCTTCTGTGCCTCTGTCCATGTTTTAACTGATGTTAGCTTTGACCCTTCCCTGGAAACCATCCTCCCTGCCACTCCCCTGCCCTTTCTCAAATGGGTAAGTAGAATGGGGCTCTGATCTATCTTCTGATTTGTAGTCTCTCCACAGGACCATCAATTCCCTCCATTGGCCTCAGAGTTAGGACGCCAGGAGATCACATTTCCATCCTATTTAGCCTTCAATGATGCCCCACAAGTGCTTTGATTGTCACTCATACTTCCCAGTCAGACTCCATGGTCTCCATCCTGCACACCTCCTTCAACTTCTCTCCCTTTACTTCTAAACAACCCATATTCTATTCATACTCAATTAACTGTAATTCTCAAAATATGTTCTGATACTTAATCCCCAAAGAATTATTATTTTCTGTCTTTCAAAAGCTCTTCCTCTCTGATCCACCTGTCCAACTCTTGCTCTTCCTTCAAAGCCCAACTCAACAATCACTCCTCTGGGAAGCTGGTCTCTACCAAGATCCCTGGCCTTCTCAGGCATAATAATCTGTGTGTCTATCATACTGTGTTCCTGGGAAGATCACATTTCATGCTTTCCTTCTAAAGGGTGAGCTTATCAGTGCACAGGACTTGTCATGTCGTAAGTGCCTGATGCTATGTCTGGCACAGAGAACCACACAAAAACCTTTTATGAATTGAATGCCAGTAGTGCTTCAGTTATATACAGAGAATCTGCTCAGTATAAAAATGTGTCAAAATTCTATCCCCTTATTTCCATTTTTACTCTATTAAATAAAGATCTATGTATATTACACAAAAAAACCTATCATAATTATTTGGGGGGGGGGGCACAAAGGATTGAACCCAAGAGCAGTCAAGCAGGGAACCACATCCCAAGCCCTTTTATACATTTACTTAGAGACAGGGTTTCTAAGCATCTTATGGCCTTGCTAAGTTGCTGAGGCTGGCTTTGAACTCATGATCCTCCTGTTTCAGTCTCCTGAGCCACTGGGATTACAGTCATGTGCCACCATGCCCAGCCAAACTTTTCATAATTTAAAAATTGATCATGGAACTAAATATACACTTAAAAATTTAAACACAAAGCAAACCAAGAGAAACTAAGGAGAGAAGTTTACTGGATTTCAAAAAAGTATAATTTCATAGTTCTGTAAGTCTGTGTAAAACCATATAAGGACCAAAATAGATAATGCTTTAAAATTGAACCTTCTAAATTCTTCAATCAATATTTGACTACACCAAAGTTACAAAATAAATTATCTTATTCTAGACAAGTTTTTTGTTCCATGATGCTTTGGAAACTGATTGCCTGAGTCTTCCTTATTATTTTTTCATAAAATCCAATTTGATTAAGTTGCTTTGAGTTTAGGTCTCATAAATGTTTTAATGCATTTTTAAGGAATAATCAAGGTTTGAATTTTTCTGATTTCTCAGTAGAACAAAAATAGAGATGACTAATAATTTTGTGGCTACAGTTCAAGAAATTTAATATACAAGATGTACAAAGCACAGCAGACTCAAAATTATATTTCACATACAGGTAGTAGATCTTTTTAAAATGACATTTCACAAGCATCAGCAGAGTTGACAGACTAATACAGTAAGACATTTCTTTGGAGCAGAACTAATGAGTCTCCTGGTATAGCTATCAAATTAAATTTATAAGACTCTCCACCCTCATTAGAAGACTAACCGTGGAAACCATAAGCTTTGTGGATTATAACAAGAATCACTTCAAAATAAATGTAGTCTTATTACAATTTAGTACAGTAGAAAACAATACAGAATGTGACACAAACCTTTTACACTTGCTACAATGCAAAGGGTCTAAGATAATTAATCTGCCCAAATTCAGAAGCATTGAAACACTAATAAATGATTACTGCTAACTACAGAAGACTTGGCAGAGGGCATATCTTTGTTTTTGTTTTGCCTCATTTTGTTTTGTTTTGTTTTGTTTTCGTTTTAGCCTGTCCTGTTTGATGGACACAGACTATAACTTTGTGGCAAAACCAAATCATCTTTACTGAAAGGAGGAAAACAATGTCCAGCTAAAAGACAGTAGAATGTATCAAACATAACTTTCCTATGTTCATACATGAATGTACAACCAGTGTAACTCCACATCATGTACAGCCACAAGAATGGGAAGATATACTCCATGTATGCATATGTCAAAATACACTCTACCATCATGTATATATAAAAAGAATAAATAATTTTAAAAAATGTCCAATTATGGGCTGGGGATAGAGCTCAGTTGGTAGAGTGCTTGCCTCAAATGCATAAGGCCCTGGGTTCAAACCCCAGCACCACCAAAAAAAAAAAAAACAAATTGTCCAGTTATTCTGAACATTTCCCACTTAGCCATACAATAATTTAAAACTTTAAGGAAAGAGAGCCAAAACACAGCTGATGCTTTTTAAACAACTTTTGAACAAATAAATGAGCAATAAGCAGTTTTCAGTCACATACCTGGAGAAGAAGGTGATACTTTAAAACACGTTGCATAGGAACCACAAGCAAATCTCGAAGAGTAAATTTCCCATTATTTGCTCTTTTGGAACATTCCTAAGAAAACATTTTCTTAAATTGCTGTTAGTTTTCTCAAGAGAAGTCTTAAACATTAAAAGTTGCAGAGTCTATAAGAAGGACCATTATACTCTAAATATTTTGCTTTTTTTTTAATAATCCTTCTCTCTAAATAATATAAGGTAGCTTTTAAAAACAAACAGAGTATGAAGATTTCTTAGAAAGCTGGGAATGGAACCACCATTTGACCCAGCTATTCCCCTTCTTGGTCTATTCCCTAAAGACCTAAAAAGAGCATGCTACAGGGACACTGCTACATCGATGTTCATAGCAGCACAATTCACAATAGCAAGACTGTGGAACCAACCTAGATGCCCTTCAATAGATGAATGGATAAAAAAAATGTGGCATTTATACACAATGGAGTATTACTCTGCATTAAAAAATGACAAAATCATAGAATTTGCAGGGAAATGGATGGCATTAGAGCAGATTATGCTAAGTGAAGCTAGCCAATCCCTAAAATCAAATGCCAAATGTCTTCTTTGATATAAGGAGAGTAACTAAGAACAGAGTAGGGACGAAGAGCATGACAAGAAGATTAACATTAAACTGGGATGAGAGGTGGGAGGGAAAGGGAGAGAGAAGGGAAATTGCATGGAAATGGAAGGAGACCCTCAGGGTTATACAAAATTTCATACAAGAGGAAGTGAGGGGAAAGGGGAAAATAATACAAGGGGGAGAAATGAATGACAGTAGAGGGAGTAGAGAGAGAAGAGGGGAGGGGAGGGGAGGGGAGGGGAGGGGGGATAGTAGAGGATAGGAAAGGCAGCAGAATACAACAGACACTAGTATGGCAATATGTAAATCAATGGGTGTGTAACTGATGTGATTCTGCAATTTGTATACGGGGTAAAAATGGGAGTTCATAACCCACTTGAATCAAAGTGTGAAATATGATATATCAAGAACTATGTAATGTTTTGAACAACCAACAATAAAAAATTAAAAAAAAAACAAACAGAACTTATAGTATTTCAAATCAAATATGACTCAAACAGAACTATTTTATTAATGCATATTATTTTTTCTAGTGCAAAATCATATATCTCCAGGGTCTTCTTCAGTTTACCTTCATAGCTCTACCTTCTGCCAGTCTCCCCCAGTGGGCTTATGGACCAGACATCAAGAACAAGTCACTCATCATCCTCTTTAAGAACTATGCTTCTAGGTCTTTAGGAATAGTCCCAATCAAAATTGTGTTTTCTTTTTCCCTTCCTCCACCTTTCTCTATGGGTCACTTAATTTTTTATATATATATAATCTCCATAATTATATAAGTTTATAAATATACTATATAGTTATATAAATTATATTTATATTTACATGTATCTTCCCCAACATATCCTTTAAACCTTTCATATGTCCTTTACATCTGTCAGAATCAAGTATTTGCTTAATAAACATTTATTGAACTGAATGAAAGAGAATATTTGAGAATACATTGGAAGATGTATTACCAGGAGCCTGAAAATTTGTGAATCTATAAGCCTATTAACTCAATGTCTTTAAAAGCCTCAGATTTTATCTTCTTAATCTCACATTAGTATTTCTTTGAAGTTTATTTAAAAATAGCATTTACTCCCTTATTCCCTTTGACAGTAATTCTGATGCGAAGAAAAATGCTTTGAATTTGAGGTGGCAAAGCATGAATTCAAGCCAAGGCTTGGTAACTTTTGGTTGTGTGGCCTTGGACAAGTTACTTTTCTGATTTTACCATTTATCACATACCTGTGGTGTCATTAAAAAAAAAAAAGTTACAAAAACATCATTAGTAGTGAACCACCACATAAATCCAAAATCCTCATGTGACTGCACAACCTATTTCAAAGACTTTTTCAGTACATGGAAGGAGTTATGTTAAGAAATACTTGCTTGCTGACATGTTCCCCATTTGCCCACACTTAGCTTTCTTAGAACATTGGAAGATGTATTACCAGGAGCCATAGAGCAAACACCATTAATTCTAATAACCATAGTGGCTTACTGAGTATGTTTGACTACAAATCTTAAGCAAAATAAACTGAAACAATTTCCCAACATGTTAGCTTGTGTTTTATCAATTATTTTAATTTACTGGAAGATGTTATGATTTGGATCTACGAGTGTCCTCCCAAAAAGATCATGAGTTAGGCAATGCATTAATGTTCAGAGGTATTATGAGAGCTGTAACCTCATCATTGGATTAATCCACTGGGTTGAAATAATAATCTGAATGGACTACTGGGTAGTAACTGTAGGCAGCTGGGCAAGGCTAGAGGAGATAGGTCACTGGGGATATGCCCTTAGGACTATATGTTGTCCCTGGCTCCCATCTCTCTGCTTCCTGGCTGCCGTGAATTGAGCAACTCTCCCCCACCATGCTCTTCCAGCATGATGGTCTGCCTCACATCAAGTCTAGAGCAATGGAGTCAACCAACCATGGACTGAGGTATCTAAAATTATGAGTCCAAATAGACTTTTCTTCCTCCAACGAATTATAGGCAGGCATTTTGGTTATAGTGATATGAAACTGAGTAACACAGAATAATAACAATTTCAAATCATTTCTTACTTTCTTATAGAGAGTTCTGAATCATGGGTGTCAAACAGGAGAATAACTGTTTTTACAATGGGTAGGTTTTCTCTCCCCAACTACATTTTAAGCTGGTTGGAATGGATACTGCAACTTACACGTCATATATTATGCCATTGCAACAGTGTTAGGAGCAGAAAGTTACACATTTAAAAGCCACTATATTATGGAAGTTAGTTTAAAACTGTTAGGGGAAAATTAGTTCCTTTAAATTCTATGGCATAGGGCTGGGGATGTAGCTCAAGTGGTAGCGCACTCGCCTGGCATGCGCGAGGCACTGGCTTCGATCCTCAACTCCCATAAAGATAAAATAAAAGATATTGTGTCCACCTAAAACTAAAAAAATAAATATTAAAAAAAAATTCTATGGCATGGGTTCAAGAAGTAAAAATAACAATATTACTGGCATGAGCTACAACTATGGGCTGGAGAATGAGGTATAAAATGCTTATTGATACTGAAAGTAAATAAAGTGTAGAAATTTTTACTGAAAGCAAATAAAGTATAGAAATAGTATCTACTCACTTACATACCCTAAAGTCAATTTTAATTGGAAGGAAAATAAAAAGGAATCAGGTTCAGGCCTCATAGGGAAAGCTAAAGAGACTCCATCACCTTTTACCCCAAGTTATTTTGGTTCCAAAGTAGAGAAGAAAAATACCAAAAAAAAAAAAAAAATCAATAAGAACAAAAATAACCACAAAGCAGAAGACAGGAAGAAGTCAGCAACACTAAGAACAAGGCAGCTTTTCGTCTGTCATGCTGGGGCCTGCAGAAGGCAACTCCAACAGAGGACTTGTTGAAGTGGTACAGTATCTGATTAAACAATTCCAAATCAGGCCGATGGTCACATGAAGGGCAGTGGGGCCCAGAAAGGACAGTTGACACCACCTGCCCCTGAGCATTTCACACTCTGTCTGAAGCCCACTTCTTCCCTAAGACTGATAGAGACTGCACCTAGAGACCCAGAGTGTGGTCAGTGGGCAGGACTTTGACACTGATTCTGAAAGAAGAGCAGGCAATCCGACAAGACTGAGAAGATAATGGAAGTTTGATTGACAACCCGCTGACTCCTATCTTGAATCACAATTTTGTAGCTTTATTTAAAATTTAAAAAACTAATAGCTGCTCTGCTAGAAACTACTTATATCAGTTGTAAAGTTTTGTTTTATTATGATATTTTAATTCACATCAAGCTGGCTTATCACTAAACTTTATGAGTCTCTATTTTCTAAAGAGGAGCAAGAATCTTTCACATTAACAGTCTTGCAAGAATACTGTTGAGTGGTGATTAACCTATCTCCAGCCATAAAGGTCAACATCATCAAGGGACACTAAGAGGCAAAGAAAAAAAGATCTATGATATTGATTCAGGACAGTTACTTGGTGACCTGCTAATGTGTAAACTTCCTAAGCAATAGTTTCCTTTGTGGGAGTTGAGAATTATGAAATTTTGCTGGATCTACCAAAATAGTGAAAGGGTTCTGATTTGAAAATCCTCTGCCTTTTTCCCATTTGTCATTGGACCTCACTGACAAACTCAACTCAAAGGAGGAAAGGGGATGTTGAAGAAGCAAACAAGCCACACATGGACATTTAACAGTTGACCTCATTTCTTTACCTGAAATTTAAGAAAATCAAACACAAGGAGGATATATATTTAAGATGATAATTTATGTAACAATTGTTTTTCAAAAGCTCTTTTAAAGTATAAACTCCTTCTGGTGGAAAAATACACACATGATGTACAAAAACCATGACTTGACATAAATCAGCTCCCACTCTTTCTTTTGTAACCACGTGCTCTACTTCCCCCAATCAACTGGCCACATCTCAAACTTTCCTCACTCTTCCCATCAAGACACACAACTCCTCCAGAATGCCCTTATGGAATTTCAACTGTCAAAATCAACCCCACTCTTCAGGAAGCCAGCTCACACGCTGCCTCTGTAGATAAACTTTCCACAATCTGTGGCCCCTGAAGTAATCTCATCTTACTCATAGAACCCTCCAAAACAGAGCTGATCGCAGGCCTCTCAGCCTTATCATATTTATGTTTGTCTTCGCTTCTGTTTTATAAACAATATCTATGCCCTTCTTAAACTCTGCTTCTAAGTATTTTATATTTTCCATAAACATTTTAAATCCACATACATCATCTTATTCATCCTGTACCTCTTACTACCTAGGTGATGCTGGCAAATGACTCATCATCTCTCCAAACCTCAACTTTCTTATTAGGAAAATGAGAAACTTAATTGCACACATCTCACAAAGTCAGGGAGACCTAAGAAGATGTATATAAAACACAGAAACATAAAAGTTAGATTTTGCCCGTTATTATTACTACCACATTGTTATTTTATAAAGTGATCTGGTAAATATTTTATAAAATTGATGTGAAATTATATTTAGAATACATGGAATAATGTAGTGTTGCATTGGTCAGGAAGAGGAATACATTGCTTTTAAGTTGATTTTAGTTTATGTCATGAAAGAAAGAAAAAATAGACACCTCTAATTTCAGTCTGACATCTTCTTTTGTTTTAGAAATATAATCTAAATTAGAGATGGCTGACTCCACTCCACTGCAGTACTGCCCATAAATAACCAATCTGAAAAGGAAAAAGAGAGAGGAAGAAATCTGTTAGACAAAAGCAAAAAAATCAGGTGGAGGGGAGAAAGAGCAGAACTTTTCATCTCTTTAAAATCACAGTTGAGGAGAATCAAAGCAACAGTAGAAATCCTTTTTAACACATAACACATATACAAAGAATGTAGGTCACTCATATTTACAGTAATAAAAAGACTCATTTTTAATTCCAAATTTGAATAAGATTAATTCCATGTACATTTTTATATCAGGTAGATTTTATGATCTGGCTTAATGACAATTAATGTCATTTGAGTATATGTGTATATTTATACCTCAAAAAATTAAAAATTTATTGTTAAGCTATTAGAGATAAACTTGGAATGTATACTCACACTCAAAACCATTATATTTTTTCCATTATAAACTCACTGCAATCACTATGACTCCACTCATTAATAAACCTCCCACTCCTTACTACTTTTTAATTAAGGAACATATATCATATAAAAAGTGGAAATGAGAGGCCTGAACTATGAGATAACTCATAACTGTTCAGAGTCTGAGCCTGTCCAGGAAGGTCATCTCTCTATCTACATCTATATCTATATTTTGTAAAGAAACTGTTTGGTTTATTGTCTCTTTTAACCCTCTGCCAGAAAAAAAAAACTACTAATAAATTGTTAGTATTTATCTAAATGTTGATGCAAAGCAATTCATTAGCCTTTTCTTAGTACTAGAAACTGTATTGCTTAAATGAGAGAACATTTACATTTTAAGCAAAATTTCTTGATATTCCAATTCATATGAATCATTCAGGAGTTTTGTTTTGTTTGTTTCAATTCATAAAGAGAAACTGACTTTGACTCTGAAGCTAATTCTCCAAAATAGAAAATCATAAAATACTTGAGTTGGAAGAAGCATTAGGTTCCTGCTAATCTGCCCCTGATGCTCATGAATTGGGAAAAAGAGGCTCAGAGAGTTAAAATGACTTAGTGCAAGATTACATCATTTAGTCGAGACAAGGCCAGCGGAAGAACCTCTGCCTTTTGATTTACCATGCAAAAGTTAACATACATAAAAAGCTCAAACTAATACCCTGAGATCAACCATCCCATATCCTAATACTACCTAGCTAGTACTGTAACAAACTATAGTTAATAGCTATTAGCCATTTTCATACTAGTCTTCACCATAATTATAAACTGATACTGACAAGGTTTTAAATTCAAGAGTTACCTTTCCTTGTAGTTAATGAAAACTTGATACAAATTCTGGTCATTTTTATTTACAATGGAATCATGAATTTCTTGCATTAAGTTCCGATGAACTTTTACAAGTTCCTTAGAAAAGAAAACAATGGGAAAGAAGAGTAAGAGTCAGAACCAAAAATATACCCAAACTCAGAATCCCTGTTGTTACTGGACCTGCCACTCAGGATATGCTGAATGTTCTCAATATATATACCTGCTACCATTAGGGAAGAGAGGAAGATTTAGAAGGTAGGAAGGCAGGATGGAGGAGGGAGAGCAGAAGGGGAAGAGGTAAAGGAAGAAGAGGGAGAAGAAAAGAGAAATGAGGAGGGAGAAAGGAAGAGAAGGAAAGAGAGACAGGCATGGGAAATAGCAATTTCAGATATGACTAGAAATGTCTGTGTCCTGTGAAGAAAGAAATTATCCCACTGGCTAATAAAGGATAATTTATTTCTTGTACAAAAATATGTACAGCTTTTTCATTTTTATAATTGCTGCAAATTTTTAAATAAAACTTCCCAAGTACTTAATGTTTTATTGACAGAATAAAGTAATGATTCATGTCCTTAGGACATAGAAATGTAGATTTGTACTCTGGTCAATTAGTGGTGTCCTGGTGATAAGTTAACAATAATCAGACTAAATTACTTGAAACCAGACAACTAATGGCATAAATAGGAAGCAAATGAATTGTACTAGACAATTTACTAAAGCAACTCAAAAGACAGAATTCTACATTTTTCCTGATAAGCAAGTAATTTTCAACTGCCAGTAAACACATGTCACAGACAGGAAATTTGAGTCAAGGTACCAATTCTCCCTTTATCTCTTCCTTTGGACCTTGAAGCACACAGAGATGCCACAGAATGTGCTTTCTGTGGTAGGGTAAGAATTAAACCTGGATGTTGGCCTTATCATGTTGTTGAGGAGCACAGTAAGTCCTTAAGGATGAGGACTGTCAATGGGTTCTAAGAATGATCACACTTAAGTGGATTAGGATCCCTGTTTGCTAGTCTGTGCGGTTTATTTTATGCCAGATCTTTGTTGGACATAACTGAAAGAAAATGCTCACAATGTTACAAGCCAATGAGGATGTGTTTATTTGGTCTTAATCAGGGATAAGGACAACATGCCAGAACTTATCACCTGGTGATCAGAAACTCAGAACATAAGAGACTCAAAAGGAATTTTTTAATGTGATATGAGAAAGCCTATACATAGAAGTTCTTACATGTGTGTGTGTGTGCACATGTACACACATCTGTGTGTGTACATATGAACTAAAAAGCAAGTTCTAGAGGTCTAACATTCTGAATCTTGCCTGACAGAACTTCGTTGGACGTAGCATTTCCTTTGATTCTACATTTCTGAGCAAAGACCCTTTTAGGATTCTAAGATTATGGTAAGATGTCCTGAAACTTGAAATGCATGCATAAATGTGAAGAAAATATTTTCACATTTTATCATTAAAATATTTCATTAAATTATAAGAAAGCTGTTTCAGATGTGAGAGTCATTGGAAGCATCAAAGTCCGGAGGCTAAGGAAGTAGAGGTAGAGAGTTAGGTAGAGGTAACCGATATCCTAGGAGCTAAAGGAGCACTAGAGCAGAGAGGAGTGGGCTGGACAGAACCCTAGAAGACACAGAGTAGTACTAAGGATCATTTAATTACCTCGGACTACCTCCTTGTGACAGTTAGAAAGAACACATGAATCTTATTTTTCCATTCATGTTCCTATATGCATTTTGACTAAAGATATGACATATCAGTTTTTCAAGAAAGTAAGGGCAGAAAAACTTGGGAAGCAAAAATAGGGTCAAAATTCTTAGAGAAAACAGGAGAGTGTTATAATAGGAATCTGGAGCCTACTGAGAAAATGAGGATTTTACAGAAGTGCATCACAATTTTAGCTATCATATTTTTACTTACAGGAATGTTGATGAATACTGAATCAAATTCTGCTGCTGTAAGAAATCTCTTCAGTGGTGCCATGAAATACTACCAGGAGAGAAGAGGGAAGCAATAATTATGCTTAACTTGCCCTAATCAATATAACAAGTTTTTTTTATCAACAAACAAAAATAATTGAATTCATTTGTTAATCAGCATTATTATATACCAAAAAAGCAGAAACTATTCTCTTAAAGGTTTTTATGCTTGAACCAAGATATATAGACATAAATACAAGCTATAATATTTGAAGTACATAATAAAAGGTTTAGACAGTAAGTGCGCTGAGAAGAAAGAACACATTGGCCAAGTTGGTAAACAATGACATTGGAGATACATTTGAGGACTTATATAAAACATCCCCAAAATACACTTTGTAAAAGATTATAGATATTTGAGATCAATAATCTATTTATGCAATTTGTACATCATTTTCCCCTCAATATGTGAGAATTTTAGTTCTCGGTCTGCCATACCTTTTTCATCCTTGGCAATCTCAGAATCTGTGCAGATGATCCTCCCAACAGCCTAGCCTCTAATCTTACAGCATAAGATTATTGGGCCGCCAATAATCTTATGCTCCAGTCTAGCTCAGCTCCCAAATCTCATGGTCATACCTGAACACTGTGTTTTTATCAAATACCATACATGATTTACAGGTTAATTTCAAGAACTCACCTCTCGAATCCCTACCTCCTACTTTAACAGGAAATTGTTCAGCCCCACAGGGTCTGCCAATCCACTGGATGTCCATATCCCTCATGTCCCCACTTTCCTCCCTACCCACTTTATAATCACGAACCATCATCAGAGTTATTTCTCTGCATACTTGCTTTCCATCTTTTCTTCCATTGTGCTTTTCTAGAAAACCAAACCCTGGATTTTGTGCCTATATCTAACAAATTAAGCCTGAACTAGAGTGATAGCCTAATTTTAAATATGGCCATGAAATTCAATGGCTCCTATAATGCTACACAGTCCTGTTAAAAAAAACCCTGGTCGATTTATTCTCTCACTCTCCTCAATAACTCTTCCATACCTTTATCTTTTCCTAAACCTAAACCTTTCTTCCTGGTTCTCATTTTCCTAACCTCTAAATGTGAGAGTCAGCAGGAGTGGCCTCAAACCTTCTCGCTTAGAGCATGCATCCCCTGGAGTAATCTCACTTAGCTCCACAGCCTTAAATTTCACTGTATGATGATAAAGGCCCAATGTGTTCATCAGTTCAACATTTCCCATTATTGCCAGACTCATATATCTAACATGTTCCTCAAACCCCCCCGGAAGTCCAAGAGGTATCACAAATTTAATATGTTCCACAGATTCATGATCCCCAACCCCTCCTTCCCCATTCATGCACTGGCTCATGCCAAACCTAGTAGTCATCCTTGATCCCTCTCTTTCTTCACATCCTTTTGCTTAATCCATCACCCAATCCAGGAGGCTCTACTTTTAAAATACCTTCTGAATCTGAACATCGCTTGCCACTTCTATCAATACCACCATTTTCTGTCATCATGGAAATTACAACATGCATCTAATTTTTCTCTCACTTCCAGCCCTTGTTCACAAGAGCCAAAATGAGATGTTCAAGATTTTAACTGCTATTGCATCACATCTGCTTAAAATGTCCTAGCTTTTGTCCCCATATAGGCTGCTCTCTGAACCACACACTCCCCTTTGCTCATTCTGTTCCAGTCCTGCTAGACTGCTGCTGTTCCCTGAAGTGTAGTCTGAACACTCTCCCACCCGAGGGTCACTCTCTCCTAGAACTCTCGTCCCTGCATATATGTGCATGGCTTGTGCCTTCAATGCACTGACTGTCAGTTTAAACACACCATCTCATCACAAAGGCCTTCTATTATCATTCTCTCGACCTTCCTTCTCCCCGCATTCTCCCCTTTCCCCCAACTTGATTCTCTTGAGAGAACTTACCATCCTTATGTGCTTTCATTCTAAACCATGAGACAGAAAGTGCCAGGGTCCTGTTAGGTTGACTGCTACAGCCTCAGTTCCTAAAACAGTGCCTCTCAGATATAAAGAAATCAACAAATCTATGGAATGAATAATCTGCTTTGATATTTTTTCTTTTTCCTTTTTTAAAAGTGCTTTATTGAGACATAATTTACATATTATACAACCCACCCATCTAAAGGATACAGCCTAACATTTATTTGTATGTTCACACAGTTGTGCAAACATGACCACAATCAATTTTGGAACACTTTTATCAGCCAAAAGAGAAATTCTGTATCCATTAATCTCTTCTTCCCTACCCTGTCCTCTCTCTCACCACCTATACCTATTACTCCACCATGCAGCCCCAGACAATCACTTAACTACATTCTTTCTCTGTTTTTGTCTATTCTGGACACAGTTTTTCAGACACTCCTATCTAACTGTAATTCTACTTCCTTTGACCAACATCACCCTATCCCCTCCCACCCCAGCCACCTAAGCCTCTGGACAACACTGTTCTACTCCACTTCTTTGCATTCAGTGTTTCCAGATCCTACTGAGAGTGACTTCAGGTGATATTTGTCCTCCTGTTCCTGGCTTTAATGCAAAGTACAACTGAGAATTGGAAATGCACACTCACAGGCTCAGTGGAAACCATGGGGCTCAGGTGGTAACTGTGTGAGGCAGCATTTCAGCATTGGTACCCAATGACGTACCTTTTCTATTGACTCCAAGGTTTCTGTATATTTTTCTTCTGTCTGCTTAATCTCTGCTAGGCAACAGCTTCGTATATCATTTTCTGGACATTTCTGCAGTTAAAATGTTAAAAATAAAATTACTTAATCAAACACATGTATAAATCTATCTGGTAGCAGATACAAAGAGATCAAAATCATTGCATTTCCATCTAATAAAACACACAACTGAAAGACGTACTTAACTACATTCGCGACACATGTTTGGTGTGTTTAATTTTAAACAACGTAAATGAAAAAGTTCTAGGTGATTAAAAATAAGTCTCTGAATTTAGACATTCTCTTCAAATTAACACATCTCTTTCATTAAAAATGTTAATGAACCTGGAAACGGTATAACAGTTCCTTTAATACACAGCATATTTCACATGTGCTACAGAAATAAATATAAAAATACTTAAAAGATATTTAGTAAGTAAAACCTTCAAATATTTCTTCCAAGCATTAACATCTTAGTGCTTAGTGCTCTTTTACTAAGTGTTTAGGATTAAAGTTGGCAGAGCACAGTACTAAGATCAAAGATTTGGGGATAAGATGGAATTAGGTTCAAATACCGGTTTTATTGTTATTAGCTTTATAACTCTGAACAAGTTACAAATTTCTCTGTGGCTCTGTTTTCTCTTTTGTAAAAATAGAGAAAATTACAGTATCAAACCCAGGGAGTTCTAATGAGATAAATGATGTGAAGCACTTGGAGCTTTGCCAGGCACTTAAGAAGGACCCTAAACATCTAAATTATCACTCCTGTTAACCCTGTCCCATATAAACCACACAGCACTGTCAGGTGAGGGAAGACTGTCCCCAGGGGTGTCACTGAAGAATCTGCTGGCACCAAAGCAGTTAATAATTACAGTAGGTACAGATGATACTGTGACCTAAAATTACTCTGGAAATGAACTAGAGGTGGCATCCACTCCTAGAGTGAGTTAAAACACACATTTTTATATTTCCCAAACATAGGCCTGGTGACTTGTCTCCACCCCCACAGAAGCTCCCCAGTGAGGCGCTGGGCAGCCCACCAGCCCTGTGCGATAGGCCAGAGCAAAAAACCGAGTGTTAATAAAAGCCTAAGTAACTGACTTATTAAAATTTCAAACTATCGATAAGAAGATAACTCAAAGAAATTCTTACTTAAGTGTTCTATATAGAGTCAGGGCAGATAAAACTTTGAGGGTCCAGATACACTGGGCATGACAGTATCTATAACTAAGTTTACAAAGTAGTATAAGAAAGCTAGGACATTTATAATGAAACAAAAGGGGAAGATACCTCACAATACAACCTAACAAATGGGAAGAAATATCCTTTAATATATATTTTATCTTACATTAAATTTAAAGGAAAAAATTTACCTGCTTCGTAAGAGAAGATTTACTTTCATAACAGTATAATTTCATTCACTGAAATTACTTTCTATTGCCACTGTGCCATTATGTAGCTGACTGGCATGTCATTTACCTCTCACACTTGGCTTCTTTACTGGTAAAATGAAAGGATTAGACTAAAGATCTCCTACGGTTATTATGAGCAATAAAATGTCATGCTTGTGGCTCCAAATGCAGGAATAAGTCACAGTTACATAGATAGGTTTTATAGTTACACAATCGCCTACTTACAAGGAAGTTAAAACAAACAAAGAATATTCAGAGGTTACATAATAATTACATTACTTAGTCTTTCAAGTAATCACTTTCCTAATAAAACACTCAGAGTCATTTAAGAAACAAGTAAAAATCCTACAGGTTGATGGGCTTCCTCTGCTTTCATTAAGTCCTCATAGACTTCTCCACCTTCATCTTCCCCATAAACACAGTCATAGAGATCTTCTTCATCTTCTACTCGGGTTTCACTAAAACAAAGGACATCATGTAAAGGTCATTTTCCATTATGCAGTAAATGCAATAGCTAGAAATAGCCTACTGGGGTTTAGTAAAAAAAAAAAAAAAAAAAAAGATTAAAAGTTTTCTACTGGTTTTAGTATAAAATGCAGAGAGAAAAATGGAACCAGTGGAAAGACTCAAAAGGCTCACATTAGAGCTTGGTCCCTGCTAACAAGAATGATGACAACAGAATTCAACAGTGAGGGAGGCAGCAGCTGACATTTACTGGTTAGTCACTGTGTAAGCTCACAGGTGATCATTCTATAGATCTTGTCTCACCCTATTCTTCAGGAATTAGCTGTCTTATTAGATATGCCTTATTATTTGATTCATTAAAGAGAAAGTTGCGAGACCAAAAAGTTATTTGAATTGCCAGAGATAACACAGCTAATCTATAGCAGAGCCATGATTTGAAAGCAAGTCTGGCTCACTTTTTATATTAACCACTCCATCACACAGTGTCCCCACTTCTCATGTTTGGAGACCTCAGTTTCATTACCCATATTAAAGGGTATAAAATGGAGAGAGCTGGAGAGTTAGGAGTATCTAATATGTTGAAAATGCTCTGTTAACAGCATTCATTTCTTCAAGGTTATTACCAATATCTAAGCCAGTGATTTTCAAACCAGCCAACTCAGAGAGTACTTATGACCCCCTTCACCCAGATTCTGCTTTAATCTATTCACATTTCTTTAAGTGCGGAAGGGCACAACCTTTAAAACCATCTAAGATATGTTAAAAAAAAAAAAAAAAAAAAAAAACACTTAAAATCTGCTGGTCTTCTGGCAGTTAAAAATAATCCTCATTTTTCAAGCTTCCATGAACACTTACACAGTGATTGACAGGTCCATCTACCCCAAGCCCCTCAGATGAGACTGAACCCACTCCTCAGTCAAGGTGCTCCAGCCACTGCATGTTCCTCTACTATCTGGAAGTTTTTCCTTCCAGTTCAAGACTTATGTAAATGCCTCTACCAACTAATTCTCCCAAAGAATTGGGAAGAACCAATATAGAGGTGTTGGAAGAAGCATTAATGAGAAAAAAATTCAAACTCCTTTAATACCACCAGCCCTGAGTACCTCTCCTGGGCTTGTGCAGAGAGAATGTTAAAAAATGATATAACAAAAATAAAAACACTGTAACTATAAATGTCAGTCTACAACTTGGAACATTTTTCAATGGAAGTATAACCACAAAGCTGTTTATGTTTGTCATGAAGGATTATTTGAGGGTATTTGACAGGAATAAACTGTCAAACATGTACAGAAAAGGAAGGTATATTAAGTGAGAGAGATTTGGTGGTAACAGAAGTTTCAGAGAATTCTTCTCTGAGAAAAATTCATTCCAGAGTCACTTGTCCACCCACCTACCCACCCATCCATCCATCCAACAGACATTTACTAAGAACTGCCTGAGTATCAGGCTCTTTAGTGCTCAAAATGTACAGATCAAGAACCTGCCTGTTGCCTAGCATGGAGAATAGCACATAAATACACAATTCTGTGTGTGCAATGATAAAGACAAGTGTATAATACTGGCGCATACAAAGGAGTAAAAATAACTCTCACTAAAGAGATCAGAGGAAGGCTTCACAGAAGATATGACATCTGAGCTGCATCTTGAATATATTTATCAGTTCATTCAATAGATATTTTCTGTGAAAATATTGTGTTCCCAGACATATGGCTGCAGACCAGGGAGACCAAGTTTAGTTCTCATGGAACTTAAAACCCAGTGGGGTGACACATGCCCCCACTGAATAAAAAGAGGGGAAGAGCATTCCAGAAAAAAAGACACTAACAAGGGCGAAAGAAGAGTAATAAGCCTGACCATGCCTGGATTAGCACCCCATTCACTGTGTCCAGGCAAACAGGGAAGACTACTGGAGGGACAGGAGAGCCAGGCACTCTGTGAATTCAACCTCACACTGCACATCTGGGAACCCACAGGGAGTTATTTAGATGAGGGTCTCCTGGAGGGACAAGAGACAGACAGGGAGATCAGTAAGGCAAGGTGCGACCTACTGTGAGTGAGAGACAGAGAGTCTTCACTAGGGTAGGGCAGGTGAGGAGAGGGACACAGAGACAGGAGACGGTAAAACAGATTCCGTGACCCATGAGAATTTCAGAGGGGAAAGGAGTGAAGGATGCCACTCAGCTTCTGCTTTGGAAATCTGAGGAAATGGCAGGCCAGCCTGGGGCAGTTCCACTATTTCTACAATAGCAGCTATCCTGGCAGGTACTCTGGCCAGGGACCAGTGGGGGCAGTTAAGTGGGTTTGAGCATTTTCTGTACACATCAAAGGACAGGAAGGGCTGGTGAGAGCACAAGGGAGCGAAGATAAGAAACAATGAAAGCACGGGTTCTGCATGGCGGGTTCTGTTCAGAAGGAAAATGAACTGTGAAATCTATTATCCGACTCTCAGTCCCAGTGCTCCTGCTTTGACTCCTAACACCAGCCCAAACACACTCAGTCTTGTGTGGAAACACCAGTGAGCAGAACAAGATGAGGGAAGGCTACAAAATTAATAGGTATCAGTGACCTTCAGTGGAGTTTTTAAAAGAACAACATCATCACACAGTGCCAGAAATAATGCATTCTTCCAAATGCTTTAAAGAATCTGATTCTAGGACCAAGAATCTTACAGGGACATAATGAAGATAGAATCCATCACACTTCAGGTCAGAGTTCTTGGAAGTTTTAAGGAAAGATAAGAAAGTATGCTTACTAGCTAAAGTATGCGACTTCAAGGCCACTCTGAATGTCACCTACTCAAGGAAGAGCTGCTGGCCACAATTCGTCTGGCTCCAGGCAGCTCTTGCCTCTTCTGCTCTCCTGCTAAAAGCTTTAGAGGATCTAGTCAGGAAGCATCCATGAGTCAGTGCAATGACTAAGAAACCTCCAGGCCTGAAGAACGGCCTGGTTTTTAAATCCAAGGTCTGCTATTTGCTAGTGCTATTACCTCCAGCAAGTTACTTAGCTTTTCAAATTTTGGTTTTCTCATTTGAAAACTGTAATAACAGTAGAAACCTAAAAACATGGTGGTATTACAGGACATTGATAGTGTATACAAACCAGCTAGCACACACAAGGACACTTGGCTAACTTTTACTACAAAAGTCAGACAGCCCAGGCCTGAACCACAATACTTGGTAAACAGTAGATGCTGAACGCAGTTCTGGCTTATTCATTCATTTATGGAAGACCTGCTATAAACCGGACACTGCTCTAAGTTCCAAGATAATAGCCACAGAGTGAAATCTCTGATCTCAGACAGTTAACCTTCTAATGAGGACAGAAAATAAATGAAGCCAGCCAACACTGTGTCAAGTAGTTGCAAGTGCTACAAAAATGCAGAGCAAGGTGAGGGGGTGGTGGCGATTTTACACAGGGTCATCACAAAAGGTCTCCATGTAGAGGGATGTCTGAGCAAAGACATGAGTAGTGAGGGACCTGTCATATGGTCAGAAAAAAAAAATGGCAAGCATAAACCTCCTAAGCTAGAACATGCTCGGTGTGTTGGATGCATGAATGGATGAATTTCCACAGATCTATCAATCTCTCTTGTAGCATAGTCTGTTTCTTTAAATTCTTTGCAAGTAGGCCTGATGTACATCATCAGTTCTTTGTGGAGTGAGGATCATGTTGTATATTTATTTGTAATCTGCCCAAGTCACTCAAAAAGGAGAAGAAAAGTAGCTGCAAGAACATTCTTCCTCTCTGGACTACTAAAGAACAAAGCCTGAGAAGAGTCTCTGTGCAGAACCAACGCCACCTGCTGAACCATCCCTGAACAACCCCGGCTCCCACCTGTCCTGGCCTTGCACTCACAAGGCACATACTTTCTGTCCTACAACTCTAGTCATCGATTCTATTTATTTTTAATCATTGCCAACTGTCTAATTTCAGTTTTATCTACGACACTACTATGCCTCTGAGAAACTTCCAACTTTTTTCTTCATTGCAATTTGTTTCTTTACTTTTCACAGGGATATAGGAACTAAAAACCAGTCGGAGTATGTTTCTTATGAAGCTTTCCACCACCAGTTTAAGGTCATTTCTTACTTGGCTTCATCATTAAGTCACCTTTGCCCTTCAGAGAGCTTACTTATAACATTCACAGTTAAGACCCATGCTGGACCAAAACATGGTCATGGTTTTATCTTGATGAAAATGTTCAACATACTCTATTAAGTCAGGAAGGCCTTTGTAGATGTCTTCATCATTAACACTTTCTTCTGTTGGGAAGGGCCTAGAAAGGGGGAGAAACACAGTTGAATGAGCAACCTCAAGGTAAGCATTTACTTCTCACTAAATATTAAAGTGTATCTGCTACAAAATGGTCAGATGGGTCATCCTGCCCCATGTCTCCCAAGGTCTAGAGCTTCAGCCAAAGTGCCTGCTGAGTGCTGTGCCTGGGGTGTCCCAGGATGGTTGCAACACCTGTGACCCCAAATCATCTGCAGCCATTGCAGCTGGCTTCCAAAGACATATGTGCAATTGGGGGCCTACTGAAATGCTTGTCTAATCCCCCACTCACCACATCCCTGCAGGGCACTCCACAGCACCCACAGAGTTCTCACTCACAGGTTAAACACCCTCTCTTTTCAGCTATAAGATCTGACCTGACAAATAATATTGTAACACCATCCTTTCAAGGACCCAGTTCACTAGGATAGATGAAAATGATCACAAGACAAAAGCATTATTCCCTTCATCTCTAATTCCTGGCTTTGACATGTTTTTCTCCTCTGATTTTAAGGTATTTAAGTTATATTTTTTAAATTTTCATTTCTTTGGACAAATAAGTCAATCAGATTTATCAGAGGGAATAGGATGTTTGTCTCCTGATCAGTAAAATCATACTTTATCTCCTATTCCTAACATTTGGCTTCCCTGTTTGCCTCATCATACTATGTATTTGTTATAATAAAAATATAGTGCCCTACTTTTATGCCTAACAAAGCCACAGTAATTATACTCCAGGACTGAAAAGTTTATTTTTTCTTACAAGACAGCCAGAACATTATGTGTTTCATAAAAGCAAGAGAAGTCATCAAAATAATAAATGTTTTAAATAATTACTAGTTATTTTGAAAAGCAGATATTCACATGAGATTCTGGATAAATACTTAAGATATTTAAGGAAACTGTTTTTCAAACAAATCAATGTGCAAGAAACAGCAAAGTTTCAAAATCATTATTTTTATAAATTCAGGCACACTTAATTATGCTTTTAGGGCAATACAAGTCCATTACAGAAAATACAGATAAGCAAAATGAAAAATACTTCTGACATATACCCTTCCAGAATAAAAAATACAAACATAAATAAAAATGGGATATTTTTAAAAATCCACTTTCATATAACAACATAAAATGAATATCAATATAGGAAGATTATCATGTATTGAAGAGCAAATTAGGAGGAGCCAAAGAACTATCCAGCCTACAGATCACTTCTGAACAAAATCTAGGCCCATTTCTGAGAAAGAGTCTGTAAAGTGCTCTCCCTGGGGCCACTTTGCTTGATATCTAGGGACTGGGCTGCCTGGCCAGTGCTGAGCACTCCTGTAGGGTATGCTCTCTCCCTTAGCATACGAAGATAAACTGGACATCAAAAAATGGAAGCAACAGGGGCAGAAATACAGACTCAGAGTCCCATGTTGAATGCAAACTGAAATAAGAAGCCCTGAGGAAATAAGGTACAAAACAAAATCCATTCCATCTCCATGCAGCCTGGCTGTGTTGCTACTGAAACTGCTTTTCTTCATTCCCTAATGTCACTTCTACTAGGTCTTGACTGACTGACGTGATTTAAGAATGTAGTATTAGAAACAGAAAAATTCCCAAGCAACACATCTCTGTGTTTCTATGTTTACCAACTGCAAGATGCTCTACTGCAAGGAGATGGCATAATTTATTTAGCCAACTTCTAAGTTTTTAATGAATTACCAAACCTTCAATACACATCCTTGTATACATATCATTATACACTTGTCTGATTAATCCTTAAACTCTTAAAAGTTGTGAGTTATCATTGTGGTCTACTTTACAGGAAAAAAAATGTATTACCATATATGTATATATTTTATTTACTTAAGCTTTGTATTTGTCCATGTATAGAAATGTTGAAGGAGGTTTAAAAGAACATGAACCATACCAGAGACAGTCACCACAGTGAACTGAGAACAACATTTAGTGTGTCTTATTCAACTCTACAAACAAGTTCTTACGTCCTCAAAAAAATTTCAAATGTGCATTTGGCCCCTATAAAGGTGCTTTGCAAACTTTTCATACATAATCATGACAATGAATAGCATGTGACATATGAACCACAAAGAAACTAACCACATACCTGATTCCTGTGGCCAATGCTGTGGGTGTTCGAGAAAGTCGCGATAAAGTTTCTATAACCTGAGAAAAGAGGAAAATGTTAAACTGAACCTATATCTCTGCATATATAAGATAAACCATAGTTTTCCAATCTTTTACAATGGTAAAAGAAATTTAAACTTGCAGAGGCCAAAAAGTACTGAGTGGGGAGAGTCATGATTGGGAAGTATAAGATCCTGGATTATATGTACACAGCATAATTTTGAATTCCACCTTTATGTGTATGTATAAAGCATCAATCAAAAATAAATAGACAAGTGAAAGTAAGATCAGTAGAGTAGATGGAGGAGAACTGGGGTAGGGACAAGGGAATGGAAAGGCAGGGGGAATGTTGATTGTAATGGAGAAAATCAAATTTCATGCATGCATGATTTCATGAAAATGAACCCAACTGCTATGTATAACTATGATTCCCTGATTTTTTAAAAAAAAAATCCTGGATTATACTTTGTTCCTTTTTTTTTGACTTTACAAGTTAAAGCAGATTACTAACCCATCTGAGTTGCCATTTCCTCGTCAGTAAAACAAGGGAATAGACTGGGTGACTCCAAATGTCTGATAGCTCTGCTTCTCTAAACCCTAAAGGATCACATAAAGCTGTGTTCTCCAACATGATAACCACTAGTCACATGAGATTAATGAATTAACTTAGTTGAAGTTTTTAAAAATTCAATTCCTTGTTTTTGCTAGTCATATTTTAAAGTGCTCAGCAGCCACAGAGGCTGTTGTGCTGGACTCACACTTATTTCCCATCATCACAGAGAAGCGGTTCAAAGGGTGGACACCTGAGTCAGATCTGTGAGTTCAAACCCTCCAGTGCCCACTTATTAGCAGATAGCTTTGGACAAATCATCAACTTCTCTAGGCTTTCAAATCTTCATCTCTATAATGCCTCTAATAATAATTAATGATCATTAGACATTTTGAGGATTAAATAACACATGCAGAATATTTAAATAGTAGCAATTCTTTATAATCACCAACTTTAAGAAAATTGCCTTACTCTGTTTTCAGAGAAAAAAAATTGTTCTAAATTACCCCTGATTATCTATTTCAAAGATTACTTATGAAGATCTTCAGTATCTAAATCTAAGTGTGCCCTGCTACAGTTTCAGTATTAGTGCTCAGTAATTTTACCCTCCTTTCAATCTTTTATAACTAAGATCATCTATCATCTTATTCAAAACACTCAGGAAGCCAATGACCTAAAATGTATTTCTCTCATAGTCATCTTTTTCTGATAATAGATAAAATTTATCCTGACTCTCAAAATGAAACAAAATAAAACTTGCAGTGGTTATACCATATGGCCCATTCAGAATGGAGGAGGGGAGGTAGAAGAAAAAAAAAAACTGTCCCAAGTTGAAGAAATCAAATTTCTCACTTCAACAGCAAAATGTAAGTCTGCAGTCCTCTGCAGAAACCTTTTAACACACAAGAACTCACCTCCAACCTGCATCAGGAGGCAGTAGGTTGTGGTGGTTAGAAATGCATGGCTCTGGAGTAAGAACACCTAGAACCCTGGTTACCAATTTTCACCTAAGCTCAACTTTACTCTGTAAAATTCAAATAATAACTATTAACTGCCTCATGGAATGACTGAAAGAATCAAATTAGATAATACCCATCAAATGCTTCACTCAATAAGTGTGAACTTTTATTATTACATAAATAAAATTATTGTACAGAAATTAAATCTATTTACATGGTGACTATAGATAATTAAAAATATTCTAAAAAAATTGGGAATAAATTTTAAATGTTCACATCATGAAAAAATAAAAACTATGTGAGGTAATATAGCCCTAATTCAGCCATTCCACTATGCATACACGATTCAAAACATGTGGTACAGGACAAATACATATAATTTTATCAGTATAAAATAATTTTTTTTAAAAAATCTTTTAAGTTCATAAATAAAAGACAGAATGGAGCATAACTCTTTAGGATGGTTCTTATAGGTTAAATGGAACAAGGGACATGGTGACAAGATGAGCATAGGTCACAGTGTAACCATAACTTCCTGCTACAACCTTGAGGGGTTGGGGAGAAAAAGAAAATTTAATTGAAAGACTTTAATTTTTTTCTGGTTAACTGTGTATCAAGGCAAGATAATTACTTAGCTAAAACCTGATATTGATTAATTCCCAATAAAAGTAAAAAAAAAAAAAAAACCTCAACAAGTCGGTAAACTCAGAAGCTCACAAATGAATAAATGCTAATAACTTTATCAAAGTGAATTGATTCAAATAATTGTTTGCTAAAATTCCAAAAATATGCAATTATTGAGTGAAACGTCTAGCTTTTGGGAAGTTCTGAAATGATCTGTGAAATAGTATTTAGATACCTGAATTAACTATATTACTGAATTTAAGCATGTGCTTTTAGCCTACTGTAGAAATGTCAAAGTTACGGGGTAAAATCTGCCTCTGATTCCATTACACACTGTGGTCTAGCACTTTCACTACTAAATAACAACAAAATCCCAGGAATAGCAGTACTATTGCTATGCATTTTATTATTTATTTTAATAGCAATGTATTTTATATGTAATGTAATATGTTCCTTTGTCTTCTATAATAATGATATGTTTACAAAATAAGAATGCATTTCCTGCCTTTTTTCCACCAACAACATAAACTACATGCAACCTGTCCCTTCACACATCTCGCGCTGAAAAAAAGATAGCTTGAATTTTATATGAATGTCCACCAGAGGGAGCCAAAAGACAGTCTATTAGTTTAGCCCTGCCTTGAACATGTTCTAAGCAAAAACATTTCTGAAAATTAACAAGCTAAAACCAACCTCCATTATTTATTTAACAAGGACTATTCGTCACCATTCAGTAATAGAAAACTATCAAAGACACATTTGGGGGTAGGGGCTGGAAGGATGGTATGCAGTGCATCTTCAAGTGAGTCTGGAGAACCACCAGTCAGTTCTATTGTCTATCTTTTCACACATAAAGTCCATCCATTAACTCTAAGTTTAGCCAAAGCAAACAAGGACTGTTTAGTCAGTACTGTGTTTTTAGAACAATGAGTACTCTATAAAGGCAGAGTGCATCTGGATTTGGAATAGACACATACACAAATTAATGCCAGATTCTCAAAACTTCTCGGTGGAGACTGACTTGCCATTTCAAATATCCATTCAAAAATGTTTACAAGAGAAAACATCCCCAAGTAGACTAAAAAAGACCATTTTCCTTACAATGTGATAATTTCTAAATTATTTATCTCAAAATAATAGAAAACTAAATAGAAACTTCCTTTCCCAGAAAGGAAGGTAAGTTAGTAAGAATGTTTGCAAGTTAAAAGACTAACAATCAATTGTACTAAATCCACATCATGGATTTTCTTTCTTTACCTATGTCCAACCCTTGGTGGGCAAGAAGAGTGGCATTTATAAAGAAATGAAGATCATCTGGGCATAACATATATAACAGCCATTGCGGGAGAAAGGTGGAGGGGGTGAGCAAGGCTTCTTGTGCTGGATTTACAAGTGTGTGTTGGGGGATGAAATTCTAGAAGCAGTAAAGGGTCTTTGAGAAAGTTTAGCAACAGATCACAGGGTCTCACTTGGATTTTGGAAAGATCACTCAGCAGAGTGAAGGACAGACTGGGAAAGAAGGATAGAGACAGAAGCAAGACAGGAGACACCTAGGGCATTTCCTTAACTGTCCACAGGAGAAATAAGAAGGGTGAACCAAGATGACAGTACTAGAGATAGACAAGAGGTGGAGATGCGAGACGTCCTCAGGAAGGGTGGCTGGAGCCCCACAAAGGCTGAAGAAGGAAGCAGAGCCCACAACCACATTAGCAAACTGTTGAAGCCCTGGGAGGGGTAGACCCAAGGGGTTTCCCATCCTCTCCTCTTCCCTGTGGGAGGCTGACGGGTACATCCTGAGCTCAGCAAGGCTCTCCGCTCCTCCAGGAAGCCTTCTCCCAGACTCTTCCAGCCCCAGCCTGGGTCTTTGGTGTCTCCATAGGACCCTGGATATAATCACCTTATTTAAAGTAATAGTTGACTTTTTAAAAATATTTGAAAAGAACACATGCTTGTTTTGTCAAATTGAAATAATGTTAGTGTATAAAAGTTGCCCTCCCCTCATTTGAAGGAAACTATAGCTAAGAATCTGTGTGAATTTTGGTCTTTTCCTTTTCTCTTTTATTATTCTTTTAAGTAATGGGTTCTTGTTGTACAGATTTTTCTACTGCAGGCTTTTGTCACTAAAAATAAATCAAAATCATGTCAGTATGTATAGATCTACTTTATTCATTTTAATGCTGTGTAACACTCCAGTGTAAGCAAATAATGATTTTGCCATTCTCCTGCCAATGAGCTTTTACAACATGTTGCTGCAAAACCTGCAATTACCAATCCTGCCAAATATCTTTTCAGATGTGGGCAGGCATTGCTATAGGAAAGATTCTTAAATAGGAAGACGGGGACAAAAGGCATGAGTAGGGCTCTCCGTGATGTTTTCTTGAACTTAGATACTTCTGAAGAGCATACAAGAACATAACAAGGCATTCCGGCCATCCCTTTATTTGTCTGTCTTTCCAACAATGAACAATACCTTTCAGGTAGAGGAATGAAACTGCTTCTCCCCTGCTGTGCTCCCATCACCTAGTTCACAGCCAGGCAACAACGTCACACAAAAATACGTTGCTTTAAAAAAAAAATGAATGAATAACACTTGCCTTGCAAAGGAGTTGTGAGACTAAGGGACAATATGTCAAGATGTGTAAAGGGCTTTAGGTTGGCACAAGTGGGAAATGAATGAAGAATCAATGAATCACTGAAGAAGAAACCCACCAGGAAAATTAAATATAGGAACCAGTGGCCTATCTCCTCAAGCCTAGGGCCAACACACACGCTAGTGCCCACTTCAAACTTTTTCTCTCGGATGATGACTTTTATTTTGTTTGAGCTCTATTTTTACCATCCTGTTAGTTTTAAAACTACTAAATAAAACAATGTTCTGAAGAGGCTGCCCATTTTTACCTACTTTCTTTATGAGACTTCTGATGAATTCCCACTCTGCCTAGTGAGCTCCTTAGTGCCACTGATATTGTGACTTGTATCTGAAGCCATCCACAGAGCAGCGGTAGGTGACGGCCACATGTAGGGGCCTGATTGAAGGAGACCACCCTCAGAAAGTTACCAGAAGGATCCCTGGGGGATCCACCAACATGCAGATCTACCAAAAAAAGTTAACACACATGGATGTGCCTCCTTGGGCTTTCCATGCTGAAGCTTTACCTCTAAACCTACACCCTGACCCAAAGGGAAGGCTGAACAGGAGCTGGCTCCCCGGGATTTCCTGAGGAAGACATCTTCATGGGGAGCTGGGCTCTGAAAGGGCAATCAGATGATTGCTGCCTGGAGCCCCAAGTGCAAAGCCAGCCTCCTGGTCCCAGAAGGGGTCCACAGCGTCACAGTACCACAGTATAAAGTGCCATCTGGCAGCTGAGGCTCCAGTCCTGCATGCAGCACCATGGGTTTCTGCAGGCTCAGAGCAAATGCCCTGGGGAGTGGAGAAAAACCTAGCACCCAGAAGAGGTAACTGGGAGTGTGGGCCTGAGAGTCCTGAAGACCAGGTTAGCTGCAACCCAGAGGCAGCCCAGAGACCTCGTGTTACCCAGGAACCCCAGACGCCAGACTCTCTGACAAATGGGGCCTAATTCTAAACCTGACCAGATGGTGAGTTTCAGATTAACAATATATTTCACCTAAGTCTCCCTGGAAATGAAAAGAACTCATTATCTTAATTTTCTTTGCCATTCTAATTTCACACAGTAAATTATCCCCATTAGGATACACTGCAGCTTAGTGTCGCTTCCAACCACACATCCCCAGGACTTCCTAAATCAGCTGGCTATTGCTTGGAACCACAGGATGCTGTTGGAAAATGTCCCCGGCACCTCATTTGTGAGCAAAGCACAGCAGTCTAGGCAGATAAAAAGAACAAAGCCGCGTTTCTGTATCAAGATGATAAACCAGAGGCAATGAATTTCCATTGTTCACAACAGTAGGGTATCCATATAGTTTAAATGGATCTAAACTACAGTCTGTGCTGAATGTAATGATCATAAATACAAAGATTATTCCATTTTTTTTATTTTCGAAATTAAAACTATAGAGAACACAAACCCCCTTTAGGAAAGGCACATGCTATGGTTAGGTGTGCAGGTGTGGGGTCAGGTTTTCCTGGGTTCACATCCCTGCTCAGCCTCTTACAGATTGGATAAGCATGAAATGCATTATGTCTTGGTTCCCTCACCTGTGAAATTATACAACAATATCACACAACTTATCAATATTAACAATATAACAAGGTCAACAAGCTATCAAACAAGTTTACTGTGAAGGTTAATCTATGCCTACAACCCATAGAAGAACATCCTGTACTTCTACCATTGTTTCCTAAGTAAATAACAGCCATCATGGCTGTTGTTATCTGCATCATCAGTAAAATTTGGTCTTTACAAAGCACTCCAGATAAGAAAATGGGAGGCCCACCTCACAGAGACTTGAAAGAACTCTAAGAGTAGACAAGAACATAGGGGTGGGCTAAGAGAAACTTTGACACCCATCCTCCCATCCTCTCCATCACCCCCATACATCACTGCCCCAAATAAACATAAAAAATGATTTCACTAGAGTATGTTTATCATTTAATTGCAATGTCAATGTTAAATTGCAATGTTCAAGGACACAGCCCCAGTGACCTAATTTCCTCCCCCTAGGTCCCACCACCTTCCAATAGCACTAAAGGCTGCAGACCAATCCTTTACCTCATGGGCCGTTGGAGGGACATTCTAGAGCCAAACTATAGCACCAGACAATTCCTTTAGTAAATCCCATATGCCCCCACATACCAACTCTACCCTGTACAGAAATCTAGAGCCACCAAATTTTATTCAGTGGTTCTTAATGATTTTGAATTCCAGGGACCTCTGGAAGCCATTCTAATTAAATATCCCCTTCTGCCTACAAAAAAAACCAACCAAACAAACAAACAAACAAAAAAAAACCCACAAGTCCTCCAAAACCAAGAGAATAGTTGAATAGGTAGTAGCAGAGTTATGCCAGCTCTTCACCATGCTCCACATCTCCTGTATTTATGCAGTAAACATCTACAGAACACTCACTAGGCACTAGATACACCAGATCAAGACGCTGCAAGCTCAGAGCAGCCAAGAGAAGATGCCACATTCCCTGCTCTCAAAAAGCCCCCAGTCCATTAGGAAAGCACACAGGGTAGATAGATGCAAGTGAACTCAGATAGTGTGACAAGGTACATGCAGCCCACAGGTGATACCAAGGTCAGCTGGGTCCTTGGATAGAGGAAGCTAGGGAGGTCCTAAAATTCCTTGAGAAGAGGTGACCCTGGGATGCACAGAAGGGCAGCTGGGATTTTTCCAGGCACTTTTTTTTTTGTCACAGGTTAATAGAGGCATTGTGGGTAAAAATTAGCCCCTCTCCCCAATCATCAAAGCATATCCAGGGAGGACATGCATTCTAAAAAGAGTCACTGGCACCTTATTCTCTGGGAAGCTTTTTGTAGTTGCCAATTCCTAAATTATATATTTCTTATTTGTTTAAGAGTGGATTTGTCTACACTGGGAAGTTGAAGTTGGTGTGGCGTGTGGCCAGGTGCGGGCAGCTCCCTGCGCCAGCCTGGGTGCTGAGGTGTTGGGTTGCTCACGGCCACCGATGCACCAGGCCTGCCAGTGCATGTGTCTGGCGCTGGGTGGTGCCCAGAAGCTGGCTGGGTTGGGGCTGGCTGCCTTCCTGCCTGATGGGCAACAGGAGCTCCCTCTGTCCATGCCCTCTCCATTGGTCAGTGGCTTGGAGCTGCTCATGACCCTGGAGTTGGTGAGTGTGGCTGGGTGGGACAGTAGAGAGTGGTGGCTGTGCTTGGTGCAGGTCATTTCTCAGTTCTCAACTTGAGGTGCCTGTGCCCACCCAGGCAGAAACAAGCTTTGCCAGCTTGACGGGCAGCTCCCTACTGTCAGAGCTGAAGGCCAATGACTGATCCCAGGTGTATCTCAGGTTATTCTGATTTCTGATGAGGGGTTTTGCTTTTTAAGAATTCCAGTTAAGCCGTAGAGCCATGCTTTGGTGAATAAGGAACCCCAGACCAGGGTGATTTCCCCATGTGGGCACTGGGTTGGGCCTCTGTCCAGATCATTAGGCAGCAGTGTGGTAGGGCGTGTGGGCAGACCTCTATCCGGATCTCTGGCCAACCTTGCGCCTAACAGAAGAAAGAGTAGGCCCAAATCTCCATCATGTCGGATTAGGCCCCAACTTCCTTAATAAGACTCCTATAATGTAAGAATTAAAACCAAGAATCAATAAATGGGATGGATTCAAACCAAAAAGCTTCTTCTCAGCAAAAGGAATAATCAGTGAGGTGAATAGAGAACCTACAGAATGGGAGCAAATCTTTATCACAAGCATATCAGAGCACTGATCTCTAGGATATATAAAACACTCAAAAACCTTAACGCAAAAATAAAAAATAACCCAATCAATAAATGGGCCAAGGAACTGAACAGACACTTCTCAGAAGAGGATATACAATCAATCAACAAACATGAAAAAATATTCAAATCTCTACCAGTTAGAGAAATGCAAATCAAAACTACTCTAAGATTTCATCTCATTCAGTCAGAATGGCAGCAATCAAGAATACAGACAATAGTAAGTGTTGGCGAGAATGTGGGAGAAAAGGCACACTCATACATTGCTGGTGGGACTGAAGCCAATCTGGAAAGTAGTATGGAGATTGCTTGGAAAACTGGGAATGGAACCATCATTTGACCTAGCTATCCCACTCCTTGGTTTATACCCAAAGGACTTAAAACAGCATACTACAGGGACACAGCCATATCAATGTTTATAACAGCACAATTCACCATAGCTCAATTATGTTTCCAACTCAGATGCCCTTCAGTAGATGAATGGATAGGGAAACTTTGGTATATATACACAATGGAATACTATTCAGCACTAAAAGAGAATAAAATCATGGCATTTACAGGTAAATGGATGGAGTTGGAAAATATAGTGCTAAGTGAAGTTAGCCAATCCCAAAAAACCAAAGGCCAAATGTTTTCTTTGATATGAGGATGCTGACTCATAATGGAGATGAAGGGGGAGCATGGGAAGAATGGAAGAACTTTATTTGGAGTAAAAGCAAGGGAGGGGAAGGGAGGGGCAAGGGGGTAGGAATGATGGTGGAATGAGTTAGACATCATTACCCTAAGTACATGTATGAAGACACAAATGGTGTGAAAATACTTTGTGTACAATCAGTGACTTGAAAAATTGTGCTCTATATGTGTAGTATGAAATGAACTGCATTCTGCCACCATGCATAACGAATTAGAATAAATAATAATAATAAAAAATTCCAGTTAATGGGGCCAGGTACAGTGGTGCACACCTATAACTCCAGCAACTCAGGAGGCTGAAGCAGGAAGATCACAAGTTCAAGGACAGCCTCAGCAACTTAGTGAGACCCTGTCTGAAAAAATAAAAAGGCCAGGGGTGCACCTTAGTGGGGGAGCTCTTTTGCCCAATCCCTGGTATCAGAAAATGATTCCCTGTTAACAGAGGCACCTAGATTTGGAAATGAGGTCACAGGAAGCAGGGTAAAGAGGGCCAGCTCAGCGCATCAAGAGGAAGCATGGCACCAGACCTTGAGGGATGCCATCAGACAACACCTTTTCCAGGCAGCCAGAGGCACAGAGAAACAGTGGGGCTGGAGTGCTGAGAGCAAACCCATGGTAAGAAGCCGTTTTAGAGACAATCCTGGAATGTGAACAGGCTGGACGCTTGGTGGTATTAAGGAATTTGCTGTGATGACAATGGTATTAATATGAATTCTGACATATATGGAAGAAATGGCATGGTATCAGGGATTTGCCTTAAAGTCCTAATAAAAGGGGGAAGTGGCAAACCTGCCCCCCCCCAAAAAAAAGAGTGGATTTGCATTTGTCACATGAGGCATTTTCACAGCATGGCAGTCCAGCAGCCTTTGCCATCTTGGCCTCAGTATTCTGCCTCTGAAGAGCCCAGAGAGGGCATCTTCCCTTTGACCTTGCTTCTCCTCCCTATTCCCAATGACCCCACAATCCCACTTCCTTCCTCCCTATAGCTAGACACTGGGAAAACTGTCTAGAATCATGCTCTAGATCTAAACCCTATCAATCTATCCTTTTAAGCCTCTCTGGATCCAACTCCTTCCCTCTTCCTGTGCCTCTGTCTTGATCCAGACCATGTTTTTTTTTGCCTCAAGTATTAGAATAGCTGCTAATTTATCTTCAGACCCCCAATTTCATTCCCTTCAAACTCATCCTGCATCTGGCTACCCAAAGCAGCACAGGATTTCTAAGCTGTCAACCTAATCACGCCACCATTACCACCAATAGCACCTTAAAATTCTTAAATGGTAGCCCTCATGCGAAGAGCTCCAATTGCTTAAAAGCACACTCAAGGGTCTTCACAGTCTGCTTCCAGCCTCACTCTACCTACCCTGCCACACCTGCCATGCCAGCCAACCCCAACCACGCTGCCCACTGTGCTCCAGGCAGGTTCCTCCACGGTGCACATGAACTACTGCATAAAATTCACATTAATATAATTTACAGAAGTAGATACAAAGTTAAAACAAAAGACAAAATAGGGAAAAGAAAAAAAAAGTAAACTGGGACCAGTAGTGCTAATTTTTCTCACACCAAATGAATGATCGTGAGAAACTTTTCTTCCAATATTTCAGCCATGTCCCTGGTCCAAATACCAAAGCAGTAGCTGTCTGGAAGCATAATTTCTATTAAGAAATAAGCACTAGGGCTGGGGATGTGGCTCAGTGGTTGAATGCTTGCCTTGCAGGTGTGAAGCACTGGATTCAAAGCACCACATAAAAAATATATTATTAAACAAAGATATTGTGTGTCCATCTATGATCAAATGAATATTTAGGGAAAAAAAAAAAAAGAAATAAGCACTGCCCCTCCTAAATTTAAGCTGGTCTGTTTGAATGTGTTGATAAAGTCAGGAAATAATAAGGAATTCAATTGTTTGTTCACAACTGTTTAAAAAAAAAAACACTTTAGTTTCAAAAATCTAATTATATTTGCAAATTATCCCTTGCTTAGTAGACATATAGGCTATAATGATTACGCAGCACTTTTAACTCATTCAATGCCAAGAACAGGAATTTAACTGCAGACTCTAAGTGAACAAGGGTTCTTCACTGAACCATTCAAATGACTCTAGCAGAACAGCCCTATAATGAGCAGTCATCAGAAGCTCACCAGGAAGCCACTGTGGCTGTTACTCGACTCCAATTGGAAGAGCGTGTCTTGTGTTCACGTCAGACCATGATCTTATGTGATCTGAAGTGGACTGAGAGGGTTCTACATGACTTATGGGACTTGGAAAACTTAATTAATGTTCAAAGATGGGCAAAGTCAACACATTTTCCTAACTCAGCTCCCTTTTGAAATCCTACAACTCACTAGCAAACGTGTCTGCTTCCTGAACTATGCTAGAATGAATGATAGGCTCTCACAGTAAAGAAGCATCTGTCACTGATGAGCAGCCTGAAGATGCTCCATCTTCAGTCCCGGCCTCAGGAATGCTCACAGAAAAATAAAGAGCAAGTCCTCTGCATGTGATTCTTATATCTCATACCACCTAGCATAAATTAAAACTTTGCCTTCAGGAGTAGAATAATATGACAGTCCTTATAAATCTCTCTTCTGGCTGGTTTAATAATACTGGTCATTTCATAATCTGCTTGAGAACACTCATTTTCATATGCATATGAACCATTAAAATGCAGGTAAATTAATTATCATGTTAGAAAAGTAGTTTCTAGACCGGAGCTAGTCAATAGAAATACATAAGCCACGCATATAACTCGAAAATTCTAAAAGCCTCGTTTGAAAAAAAAATTAAAGGTGAAATTAACTTTCATATTATTTTATGTAATTCAACACATCTACATATCATTCCTACATGTAATCAATATGAAAGCCAAAACATTTTACATCAGGTTATTTTTTTAAATCTATGAACGTAGAATGTCTCTTCATTTATCTAGGTCTTCTTTAGTGAATTTTTAGTAATATTTTATACATTTTTCAGTATAGAGATCATGCACATGAAGTATTATATTTAGTATTATATTATATTTGGTGACATCCTGTTATAAATGTGATTCATTTTAAATTTTGTTTTCTCCTTGTTAATAGTTTACAAAGATATATTTGATTTTGTATATTGAGCACATATCCAAGGACCTTTTTAAATTTACTTGATAAGTAAATTTATTTAACAAATTTGTCAAATGTTATAAATTTTTTACATCAGTTTTTTTATAGTTAATTTACACGCATGATTTTGTAGATTAAGTTACAATGTATCTCAATTCAGACTAGCTGCATTTTGAGTGCTCATAGCCATGTGTAGTTAATGGCTGGCCAATAGACAGCACAGGTCTGCATAAAACCCTCCAGAGAAATCAGAGCACGGTGGGAAAGCAAGCAGATCCACAGTGACGAAAGGCCTAGGCCAAGCCTTCATTCTACAAAAGCAGGGATAGCTTCAGAGTAGTGTGACATCCCAAAGATCCCACAACTTGACATGGTCAAATCAGAGCAGACACTGACACTTCTAGATGTCCACCATTCCCCTCAGTGAAACCAGAGGAAGGCCCAACAGGTACTGAAAAGAAGGAGGGTTTCACATTTCTCACCATCTGTGAATGTCCCTTGATAAGTCCTATAGAGCCAGCAATCACCCAGGCAGACATGCCAGCTCAGCCCTGCAGACACTCATTAGACAAACTGGACAAGACCTTGCCCGTCCCCCAGTGTGCTCACAGTCGAGCTGGGAGACAAGAGGATAATCACAAAAACACACATGCACAATTACTGATGATATGAGTTAAGGAGAAATGGCACAGAGTCCTGTAGGAGAGCATAAGAGGGGACACGTCTTCACCCAAGATTCTAGGAAAGCTTCTCTGAGGAGGGGACACAGAAGTTGAGATCTGATTGCTAAAGGGTGATCAGGTCTTCCCTTCCAGTGTTTTTCACACACACAAAAAAGAAACATTAATATTATTCAGTGCCTGGTAACACTTCTGAATCCTTCCACTTGTTTCTAAGCATTCACCCCTTCTTGTTCTTTCTTCCAAACAGTGAAGGTCATTTAGTTCCAGGGATAATGGTCTCACCAATGTTTGAGTCAGTCTGCATGGAATGGACTCCCAGATCCCTGCCTCCCGCTCAGGGCTTCCCCTTTGGCTCCATTTATCAAACTCGACAAGCCACAGTAACAATTTCCCAGGTACTAGCTAAGCAAGTTAGGTTCAGATTGCATTTTAAAGTTAGAATTTAATTTGTTAGGCCCACAAGTTAGGCAAGTTTTTAAGGAAGCAGGAACATATTTCAGTTTGTTTTCTAGGAAAACTGTACTGCCAGTTCAACAGATTAAATTAAAGGGAGACAGACGGTGGAGACCAGAAGAACAAATATTGCAATAATTTAGCTTGGGGAAAATACTCACCAGACCTTATCTTCAGGAAATATACTATATGATGGAGCCTTGACAATGGAATTTTTAAAGCTTCCTTGGTAATTCTAATAATCAGCTAGGTTTGAAAAATCACAGGCTTGAATAGAGTAGCACTATGAGTTCCTGAAGTCAAACAGAATCAGGGTTTTTTTTTTTTTTCCCTCCCATTCTTCAATTTAGCAATTAATTATTGAGTGCCTTTGATTGTCAGGCAGTAGGTTAAGTGGTCATTTTTATTTAAACACAAAACCTATATTTTCATTTTTAAAATGAGAACCCTCTAAGGGTCAGAGAGATGAAATGATTTCTAGGAACATGACAATCAAATGACCTAACCCAGACATGAGCCCAAGTCCTAACATCCCCATCTGCTAAGAGCAAGTGCTGCTGCCAGAATCTTTACACTGTACTATGTCACTTAACAACAGGGCTGCATCCTGAAAAATGCATTGTCAGGCGATTTTGCCATTGTGCAAACATCCTAGAGTGCATTTGTACAAACACAAGATATATGCAAAAAGACTCTACTATTTACTAAAGCAGGACCACCCATTATGTAGTAGTGCAAATGCTTAAAACATCTTTATGAGTTAAGTTTGGTCTGTAGCATTTGAGTAAAAATTCATGTATAAAAATATGTCAAAAATTCCTAAGATCATCAGTTAATTCAAATTTCCATATCTTACTTACAAGGGCAAAGCATTTAGCTAGGGGAAATAATTTATATGTAAAATCTTGTAGTAGCAAATTGAAAATAAGGGAAGCAGTGAACACAACAGGACCCAGTGAAAAGAGAACAGTGCCCAAAGCCTAGAGCCCAGCAATGAGTGCTGCTTCCTCTGGTGCCTATTAAACAGAAGGTCAGGAAATGTATTATTCTGTATCTTGAATGGTTGTTTCTCTGTTGATCAGTATAAATGATTACATGGATTTAAAATTAACCTTATCCAAACAAAAATTACAATGGTAAACAATCAAATGCTGTTATATATTATACACAAGCATGTGCACACAGACATGCACATAACATCCACCTCTGTACTCAGCACTTTGCAGAAATTATTAAACACTCTCAGACAACTTTATGCACACAATTATCCTCATTTTAAAGATAACCTTACCCTTCCTCAGTGTAGGTAAGAAATTTGCCATAGTCACAGGGCTTTAAGTACACAGAAAATCTGCACACAGGTAATCGGATCCAGATTATATAACTACAACCATAAAAAATCAAAATAGCCCATGATTAGTGCTATAAAAATTGAAGAGCCAGACATGTCAATGGGAGTTAAAAGACAGGGTACCAGTCCTCTATCCCTCTGTGTTAGTCAGATTTCCATTGCTGTGACCAAAATACCTGACAAGTACAATTTAGAGGAGGTAAAGTTTATTTCAGGCTCTCGGTTTTAGAGGTTCAGCCCATGGTCTGCCAACTCTATTGAGGTAAAGAAGGACATCATGGTAGAAGGACATGGTGGAGAAAAGCTGATCAAGTAACAGCATCCAGGAAACAGAAGTGGGGAGGAGAGGGAGAGAGAAGGGAAGAGAGAGAAAAAAGAAAAGAGAAAAAAGGGCCAGGGACAGATATAGTGCAAGACCACTCCCCACAGTGACCACCTCCTCCAGCCATGCCCACAAGCTTACAGTTCCCACTAAATAGTCCATCCAAATTATTAATCCATCACATGGATTAAGCTACTGATAAGTGTATAGCCCTAATCACTGCCTAAAAGCTCCATCTCTGAACCTTGCTACAATGATGACCAATTTTTCAAAATATGAGCTTTTCAGAGATCCAAATAGCAATACCTACTGTCGATTTTTTATCTGTCCTAACTTCTCCCTTTTGAAATATTACATATGTTTATTTTCTGTCTTCCTGGACTAGACATTTAAGCTCCATGAGAGCAGGGAGTCTGACAGCCTCGTTTACAGTAGCATCCTGCAGTATCTGTAGCATCTAGAACATTGTATGGCACACAGATGCTGAATAGGAACTGACTGGTGGCATACACAATAGGAGCAAATACTTGGAGGTGAGGACTGTGGGTTTGGGACAGTGGAGTATGAAATATGGTCCAAGAGGCAAGTTGGAAGCAGCCAGCTTTAAATGACAGACCAAGGACATCATACAATGGGGAATGAAAACAGAATTAACTGCCCTAAAGTAACATATCAAAAACAACTAATCTGATGGCTGCACAAGATAGTTTAGAGGAAGGCTTGAGCCTAGGAGGAAGCTGTTTTAACAAAGTCCAGCTCTGAATTGATCAGGGAGTGAACTTGGAAAATGGTAAAGGAAATAGATGTTTGAGATCAATTCAATCTGTGCTCTCCTGGATGTACCTGATTCCAGGAAGTGGGTCCAGTTTCAGCAAACTTTAGGAAATCTGATCTGACTCTTGATAATTATGGTGTAGAAGATGCTTTACGGAGAGGATTAAGTCCAAGCATTATTTAGAAATTTGATGCTCTTCCAGAGAGAAACAAAGATAGCTCTGCTGACGACTGGTTGAAATAGCTGACCCAGAACTCTCAAGAATTGCCAGAAATACTTGTGGCCAAGTCATCTTACATCTGGGCTAATCTGAACCTGAGTCAGGCTAGAGTCACAAATCTGGGGCTGGCCTGGGCCTACTCTCAACTGAGGATTCTGAAATTATCTGTGGGTTATGTGTTGTGACACATATAGACCAGTACTAATAAAATAGGATTTTTATAGCAATTAGTGACTCAATTTTTTCCCTTCATCTTGCTTTTCCATTTTTTTAGTCTTAGCTGAGGACCATGCCGATCACAATCAGTTTTATACTCAACCTCAATATACGGTATTTAATCAGCTTTTTGAAATTGACTTGCACTTTGACTTAAGATTAAAAAGCTGAAAATTAACTTTTATTATTTAATTCCATTTTGATGTCCCTCTTCTTTTCCATTCCAAGCCTTTGCAATTTTCCCTTTAGTGTTGACTTCTACTGAATTACGTGCATAGCAATTTTCAAAACAGCAGGACAATAGCTGTTGCTATAAAACTCTGTCACCTGTGGCCTTTAAATCCTAAGGAAGATTTCTACCTTAAGAGCTCTGGAAGACTTCTTTTTCTGGATCTCAGATATTTTGCAATGCAAGGAACACTATTTAGTCATTAGACCCTCTGAATACATGTGGTTAATCCCGGATAATCTAAATTTCCCTTAGGGTATGAGTATTTACCAAGAACTGGCACAGAGAAAATAATCCTCTCAAAGGATGTAGAAAAGAAGCTCAGCCCTTATGGTGAAATGACACCAGCGAGCAGGAGTGCTCCACTCTGTTGCACTAAATTGGGGGGGGAAATTCCAGTGGGCACCCATTTTCTTAAATGACAAGATGGGGGTAGGGAGTCACTATAGTCCAAAAGTCTTTCACCAGAGTTATCTGGGGCCACCACTCTTCTTCAGGAGCTGCCCCTGAGTTCCTTTTCCCAGCATTCTCTGAAGACAGACTTCCAGGCCCATCACATCAGACACACGTGCCTACTAGACAGTGCTTGGCTACATCTGCCAGGACAACCTGCCCCTGACAAGCTTCAGGAAGAGACTCCTGAGTGAGAAATCACCTGCATACAGATAAAATTCTATGATAACTCATGTCTGAATAATTTAGTAATTCTACAATCTACATCCTTTACACCCTTTCCATGAGGGCAAACTTGTTGTACCCATGACGTTCTATAAGAATTCTTACAGCACATAAGCAATAAAATCCCTTCAACAGAGAGAACCAGGATGGATCTACCTTATGCTGGCTTCTGTTCCAGTGGTGGTGGTCTAATAATATCGTGTTTCTGTTGTGATTATTTATGATTCTCTTTTTATTTAGTATTCTGTGTCTTAAATATTCCTTCAAAAAGACTACTTTGCCAAAACACAGCCTATTGAAGAGGTTTTGGTATCTAGATGATCTTTAAACGTTATTTCCTCCAGAAAACACCTGACAGCAACATGGACTAAGAGGAAAAGCCCTACAAAATATTTATATACAGGTTGAAATGTTCACATTAATTGTGGGTCTTTCAATACCATAGAAAGAGGAAATCTGAGGGGACACAAAGAGCCCAGGATAAGGCTGAATATTTGGACATTCTGGGTTGGATGTTTCAAAGCAGATATTCTGACACCAGGTCAAAAGAGCTAAACTTAATAAAAAAAGAAAAGAAAAGAAAGTAACAAGCTGGAAGATACTCCTGATCCCTTCAAAATCCCAATCCCCATATGGATCCTTGCTTCATTACTAATCCCATTCCATAAAGTTTTAGTTCTCAGAGTTGAAGATGAGATAAAAGCTCAATAACGAGGTAAGTGGTTATTTTAACTAAAGAGAAAAGCCTGATTTTTCATTTCAGGCCACATAAAAAATTTCCTGGTATCAAAGTGGATCCTACAAAATGACTATGCCAAATGACCGCCCCAAAATGCCATACGATCATTATAGTTTCTCATCCTAGATATGCCCTGAACAGCAGTTCAGGGTGCTATAAGATAATGGCCAGCCATGTAGGCTCTCTGAACCCTAGGCACTCATTTCTAAAATCAGTGGCTTTGTTTGTTGGATTTTATATTAGTCCATTTTCTATTGCTATAACAAAAATGCCTGAAGTTGGGTACTCACAAAGAAAAGAGCCAAGATGGGTATAAGTGGTATAGGTCTATAGCCCATGCTAAGCAGGAAGATGAGGCAAAAGGATCCCTTGAGCTCAGGAGTTCAAGACCAGTCTAGGCAATATAGCAATTCCCTTTCTTAGAAGGGAAAGGAAAAGAAAAATAGAAAAAGGGAGGGAGAGAGAGGGACAAAAAGAGGAAGATAAGAAGGGAGGGAGGAAGGAAAGAGAGGAGAAAGAGAAAGGAAAGAAAGGAGGGAGTGAGGGAGAGAAAGAGAAGGATAGAGAAAAAGGAAGAAGGGAATGAAAAAAAGAAAATAAAGAAAAGGAAGTAGGAAGGGAGGGAAGGAGGAAAGGAGGGAGGGAGGGAAGGAGGGAGGGAGGGGACAGACTGGCAGGCAGCAGTTCTAATTTAATCCACACAGAAGGCATTGGGAATAGAGTTTTTCAAGCACCAGCTTCACATTTCCTCTGAGGCCTGAGCCCTTTAAGAAGTGTATGCATCTGTTTGGGGGCTACATAAGGATCAAATGTTTGCTCTCATAGCACTTTTAGAGACTTTTGTTTTTAAAATGTCTCTAAAAATAAAAGAGAAAGAAAGACAAGACAGGACAGAGAAGGAGGAGGGGGAGGGGGCAGGGGAAGGAAGGGAAGAAGAGAGGAGAATTCAAGCTCCCAGTTTTGGAGGCTGAACTTCCATGATCAGGTGGCCCCATCTGTTCAGCCTCTGGTGAGGGCCCTCCTGGCTGCGAAACAGCATGGCAGAGAGCACAAAGCAAACAGCCATGTGCAGAAAAGGCCACGCATGCATGATGGCCTCACAACCTCCATGAGACCAGCTTTCATCCTTCCAGGGGCTGCACCCCAACCCCCTAATTACCTCCCACTAAATCCCACCTCTTTCAGGTTCCCCCTCCTCAGAATCACCAGGTTGAGGACCGAGCCTCCAGCAAAAATCATATCCAAACCACGGTAGATCTGAGACTCCAAATCTACTCAACTAAACTGCCACAACTCCAGTTTGTAACAGTGAGCCAACAGTGGCACAACCTTGTCAGCTATTTTATCTTTTTTAGGAATCAGTTCTTTTATAAACAAGACATGAAGGAAGGGAGGGAAGGAGGAAGGTGGGGGAAGGTGGAAGGGGGGAGCCAAGGTGGTTGACTATCCATCATATTCATGTGCTATAAGTTGATGTGTAGGATTACAGATTCTACTTATAAGCTAATGGGAAGGCTCTATATTTTGTCCCACTAAAAGGTATAAATATTAAATTTCCTCAAACTATGATTGCCAAATTTTTCTGAGCATTGATCCCTTTAAAAAGTATATGAATCTGGTTTTGGCCTATATTTGCAAGAGAGCACCTTATATTCACAGGTATATATTTTCTAAAAACGGTATCACAAAATAAAGTTTTGGGAATTATACCAGAATCAATAACTTTTTCATTATTCTGACAAGTAGAATTCAAAAATATATATATATATATATCAGTAGTTTTGCTTGTTAAAATAAAAAATATTTACACAAATGTACAATAAGGACCTTATTTGTATTGTAAGTGCATACTGATTAAAATATTTTGCCATCAATGTACTTGAATTTTTTAACATTTTCCCTCTCAAAATATTAAATGGCTTCATTTAATCAAGTTTATGTGCTTTGTGATGATGAAAAAAATAATTTTTAAAACTAAGTGGGAAAATCTATCGTACAGTATGACTTTGAGAGACAAGGATGATTGTCTTCAAATTACTGATGTGTGCAAGATACTACTCTTACTATGATTATTATTAGCTACCTTTCTTCAGTGCTGTGTGTCAGGAACTGGACACGCACCTGTGAGACAGAAATTATGCCACTGTAACCCAGCAAGAAACTGAATGTCAGAGAAATGAAAGAAGTGGGCTAGACATAGGATTCAAACCCAAGCTGTTTAAACTTTTTCCTAACACCAATGTATCTCTTAGTAATTCTCCATCTTGGAGAAGTTACTATTTGTTTTCACTTCATCTTTCAATCAATTATTTACTGGGCATATGCACATGCCATAAATCCCCCTAGGTATCAGGAATAAAAGCAGCATCAAGATGTAATCCCTTTCCTCAAGGAATTCCCAAAACTATACACAAACCACTACAATCAAAATAAGAGTTCTATAAACAAAGTTTTCACAGGACTCCAAAGAGCATAAACAAAGCAAGCCAAACCGGATCTCTGGACCAAGGGAGTCTTTCCAGTGAGTTAGACTGAAATAAAGTTTTAAGGATGATTAGTGATGAGGTATGCAGAACAGCAGAGAGTGGCCTCAAACAGCAGAGCCATAAAATAGTGCACAGCCATGAAATAACATCACTGCCTTTAGGTTGGGGTGAAAGTTAGTGGAAAATGAGAGAATAAAAATTCCAAATAAAAATTTTGTTTAAAACAATTTTTGATTTTATATTTATCCTGTATCAATATCAGTGGGAGACTTGTTAAAACACAGATTGCTGGGTGCCAGCTCCAGTTTCCAATTCAGTAGCACTTAAGAATTTGTATTTCTAGAATATTCTCCCATGCCATGGATGCTGCTGGTCCAAAGAACACTTTGAGAACCACTGATACAGAATGATAAGCCATGGAGAGATTACAACAACATGTTTTTAAAATTTATTCCCTTTTGGTCCTCTGCTTCCTCTAAATATTAATGTAGATAACATTTTATTTTTCAAAAAATGAAGACTAAACACAAGTAATGAGAATAGTCTTTTGGAAGGAAGACAGACCCACTAAGGAAAATTCTAAGGAGGCTGCATTTGTGACTCAATTGGTACATTTTTTGAGCACTTACTCGAGGCTCACTTTCTAAAACTAGGCTGTTCAAGGTCTCCTGCCTGCTTACTGCTCTGCAGAGGAAGAACCCTGTGCAGGAAAAGGAAGGAATCTCAGACCTGACCACTGCCCCAGGTGGCCCAGCTCCCAGTCCTCCACTCCAGCCGCTTCCCAACCCAGGGACTGCCTGTGCTTCTAATAAACAGGATGTTCAAAGGACATAAGATGCAATATCAGCAATGAGGGCTGAGGAAGTGCAACTGCTATAGGATTTCACTTTTGTTTCTATTTTTTAACATTTCTATGTTGTTGGACACTTTAATAATAGGTACACATCATTTTTTATTCAGAAAAGGATTTTTAATGCAAAGATGCTTTTAGAATCCTAGGACAGATGGAAATCATTTTTAAACTTGTTCTTAATTGCTCTGTGGAGCCAGCCTTTGGTTGAAACAAAGTATTAGATGTTAAAAACTGAAAACTGATGAAAACAGAGTTGGCTGGGAGAAAATGGTAATGTGTAGCAGTGAGGGATATGAAGATTCCTTGAGCAATAGCAACTTTACCATCTACTGTTTAAGATAATTGAAGTACTTTGAAGCAGTACTAGTAATTTATGTAAATTCTGAATTTTATTAATTTTTATTAATTTTAAGTAATTTTTATTAATTAATTTTATTAATTTTTATTAATTTTAAGTTACATCATTTTATATATGTACCATAGGCAACAATGAAAAAAATCAAATAAATGTGAGAAATTTCCCTATTCAAAATCAGTGTCTCATTTCCCTTTTCTGATTTTGGTATTCACCATTTGAAAGAAAAAAAAAAAAAGAAAGACAGAAAGACACCAGCTTCTGTCAGATGAAAATTCACCTCAAATCCAAATTTGAAGTAACACAAAAATAATTTCCAAAGTTGTCTATTTAATTTCTCCATGCCCTTCAACAGACGAATGGATAAAAAAAATGTGGCATTTATACACAATGGAGTATTACTCTGCATTAAAAAATGACAAAATCATAGAATTTACAGGGAAATGGATGGCATTAGAGCAGATTATGCTAAGTGAAGCTAGCCAATCCCTAAAAAACAAATGCCAAATGTCTTCTTTGATATAAGGAAAGTAACTAAGAACAGAGTAGGGACGAAGAACAGGAGAAGAAGATTAACATTTAACAGGGATGAGAGGTGGGAGGGAAAGGGAGAGAGAAGGGAAATTGCACGGTAATGGAAGGAGACCCTCAGGGTTATACAGTGGAGGGGGTAGAGAGAGAGGAGGGGAGGGGAGGGGAGAGGTGGGGAGGGGGGAGGGTGGATGATGGGAAAGGCAGCGGAGCACAACAGACACTAGTATGGCAATTTGTAAATCAGTGGATGTGTAACTGATGTGAATCTGCAATCTGTGTATGGGGTGAAGGTGGGAGTTCATAACCCACTTGAATCAAAGTGTGGAATATGATATGTCAAGAAATTTGTAATGTTTTGAACAACCCACAATAAAAAATTTAAAAAAAAAATTCGTTAGAACTAAATGTAAACCAAGTTACTAAAAGAAAGTTGACGATTGTTGTCTTACATACATATTGAATAATATGTAAATTAATGTGGTAACTTACTTTCTACCAATAATGATTTCTGCTGTCCTGCTATCTTGAGAGTAGGAATATCCTTTGAAATACCTGGCATAATTTCCCTTGCTGTGAAATCCTATATAACAAAGCACAGCAAACAACCCTAACACACATTACATTCTTCTCCAAAGGAGGGTCAGTCTAAGACTGTAAAGTCAACCTGACCCAACCACAAACGTAATAGCACATGGTAGATTTCTCCTCCAGCACTCACCTCCCAAAAAAGAACTACTTCAAAGCCATTGACGCCCTTGCTTTCTAGGTGTCACAATGATTGTTTCAGATCAAAGTGCTTTTCCAAGAAAGATTATTTGAGTACAAATGCTAACACCGTCTTCTTGATCTTTTCTCAAATATTTCAAACATGTAGATATTTTAAAGGGGGGATGGGAGCTATAGAACTTTATCTCAATTGCAGTTAGACTCAACATTTGGAATCAAGTTCTGCTGCTTCTCTCCTCATGGAGTGGAAACTGTGACGAATCCTTATATTAAAAGACACTTTGATTTATTCTCTGCTTTATCTATTGAAACAGGGCTTTTAGAGAAATATGAGATTAGATTAATTTGATTCCTCACACCATTCCGGCGCCTCCAGGAAAACAGACCAGAGGGGAGAACAGGGCAATGGTGTTCCAGGGCCACTATACATGACACTGTATTGCACACATGAGAAGTACTATAGCTTAAATCTGGAATGTGCTCCAAAAGTTCCTCTGTTGAAGGCTTGGTCCCCAGTGCAACAACTATCAGAGGTGAGGCTTCTGGGAAGTGATTGTATCGTGAGGGTTCTGATATGACTGGGAAATCTACTGATGGGTCTATATTGACTATTGGGAGGTTATGGAAACTGTTAGGAGGCTGGGTTTAGCAGGAGGAAGTAGATCACTGGGAGCATACCTAGAAGGGTATATCCTGTCCCCAGGTACTCCTCTTCACCTTGTTTCTCACCCACAGGGAGGAGAGCAGCTCTGCTCCACCACCTGCTTCCACTGTGATGCTTTCTTGGGTATTCTGACACAGCAATCTAAAGTTAACACAGTAAGTCCCTGTGAAGGGCGCCCCCTAAAGTTGTACAGCTTATAAGCAGCAGGACATCCTGGATCCACTACACTTCACATACACTCCTGCTTCTGGAGTCTGTCTAAGCTCTGTGACTATTTAAGACCACAACAAAACTAGCCATCCATATACATCTTCAGTCTTTTGACTTGGCCTTGAAGCAGCCTGAAGCAGTACATATGACCTGTTCCTTTAAAAGCAATATAAAATTCTTGTTAGATTTTCTTTTTCCTTGTTCACAGTCTATGGCAATGTATTTCAGTGCACAAGTCCAGGATCAGCAGGAACAGAAAATGAGAAAATTTCTCTGGTCCTTTAAAGAAACTTGCACATTTACAAGTCAGCAGTGAGAGTTGGGAGTTAGCAATTTTAAGAAATACAATATTCAGATTATCAGGCAAAACATAGAAATTCAGGTTATTTTCACATACCTAACCAACAGTAGATGATTTCATAATCCAAATTCTTATTTTTAAAAAATACTTTCAACATGCATATTTAATTGGGACTCAAAATAGAGATATTTAAACAATGTCTAGTAGGCTTAGATAACATATGATTACTTAAAGTTTTAATGCTAAAATTTTCATCTCAAGTAGAAGTATGGGACACAAGTGGGTTCATTAATCCCAATGCTTACAAACTCCTCATGAATGAACCTAGATGCAAAAATCCTCAATAAAATTCTGGCGAATCGGATACAAAAACATATCAAAAAAATTGTACACCATGATCAAGTAGGATTCATCCCTGGGATGCAAGGCTGGTTCAATATACGGAAATCAATAAATGTTATTCACCACATCAATAGACTTAAAAATAAGAACCATATGATCATCTCGATAGATGCGGAAAAAGCATTCGACAAAGTACAGCATCCCTTTATGTTCAAAACTCTAGAAAAAACTAGGGATAACAGGAACATACCTCAATATTGTAAAAGCAATCTATGCTAAGCCTCAGGCTAGCATCATTCTGAATGGAGAAAAACTGAAGGCATTCCCTCTAAAATCTGGAACAAGACAGGGATGCCCTCTCTCTCCACTTCTCTTCAACATAGTTCTCGAAACACTGGCCAGAGCAATTAGACAGACGAAAGAAATTAAAGGCATAAAAATAGGAAAAGAAGAACTTAAATTATCACTATTTGCAGATGATATGATTCTATACCTAGCAGACCCAAAAGGCTCTACAAAGAAACTATTAGAGCTAATAAATGAATTCAGCAAAGTGGCAGGATATAAAATCAACACGCATAAATCAAAGGCATTCCTGTATATCAGCGACAAATCCTCTGAAATGGAAATGAGGACAACCACTCCATTCACAATATCTTCAAAAAAAATTAAATACTTGGGAATCAACCTAACAAAAGAGGTGAAAGACTTATACAATGAAAACTACAGAACCCTAAAGAGAGAAATAGAAGAAGATCTTAGAAGATGGAAAAATATACCCTGTTCATGGATAGGCAGAACTAACATCATCAAAATGGCGATATTACCAAAAGTTCTCTATAGGTTTAATGCAATGCCAATCAAAATCCCAACGGCATTTCTTGTAGAAATAGAGAAAGCAATCATGAAATTCATATGGAAAAATAAAAGACCCAGAATAGCAAAAACAATGCTAAGCAGGAAGTGTGAATCAGGCGGTATAGCGATACCAGACTTCAAACTATACTACAGAGCAATAGTAACAAAAACAGCATGGTACTGGTACCAAAACAGGCGGGTGGACCAATGGTACAGAATAGAGGACACAGAAACCAATCCACAAAACTACAACTATCTTATATTTGACAAAGGGGCTAAAAGCATGCAATGGAGGAAGGATAGCATCTTCAACAAATGGTGCTGGGAAAACTGGAAATCCATATGCAACAAAATGAAACTGAATCCCTTTCTCTCGCCATGCACAAAAGTGAATTCAAAATGGATCAAGGGGCTTGATATCAAATCAGAGACGCGCCATCTGATAGAAGAAAAAGTTGGCTACGATCTACAGTCAGTGGGGTCGGGCTCCAAATTCCTCAATAGGACACCCATAGCACAAAAGTTAATAACTAGAATCAACAAATGGGACTTACTCAAACTAAAAAGTTTTTTCTCAGCAAAAGAAACAATAAGAGAGGTAAATAGGGAGCCTACACCCTGGGAACAAATCTTTACTCCTCACACTTCAGATAGAGCCCTAATATCCAGAGTATACAAAGAACTCAAAAAATTAGACAATAAGAGAACAAACAACCCAATCAACAAATGGGCCAAGGACCTGAACAGACACTTCTCAGAGGAGGACATACAGTCAATCAACAAGTACATGAAAAAATGCTCAACATCTCTAGCTGTCAGAGAAATGCAAATCAAAACCACCCTAAGATACCATCTCACTCCAGTAAGATTGGCAGCCATTAGGAAGTCAAACAACAACAAGTGCTGGCGAGGATGTGGGGAAAAGGGTACACTTGTACATTGCTGGTGGGACTGCAGATTGGTGCAGCCAATTTGGAAAGCAGTATGGAGATTTCTTGGAAAGCTGGGAATGGAGCCACCATTTGACCCAGCTATTCCCCTTCTGGGTCTATTCCCTAAAGACCTAAAAAGAGCATGCTACAGGGACACTGCTACATCGATGTTCATAGCAGCACAGTTCACAATAGCAAGACTGTGGAACCAACCTAGATGCCCTTCAATAGACAAATGGATAAAAAAAATGTGGCATTTATACACAATGGAGTATTACTCTGCATTAAAAAATGACAAAATCATAGAATTTACAGGGAAATGGATGGCATTAGAGCAGATTATGCTAAGTGAAGCTAGCCAATCCCTAAAAAACAAATGCCAAATGTCTTCTTTGATATAAGGAGAGTAACTAAGAACAGAGTAGGGACGAAGAGCAGGAGAAGAAGATTAACATTTAACAGGGATGAGAGGTGGGAGGGAAAGGGAGAGAGAAGGGAAATTGCATGGTAATGGACGGAGACCCTCAGGGTTATACAGTGGAGGGGGTAGAGAGAGAGGAGGGGAGGGGAGGGGAGAGGTGGGGAGGGGGGAGGGTGGATGATGGGAAAGGCAGCGGAGCACAACAGACACTAGTATGGCAATTTGTAAATCAATGGATGTGTAACTGATGTGATTCTGCAATCTGTGTATGGGGTGAAGGTGGGAGTTCATAACCCACTTGAATCAAAGTGTGGAATATGATATGTCAAGAAATTTGTAATGTTTTGAATAACCCACAATAAAAAATTAAAAAAAAAAAAATAAGGCAATACAAAGAGAAACTAAGTTTTACAGCAGTAAAAAAAAAAAAAAAAAAAAAACAAAAAACAACTCCTCATGAACAAGGACTAGTACTGAATATAGAAATTGCAAATACAAATTAAGAGAACATATGAGGCCAAGAAAAACTGCTTTAATGAAAAGTCATTAGGAAAGACAAAATAAAAGCAGCAAGTGTGCATAAAACAATAAAATTCAAAGCTGCCACATCCTTTTCCAAATTGCTTTTAGAACTCTAGGTAACATTTTCTTACAAAATAATATTTTTGTGAATACACAGTTTTTGAGGACTGGAGAAAGGAAATTATATAGTGCAAAAACTGAGAAATAGTCTTTATCACTTTAATGAAATTGTAGGTCACTATTAGCACACACTCTCAAACCTCACAGTAAGGGCAATTCATGACCCAAATCCCATACAAGGTACCTCAATTCCAAAACACTGATATAAGACAAAAGGCAATCTAGATCTACTCCCATCTGCTATGGTTTGTCCCAAACAAAATTCATGCTGAGGTTTTCTTTTTTCCTAGTGCAGGAGTTGGGAGGAGGGCTGATGGGAGGTGTTCAGTTCATAGGAGTAAAGTCCTCGTGAATGGACAGACGCCTTTTCCTGTGAGGTCTTGTTCTCACCAGAATGGATAAATTGCAATGTGAGTGGCTGTTACAAAGCAAGGTCTCTCTTACATTTTCTCTTTCACGTGCACCCTTTTCCTTCCATGTTCTGTCATGCATTTAAATAGCCTGTGATCTTCATAAAATGCAGCTCCTCAATCTTGGGCTTTCCAGACTGGAAAACTAATGGACCCAAATAAACTTCTTTTCTTTATAAATTACCCAGCCTCACGTATTCTTCTTATAATAACAGAAAACAGACTAAGACATGTAGCTACACTGTATTCTACAGGATAAGAAATTATAATGCCTTTAGTCAGTAACCTATCATTGAACTCATGAGATTTTCTGCCCAGTTCATCACAAATTACAATGGAAAGAATAATTATGTATGTAAATATTTATCCATGTATCTAATTATTTCCTGATAATAAATTCTTACAAGTTAAGTTTATAGGTCAAAGGGTATGAATATTTTCCAAGTTCCTGATAAATATTGCTAAAGGCTTATTTTTTTTTAACTTCCCTACAAATAAGCTATTCTTATACTGCTCAAAAGGCTGAGTGGAACCTGCCAAAAGAAAAAGAATTACTGAATTATCAGATCGTGCCTCTGATCCTTAAGAATATTCTGAGATGCTCTTGTGATATTTCTCCCCCTTAAAGCAATTCTTAGGTTATTCTTGGCAACCTAAAAATAAGCAATGCCTTATAGTTCCTTTCTCTGAACTATTTCTTGAAGGTTTCCTTTGTCTCCTCTCAATAAAGCAACATTTTAGGGTAGAGTCATCACTATAATTAGATAAAACCTTAGCGTCTGAGAAATTGACAATGCTTAACTGTCAGTAAAAACACAGAATGAATAAATTATTTAATCAAGTCAACAAGGGAGATCACATTTCCAGGGAGAAAAGAGCATTATGTGTCAGCACCAATTTCTTAGTCCTTAGCACATTTGACTGACACAAGCATCACCTAGATTCTTGGAATCCTTGCTATTTCTCTAATTTATAGACAAGTCAAGTCAAGATATTTTATGAGCATTTGAAGTGTGTAAGACCCTGCTATAAATATTTTTTTAAGAAACTAGAATCTATAAAACCAAAGAGCTTATAAATTCAGGGAAGGAACCAAAAGTACATTGAAAATGCACTGAAATGGGAGAAAATATTTAAACATTCCAAAACAACAGCATAAATCATTAGGCAAAAATGCTAACTTATCCAATTATTATGAATTAGAGTGCATTTTATACATGTTTTAAATTGCATTTTATGCTATACATTAGAATATCAAATTTTCACTCAGGCTACAGTTCTTTCCCAAATGACCCAAATATCATGAAATTGAGAACAACAGAAAAAAAATTACAAAACATCTTTTTTATTTTTGTTCATTATAGCAAAGAAAACTATTTGTAAAAAAAATTAATGATATGAATTCCTTAGAGAAACATTGCTAGAAAGGTTTTAAGAATAATCAAGCCACAGCATAGCTTATTGCTCTTAGAAAATACTATGTAGGAAAAAACCACTTTTCTAATTACAAAGTTCCAATTTGGTATACATATGTAATAAGAATTGTAATGCAAAAAAAGTACATACATGTATAAAGACATGAATTTGCATGACCATACTTTATATACAAAGATATGAAAAATTGTGCTCTATATGTGTAATAAGAATTGTAATGCATTCCACTGCCATGTATTTAAAAAAATAAGATCAATTAAAAAAAAGTTCCTAGGAGTTTATGCCTTTATAAAGACCATATTTTCTAGAAAACAAAACCAACAAACTTCTGCCCTTTTAACACTTTGTCATGGAAGAGAAGGCTTTTTTAAAATTCCACTGACATATTGCTAAGGATAAGGCAAAACCCAAAACATCTGGACTCCAACAGCAGCAGCTGGATCCTGATTCTTTCCCCAAACCAAAGCTCCAGGCATTGGGAGCCACCAAGAGGCACTGCAGAGGCCTGGATGTCACTCAGGCCTTCCTGGGTAGGTTTTCACACTTCTTCATTAGCTTCCCTTCCCTTTGGAGCCTTAGATGACCTTGAGGTGAGACAGAAAAGAAATGCAAAGGTAGAAGGAAAAGGAATGGCATGCTCTCTTCTTGGAGCCAGAAGAGGTCTTGCCCAGGAAACTGAGCAAGTCGGACTTTCCAATCATACTTTCCATTTCATATACTTTATTTTCATCAATAACTGAAGAAATTAGGTAATCACCGTATAGCAAGACTCTAAACACATTTTTTTTTCCTTTCATGGAGGATGTCCTGAGACCATCCCACAAAAAACAGTGAGAAGATAGCAGGAAATGGGTGAAAGACCAAGAGGCAAGAGGATGAGTCAGAAAGAAGGTAAGATGGACAATAATTTCAGCAAGTTTGGTTACTTGCTGTATGACTGTTAACACAGCTGACTTTTTGTGTCAGTGCAATGCATACTTTTTGTCCAGCCTCACTTATTCTTCTTATAGTAACAGAAAACAGACTAAGACATGTAGCTACACTGTATTCTACAGGATAAGAAATTATAATGCCCTTAGTCAATAACCTATCATTGAACTCACCAGATTTTCTGCCCAGTTCATCACAAATTACAATGGAAAGAATAATTATGTATGTAAATATTTATCCATGTATCTAATTATTTCCTGATAATAAATTCCTACAAGTTAACTTGTAAGTCTTAGTAATAGCCAATTCTTTGTACAACAACAGAAGTAAACTGAAATACTGGCTAAGACTAGATTGATTGTGGACTTTTGTACTATATTGCAGAATCCAATATCTGTCTTTTGATGGTTATGTAAAAGGCCTTAAGAACTCCTATCTAGCGTGCAATCTGGGATATTGGAATGTTCATTGTATATCTGTCTCTGATACAAAAAGGTGGAGTAACACAATTACAATACATGATTAAATGCAATAGTCCAGGTACTTAAGTTTTTTGTTTTTTGTTTTTTTGTTGTTTCATTTCAAATAAATATCCACTATTTACTGCAAAAAAAAAAAAAAAGATATACAATAAGGGGAAGACAGCATGGAAGACCACCCAGACAATAAAGGAAAATGAAATTAAACAAAAAAGAAAGGAAAACCATGTTAGAAAGCAATAAAAAAACGGGAAATAACAGATTAGAAGTCCCTTCATTTCAGGATCACATAGATAGTTCAACTGTTAAGTCTTTTCCTCACTCATGATTTTGTTCTGAATTAAAACATTTTAATTTACTTCTAAGACACAGAAGGTCACATAGAGGGGTAAAAATGAAAACAGTAAGATTTTGCTGCCTCTGTAGTTGTTATTGCATTCTATACTCAGGAAGCAAAGCTGGTTAGAGGGTGAGCAGATATCTTGAAGACATCACCAAATCTCCTGACCCTCCACCACCATGCACTCAGTGACTTACACTCACGGATGACCTGAGCAGAGGAACAATGACCTGACACCTGGATTTGCACATAGTGATACTGGGCATGATTAACAACCTGCATGATGAAGAAGTAGACTGATATTTTATTTAAAAACCGAATGACATTTGGGGAAAGCCTCACATAGAAAAGCAATTTAGAGAAAACTCTGGCTGGCATTAATACCAAATAAGAGAACAAAGAATAAAACTTATAAAAATTAGCTGAGTGTGATCAGATTGTCAAGGGAAGAAAACAATCAATTATTCCTCACTTTACACCAGAAAAATTCTAGGTTGTTTAATATATTTCAAACTAATTTATTTGATTAAAAATATCTTAGTTGAGGAGAAATCATAATGAACCATTTTAATAGACTGGAAATCATAAATGTATTCAATCATTATACAGCACAATAACTAGAAACAAAAGTAAACATATTAAAGACAAGAAGGTAATGCTTTTAACATACAAATAATTCTTACAAATCAATATGAAAAACTATTAATAACCACAAAGAAAAATGGAAAGGGACAAATCCAAGGAGAAGAACATAAAGGGCTAATAATGTCTTTTGACTTTTATTAAGGTTTTCTATGTAACAAGAATAATTCACAGATTAGATAACATGGCCTGTGGCTTTTAAGGCTTATCAATTTGCAACAGGAAACCATAAACTCACACCATTTTAAACAAGTGGACCAATCAACCATCCTGTGTCTTGTTCAAAAAGTCCAGTTTGGTAAGAGATAATGATGGGTCCCATCGAAGTGAAAAATTAAAACCACATTTTCTAAAAAAAATAAGTTAAAAAAGAAACATTAACTTATCATCATTAAAAAAAGTTGAAAAGGCCATGCAGTTTTATAAGTCTGGCTTACAGTAAGTTACTTAAGATAACTGCTGATTACATTAAATCATTCTGCCAATGATGCTGGCTAAGGTGACACTCATGTGCATAAATAGGATTCATGCACAAAAAACTAACCAATGAAGAGATGTCTCAAAAAATAAAAGTTAGAGATCCCACAACAGATATAAAGAAAAAAAAATTAGGAAAAATAACCAGTGAACTCCTATGTGTGTCATACGTGTGTTCCTTTTTTTATTACCCAGAAAGTGCCACCTGTAGTATATCTCTTTATTATCATTTTTATACTGATTTCCAAAGAATGAAGTTAATTATATGCACCTAGTCAATATCAAGTATGAACACCTGTGATTCAGGATATCTCACAGGACTATTTAAGATACTCAACAATGGGGAACAATGAACATACCACTCTGAAGCCAGAGTGATAATTGATCCAGAACTGCTAAAAAGTTTCCAGAATTGTGATTAAAGTTCCTTTCTTGCAATCTGATTGAAAACACATAATACTAACCAGAAACTTATACCTAAGGTTTATTTTTCATTCAATTAATCATCAACCAAGTATCTCTTGTGGTCCAAATACTGTTCCCCCTCCCCTTTAAGGATTTGAGGGTAGGCAGGGAAGAATACAGGAATTAAAAACACTTGAAGAAATTAGAAAATGATACAAAATAATAAATTGTGAAGTGTGGATCATGAATTTTTAAGTATCAGAGAAAGACCAATAAGAAAATCTGAAATGGCATGAAGATTTCATGGAAAAGAGACAAATTACACTAAAAAAAAATGGGCAGAATTTGGACATTTGAAAGAATAGGAATGACACTGTAGGCAGAAGGGAGCATAAGCAAAGCAAACTATACATCCAAATTCTCTTTCACCCACAGCTTAGAGGGATCCAAATCAGAAATGATCCAAATATACTGATATCATTTAATGAAGGCCATTGACTCCTGCATCAACCAATGGTTAACCACAGCAACTCTGGGTAACAGAGAGCCATGATGAACACAGGGCTTATGGAAGAGCATTCTGGTAGCAATTGGCAAGATGGATCCAAGAGGAGAAACTGGTATTGGAGAGATCAAAGAGAGAGATATTCCTGAGAACCTCCAACTTCAAGGTCTTGAAAGCCCAGACTAGGGTAATCACCACTGTAATAGAGAGGAAGTAGCAGGCCTGAGCCTGATGCCTGAGCCTCAGCAGAACTCAGAGCTAATTGATTCCAGAAGATGAAGGAGAGAGAGAGCACCAAGGTTCCTAAACCCAAGAGAATGGGAAATGCCATCTGTTTCCTTATTTTTGAAATAAAAAGAAAACCTACTCCACTAAAATAAATTATAATCTAAACACGATTAGGTGCTACAGAGTCTATCCGTCATTCTCTTTGCTCCTGTGTATGGAGAATGACTATCTTAGGAGGAAAAGCCCATCTCCCACGATAAAAATAGAAATGTCCAATACTCACCTCCCAGCTTCCACTGCAGCTCTGACCTAAGTTCCTGACCTACATTCTGCCAGTCAGGTACACCAGCCGCAGACTGTAACAGGGAAACTACTAAAATGAGAATGCAAGGCACATAGATACACAGCAAATTGTGGTGACATCTTACTCAGGACTCTAGAGCAGAAGATGGAGTCCAGGACAACTGTCAAAGTAAGGACAGTGCCCCAGCTAATTCTCATCACCAGAGGAATATAATGGTGTGATTTTAGGAAGTGTTCTGGCTGCCTGATTCCAGGTCCTTCCAGAGATTCTGTGAGCAACTCAATGTTCTTCAAATGACTTCCTTTTCTATCTATTGGAACCAATGTCTGTTCCTGTGGCATATAACTAATAACCCTGACTGTTAGAGATGCTAATGGCAAATGCCTGTGAAACAGCAGTAAAGCACTTTTTTAAAGAAGAGATATTTGGAATGAAATTCAGGGTCTGTCAATAATCAGGGTTTATTTGTTAAGGCTATTAGGCTACTAGAAGGATATATCCAAAGTCCTGATTTCTTCCATAAACCACAGATGGCCACTGTCACAATTTAGATACGAGATACGCCCCAGAAGCTCTTGCAAAAGACAATGCAAGAAAGATATGAAATGATTGTGTTATAAGAGCCTAAACCTAATTAGTGAATTAATCCGATCATAGGGGTTGACTGAGTGGTAACTGTAGGCAGGTAGGGTGACTGGACATGGGTCAGTGGGGGTGACCTTTGGGGTATGTATTTTGTGCCCAGTGGGAAAAGTCTCTCTCTGCTTCCCAATAATCATACCCTGAGCTGCTTTCTTCTTCCACCATCACGTTCTGACACACCTTAGGCCCACAGTAATGAAGCTAGCCATCTATGGAATGAGACCTCTGAAACCATGAGTGCCAAATAAACTTTTCCTCCTCTAAAATTTTTCTTGTCAGGTCTTTCAATCACAGCAATGAAGAAGCTCACTAAAACAGGCATTTGTTTCGTTGTCTAAGAGAGAGGCAAATAATATATTTAAAAAAAAAAACAGGCTTTAGAATTAATGAATCTATACTTAAATAATGTCTCAAAAATGTAGTACATGGACAATGGTGGGCAAGTTATTTAATTTATCTGAGCCTCTTTCTCATATGTAAAATTGAGTGTTAAGATAGCCATGCCAGGGACTGGGGATATAGCTCAGTTGGTAGAGTGCTTGCCTCACACTCACAAGGCCCTGGGTTCAATCCTCAGTACCACCAAAATATATATATAAAACCATGCCAATTCCACAAAGAGGGTGTTTAGGGAGTTAAATGAGATCATTAATGCAAAAGCTATCATCTGACACCAAGCAAACACCTGTTGGTTTCTTAGTTGATGAACACTGGCCATATGCAATCTTACACAATCTCCTGGTCTTTGCCAGTCCTGGTGATATAATCTCATCTCTGACCCTGATTCTGCAAACCTCCTGACAGTGTAAAAAGTGCCACTAATTTGCTCCAATGCCAAATTGGCCTGCCTGTAGCGCTCATTGATATTTAGGCTTAATGTTTTTCTTCTAGCCCATATATTTTTGCCTGCTCTGAGTCATAAGAACTTCAAGCTAGAAGCTCAAGATTTTAAAGTAATATACTCTCATTGTAGATAATTTGGAAAGCATAGAAAAAAATACACAAGTAGGAATATCATCTATCTTGTATAGCCATGAGAAATCTAAAAGAATGTCTGTTCAAACTGTCTTACATTCCAGATGAGCAGGGATGGTCCTGTGGTCACATAGACCATACTTTCATATATTAACAAGCTATTACTGAATATCTGTAGGTGGCAGCATCATTAAATAGGCCAGAGACTTGGCTCCAGCCTGAGCTCCCTGGGTCTTGTGCAATGAAGTACATGTCCAGAGACTGAAGTGATTACTTCACAAGCCGCCAGGACAAAGTTCCTCCAGTAACAATAATCAAATCCTAACAAATGCAAGAGCCTCTAAGAGGTGCTAAGGTATCCTTCCCAGGAAACATCCACAGCTCTCACTCTAAAGGAGCTCATTACTTAATGGGAATGATACATACTTGACAAGTAAGAACAGGCAGACTGAAAAAATAATTACAGTAAGATCTCAAGGGACAGGAAAGGGGGGGAGATTCACTCCCATTGGTGGCAGTGGGGTGCTTCACAGAGATGGGAATGTGTGTGCTGAGCCTAAAGAGCAAAGGGAATTCCCATGGACAGAGAGGCATCTGGTGCAAGGTGGTGGCATACAGGCAAGGTGCATGTCAGCCACAGCAAGGCCCCATGGGCTAAAAGACAAGACATAGTACTGCATAAGGTGATCATAGCCAAATTAAGAAAAGTGTTCCAGGCTGTTAGGGAGCATGGCCTTTTCCTCTAGCACAGGGAGCCACCAAAAGAGCATGAGGAACAGAGGAGAGGTAGAGGCAGAGCCGAGTTTTGAAATACTGAGACTGGAAGATAGACATAGGGAATTAGGGAGGCCAGTTAAGTGACCTCTGTGATGGCCCAGATAACAAAAAAGGAGGCATCAACAGGCAGCAGTTAAGGAGAGAGGGAGCAGGGCATTTCTCATGTTGACTGGCAGAGCACAAAGGAGCACTGACAACCAGATAGGACAATACCTCTCAGCTACATAAATCCACAGCTGTGCCAAGGCCAAAACCTAAACCGGAGAGGTAAAAAAATTAAAAGAAAAACTAAATATGCCCCCAAAACTAAACAGTGGAAAAGAAAAAAAAAAGAATAAAACAAACAAAAAAAATCTCCCTATTATCAAATGGCTCTCAGAGAGGAAAAAAAGCAATATTGTTCTAGTGCCTCTGGACTCAACTTCATACTTTGATGTATCAGACAGAGAGGCCCTCACAAACTTTGACATCACTCACGCAGAGGCAATTAATTCAGAAAGGACACCAGGGAACATGCTTTACACTAAATGGCACATGGGGACTCAATCTGGCCAACTGCTCTGATCTAGTTCCCACCTGGGCCACGTGCCAGGGGTTGAGGGGAGCAGGGCAGGTTGGTCTGGATCCTTCAGTGAAGCAGATCTGAATGCAGTGCGGATCTGGTAGATCATGGACACACCCAAAATAGCACTCCCTGCTCCATCTAGTGGCCCCCAAGGGCCATCCATCAATCAGGATCCTCCTGGAACTCAGCTGCTCTCTCCAAGATATATTCTCATCAATTAAGCTTAATGGAAATGCACCCAGAGCATTTTTACCATGAAATGCTGATCCTGTTTTCAGTAATGGCTACCTGGGAAGAATCACACTGACCCAAGTTCCGGGAGAAAGGAGAGATGGAAGAAAGCAGACTGGATAAATACACTATGGCATATTATATAAATATACTATGGTATTATCTAGAAGAATTAAAATATGAACTGAATCTATATATGCCATCAGGGATTAATTTTGAAAACAGCATTTAAACAGCAATGGATTGTGGCATTTATGCAAATAATACATGTATGGAAAACACAAACAGTATACATAAGTACATGATACATACATAGTAGTAAACGATAAGACAGAATCCCAGGGTAAAAATGAGGACAGTCCCATGGAGCCAAATCTTGGGGAGCTGGCTTCTCACTGTCCCCTCCTATTTGATGCCTCCCCTCTTGAATCACTACCCTCACCAGGAAAAACACTAAAAAGAGGTCACACCACAGGCCTCCATGCAAGTGCCTGACCTCTCTGGAAAGTATCATCCTGATAGTCAAAAATATACAAACAGTTCTCCTTAATTAAATTTTATGACACAAGAACTATTGGGAAAAAAAACACAATTATTACTACAGAGGAGCTTTTTTTGTTGTTATCTTGAATATTAGTGATTTGTGTTTTTAACTCAATTTGTGTGAGTTGGGGGGAGACCTTTTTTGATCCTTTCTCCAGATGAAATATCAAAACAGATTACCTCAAGGAAACTACATATTTTGCCTTTAACAGTTTAACTTTTCTTTTTGTTCGCCTTCAAAATGTGTTCCTATCAAAATCTTACCAACAGGAACAATTTTCTTCCCTGGCTATCACCCAGACTGAATATGCATATTCGGGTCTGGGGAGGGAGAGAAGACAAAATCATGGTCAAAAATCTCATACACTGGCAAATAGAAGCTTTAACTGAGTATGTAATGAAGTCTTTCTTAAGAAAAGACAGAAAAATGACATAAAACCAATGTGACAAAATGCTACTTTCTCTTCCATCCTGATAATGAGAACATGGATGTCTGGAAATAGGCCTTTTTAGAAGAGTGGAAATATAACGTTTTTAAAAAGTTTGAAGTGGAAAAGTGAGGGTGGGGGAATTTGCCATGTAGCTTTTTGTAGCACCTTCTAAAAAAACACTCTGCCCCAGTACTTCCTCCAACCTGCTTTCTCAACATGGAAGTGTGCTGACTGTAGGGTTAAACCTCGGACAGTTACAACACAAACTGCCCTTTCCTCCTCTCAAGTTGAAGGCTGCCAGACAAATAACAAACTTTCATTTCTCTAATAACCCATTTTTTTAAAAAATCCTTCCAACCCAATGTACTTAGAAGAAATAACAGTAGTCTAGACATTTTCCCATTGACAAAGGTGGACAAGCTTTCCTTCATACTTACATAACAAAGAAGAATGCACACTTCCTAATGACCTAGATGATTAAGGCCATGCACAGTATAACTCCATAATCTTGTGCCAGTCATGAGTCTGGAGGTACCTCAGTGACTCATGAGTCAGTCTCTGGCGAAATGTAATATAAAGAAGTAAGCTTCTCACTGTGCATTTACTATGAATGGATATCTCAGAGAGGCATTACTAATCTTGGCACCCACATATCCTAAAATAATCACTTCTATTCTTATGTCCTTAGAAGACAAAGTTCTGAACACAAAGTACTTTCAGTCTCCTAAGGAGAACTATACATGCGACAGCACATATATTCACGTACTTGGACATAAGCATCGATCATCAGCAAGTGTGGTAGACATCAAAATACAATAAAGAATAAGACAGTATCGCCTCCTCATGAGGCCAACATGGGAAGGAAAGATGGCAAATAAAAACACAAAACAATTATAAGTAGCATATACCTTCTATGTACCAGTTACCAGTCCAGATAGTGGAAATAGTGAAAAGTAAGGCTAACAGGGCATTTTTTGTTCATTGTAATATTAAATGTTTAAGAAATGAGATAAAAATGAGGGAAAAAATCATTAAATCAAAAAAATTTGGAAGATGCTATGAAAACAATAAAACAAGTTGATGTGATAGGGAGTTTTGATTTGCATTTCCTTAATTGCTAACATTGATGTGATAGAAAGGACTGTGAGAATGGGACTTAGACCATTTAGGCTAATGAGTCAAGAAAGGTCATCTTTTATCTGAGCTCTGATTGATGAGAAAGTATCTGAAAACATAAAAGACAAGACAAAGAGAAAACTGGTTAAATTCAAAGTGAATCTGGGAGACAGAAGCCACAAGACTTGCTTACATGTGACACTAAAGATTCAAAAATAAGGGCTGGTCTCATTATTTTCTGCATCTGTGGGCCCCGAAATAAATTCTTCCTCCTTAAAGTTGTTCTTGTCAGGTCTTTTGGTCACAGGAATGGAACAGATGACTAAAACAGCTATATAACATGAAAAAAGAACAAGACTTTATAGAATAGAGTCCAAGAAATTCCAAATTTTAGAGATCAAACAATGGAAGAGAAGCCAAGGAGAGAGAGAGGAATGGATGTTGAGGTAGTTAGAAAGCCAAAAGGTGTCTGTTATGAACTGAATGTCTGTGTTCCCCCAAATTCATATGCTGAAACCCTAAACCTCGATGTAGATATATTTGGAGATGAGACTTCTAAGGAAGTAATTAAGGTTAAATGAGGTCATCAGTGAGGCCCTGATCCAACAGGAATATGTCTTTATATGAAGGAAAGCCAGAGAGTTCTCTTTTCCTCCCTTCCTGCCCATGCACTAGGAAAGGTCATGTGAGGATGTTGAGAAGGAAGCTGTCTAACAAGCCAGGGAGAAGGTCCTCACCAAAAACCATTTTTTCCTACTCTTTCATCATGGACTTCTAGCTTCCAGAACTATGAGAAAATAAATTCCTGTTGTATAAGCCACTCTGGCTGTAGTATTTGTTAAAGCAGCCCAAGTAGACTAATACAGTATCACTTCAAGGAAGCAGAGAAAGAATAAGGTGTCAAGAAGCAGAGAGGGGTGCACAGCATGGAATGTGGGCAAACAGCAGAAATATCAAAGTTAGGAGTGATGTTAATAAAAGTAATTTTAATGTAATTATGGGAACAGATGCTAGACTGGAATCGATTGAAAAGTGAGACAGAAGTGGTAAAATATAAATGCACACAGGATAACTTAGGAAATTTTACTGAGAAAAAGAAATGAGAATACAGTGACAAAGGGGAATATAGAATAAAGGAAAAATTTCTTTTTCAACAAAAATGGAAATGTGTTTATATACCAATGGAAATGACCCCATACAGAGGCCCACATATATTTTCCATTCCCACATGTGTGGTTTTGTGCTAGGTATTAAGAAGGATCCAAAGATCAATGTGGCCAGCCTTCTCACACAACAAATACAACTCCAAACAAAACCCACAGATTTTTTCTTGATTAAAAATATCTGAACAGCTGGATACCATGGCCCATGCTTGTAATCCCAGTGTCAGGAGAGGCTAAGGCAGAAAGATCACAAGTTTGAGGTCAGCCTCAGCAACTTAGCAAGGCCCTAAGCAACTTGGCAAGACCCTGTTTCAAACTTAAAAAATAAAAGGCTGAGGGTGTGGCTCAGTGAGAAAGTACCTCTGGGCTCAATCCTCAGTATCCCCCCCCCCCAATACCTTGAACATACATACTATCTACATTTGTACTACACGGCAATAGTACATTTTATCTATGATGCATTTTCAGTTAAATAAACTGTCAACATTTTGACTTAAGAAAAAAATGCAATTAATTAATTTAAAAGGTTAGTGCATTTTATGGCTCAACTATGAATTTATATATTCCTTATAATCACTAGTAATAATTACATGGCAAATCATAATAATGTATTAGACACCAGGCAGAATTTTATTTAAAAATATTGGAAGTAACATAATATAGAAGCAGTATAAATCAAAAGAAATTGAAAAGAATACAATTTTTAAAAGTAAAAGAACCCACAGATCAACAAGAATTAAGAAACCTGGGACTCAATTATTTGAAATGAGATAATCATATATGTCTCAAAAAATAGAAATCAGCAAAGTACCATACGTAGTCCAAATATATCCCATTATCTAGTTTTGTAAGTAAAGTTTTATTATAACAAAATCATGTTCATTCATTTATATATTATCTATAACTTTTATTTACTACAATGGTAGATCTGAATAGTCACAACTGAGAGTGGATGGCCTAAACATTCTAAAATCTTTCCTATCTTATCCTTTACAGAAAACACTTGCTGACTCCTGAACTAGATAATTTTGCAAAAGGACCAGGTTGCCATATACAGAGAGATTTAAAATGGCAGTGTAATGAGTAGCAACAAATTATTACCAATAATGAGTCTTTATGACGTATTATTCTACCTTCTCTATAGGTTCTGTTGGAATGATGTTAAGGAAGATGAAAAGAGGAAGGGTATATGAGACAAAAGTAAAATCCATATAATTACCCTTACCAACTATTATGATTAATTTCTTTTTTGGTGGCACTAGGAGTTGTACATGGTAAGCATGCACTCTACACTCTACCACTGAGCTACACTCCCAGTCCTAACTGATCTAAAAGACAGTATCCTACTGAAGAAAAAACTACCACATCCTATTCCTCCTTAGCAGAATGAAGAGGAAGAGAATGTAGGCAGATCCATGATAGAGAAAAATCTAGTGCTTTGTCATTGTCATATGAAGAAAGGATTATAAGTACTCTCCTACAGACATCTCATTCTGTCAAGCTGGTTTCCTGCTCTACCTACAAACACTATGACCTCTCCCACAGCAGTGCCTTTGCCAAAATTGAATCCTCTTCTTTTTCATCAAAATATAATACCTCTCACAAAATATCAGCCTAACCAAATCTCAGTCACCTTTCAACACTCATTGTAAAAGTCACCTCCTGCCTGAATCTCTCCCTGTTTATCCCAGCCAAAGCTGACTCACCCGTCTAGATTTTGAGTACCTCTACCACCATCAGGAAACATCAAAATCTGCCTTATGGTATTGTAAATTTATGCCCATTTATACACAGCTGGGTTATAACAGCATACAAGAAGAAAAGGATCATCTCTTATAATCCCTTTTCCATTCCAGCAACAATAGTTGTGAATGCGTAGAGGCTATGTCCTCTTAATGAAATGTGGCCTCAATAATAATAAGGTCTCCAGTAGTAAAAATTACCACATTTTATGTTAGTAGATTTAATTTAAGGGTTTGCATTGGTACAAGATGTATATTCAACAATAGACTGCAATGCACATTTTTAAGCCTGAGTATGTTTTTCCTTTACCCCATTGCTTACTAGTCTTAGAGTCATGAACTCTTCTGAGTTTTATTTGAAAACAGAGATAATAATATGAGCCCTTCTGTGTTACAGTTCACAGTAAAGCTCAATGAAATAATGTAAGTGCAAGTGTTCAGAAGAAAAATCAAAGTTGCTATACAAACATAAGGTCATAGTTTATTATTGCTCTAGTGTGCTACAACTTTGCAAACAGCCCACTGATTGATGTCATGGCTTCTTAGGATGAATCTCCTTCCAGTGCTAGTGAAAAGCCAAGGGCTATTCCGGCACTTAAGTTTTATGGCGCTCAATAGTCAGGTCAACTGATCATTTACAGCCAAAGTGCTTTCACAAAAGGCCTTGTTACAGAGGCTACAAGGTGAAGTCTTTGAAATCACATAGCATTAATCAAATTGATTTTTCTGATGGGATCTGAAGCCAATATTAATATAAAAAGGAAACAAATGGAAAATAAGGGTCATAATGCCAACCTAAGTTTATATTTTTAAAGCAGATAATACTTTCACATCTGTTACACATTATCATTTTTTTCCAGTTTTCACATTAAAAATGCTCAAGTTTTACCTGTGTCTACCATTTGCTCTTAAATCTTATAAAAATTTTTAGTTAAAAAAAATCATGACCTAGAAGTTAATATGTTAAATAATTTCTTATACAGGTTAAGCATCCCTAATCCCCAAACCCCAAATCCAAAGTCCTTCAAAACCTGAAAGGTTTTGAGCACCAACATGATGCAGCAGGCAGCAAAACATACATTCATGTGATGGATGGGTCAAAGTCAAAATGCAGATGTACTAAAAGTATTAAATAAAGTTACCTTCAGGCTATTTACATATGGTCTATATGAAATAAAACAAACACATTATGTTTGGACTTGGGTTTCATGCCCAAGATATTTGATTATGTGTGTGTATATATATATATATATATATATATATATATATATATATATATATATATATATATACACACACACACACACACACACAAATACCCCCAAATCCTTAATCTAAAGCATTTCTGGTTCCAAGCTTTTCAGAGAAGGGAAACTCAATCCATATAACCTTCAATACATTTCTTGTCTTCATCCTGACCTTTTGAATTTAAATATATTTTTAGTTTTCTCTATACTTTTTTATTCCCCTGAGTCATCTATGGCATCCAGTCAAAGCTTTTCTAAGCAAATAAAATTAAATGTAAGGAAGCCAGACAGAGGTAAAGTGGAAGAATTGCTTACTACAGGGAGAAATTAAAAGAATAGCTATTTTGACATTTACTTCTGGCTCTCTATCAAGCCTCTCTTCCATCCTTATCTTCCCAGGTGTGAGTGTGAAGTACAACTTGCAAATGAGGTTAGCACTCTCTGTACTTCACATTTTTAAGCTGTCATCATACTGATCAGGGTCTGTCTTTGCTACACAGACCCAATTAAGAAATGTGAGTAGATTTATAACCAGGTGAAAAATCACACTCAAGAAGCAGTGATTAAAGAATTGATTGATATATGGAAAGCACACTCTAGGAAGTAGATTAGTGTTATCTCAGCTGCCTAAATCAGACATGGTCAAAGAACTCTTTCTACTTAGTAAAGTACTTGGCTGCAGAAGCCTCTTCAATGGTGTTCCAAAAGGCTATTACCAACAAATCCTATTCGGACATGAAATATATTTGAAGTCCCTGGATTAAGTTTTCTGAGGTTGATGTATTTTCTCTTATTTAATCTCAGATGTATTTTACCACTGATTTTTTTTAAAAATTATTTGTTTTAATTAGGTATATGTAACAGCAGAGTGCATGATTCATTGTACACAACTGTTGTACAACTTTTCATTTCTTTGGTTGTACATGATATAGCATCACACCCTACGTTCAGTCTTACATGTACCTAGGGTAATGATGTCCATCTCATTCTGCCATCTTTCTTGCTTCCATGTACCCTCCCCACCCTCCCTCCCTCCCCTTTGTTCAATCAAAGTTCCTCCATTTTTCCCATATCTCCCTCCTCTCCATTATGGATCAGCATCCACTTATCAGAGAGAACATTCAGCCTTTGGTTTTGGGGGATTGGCTTACTTCACTTACCATGACATTCTCCAACTCCATCCATTTACCTGCAAATGCCATGATTTTAATGTTGAATAATATTCCATTTTCTTTATCTATTCATCTATTGCAGGGCATCTAGGTTGCTTCCACAGTTTAGCTATTGTAAATTGAGCTGCTATGAAACATTGATGTGGCTGCATTACTATAGTTTGCTGATTTTAAGTCCTTTGGGTATAAACCGAGGAGTGGGACAGCTGGGTCAAATGGTGGTTCCATCCCAAGTTTTCTAAGGAATCTCCTTACTGCTTTCTAGATTGGTTGCACCAATTTGCAGTCCCCCCAGCAATGTATGAGTGTGCCTTTTCCCTCACATCCTCACTAACATTTATTGTTGTCTGTATTCTTGATAACTGCCATTCTGACTGATGTGAGATAAAATCTTAGTTTTGATTTGCATTTCTCTAATTACTAGAGATGTTGAACATTTTTTTCACATACTAGCTGATCGAATGTATATCTTCTTCTGAGAAGTGTCTGTTCAGCTCCTTAGCCCATTTATTGGTTGGGTTGTTTATTTTTCCAGTATGAAGTGTTTTGAGTTCTTTATATATCCTGGAGATAAGTGCTTTAACTGACGTGTGTGGCAAAAATTTGTCCCAAAATATAGGCTATCTGTTTACCTCATTGTTTCTTTTGCTGAGAAGATGATTTTTTTTTAGTTTGAGACCATCCCATTTATTAATTCTTGATTTTATTTCTTGTGCTTTAGGAGTCTTGTTAAGGAAGTCAGGGCCTAATCTGACACGATTAAGATTTGGGCCTACTTTTCCCTCTATTATGTGCAGAATCTCTGGACTAATTCCTAGGACCTTGATCCACTTTGAGTTTTGTGCATGGTGAGAGATAGGTGTTTATTTTCTTTTTGCTGCATATGAATTTCCAGTTCTCCCAGCACCATTTGTTGAAGAGGCTATCTTCAATGTATGTTTTTGGCGCCTTTGCCTGAGATATCTGTATTTATGTGGATTTGTCTCTGTGTCTTCTATTCTGTACCACTAGTCTCCATGTCTATTTTGGTGCCAATATCATGCTGGTTTTGTTACAATCGCTCTGTAGTATAGTTTAAGGTCTGGTATTGTGATGCCTCCTGCTTTACTCTTCTTGCTGAGAATTGCTTTGACTATTCTGGGTCTCTTATTTTTCCAAATGAATTTCATGATTGCTTTTTCTATTTCTATAAGGAATGACAATGTGATTTTAATTGAAATCATATTGAATCTGTATAGCGCTTTGGGTAGTATGGCCATTTTGACAATATTAATTTTGCCTATCCAAGAGCATGGAAGATCTTTCTTCAATTTCTTTCTTTAGTATTCTGTAGTTTTCATTGTAGAGATCTTTCACCTCTTTTGTTGATTCCTAAATATTTTTTGAGGCTATTGTGAATATGGTGCTGAGGATCGAACCGAGCGCCCTGTGCATGCCAGGCGAGCATGCTACTGACAAGCAGCTTTTTATATCATAAATTATGGATACTGGAGTTTAGTGGGCACCCTCATCTCCCTTCTCACCATAAAAATGGGTACACTTGCAACAATGAACCCTTTACACAGAGAAATGTTAGTTGAAAAAAAAGCTAAATGATTTGTGAAAAAGAATTACAACAATTACAAATCTGCTGGTGCTGATAATATTACTTAAAATAGTACTACTGTGTTTTAAATCTGGCCTGACTCATTGAGCAATGCTGTTAAAGTCAAACAACTATCCCTCGACCACCTGTTCCCATTATTGATAGAGCCTTTATGGAGTATATTTTCTGAGCTGCTTCTGTCAGCAAGCCAGGTAAAAACACAAAGTCACTACCATGTTCTACATTAAGGTGGAGGAGAGTTTATTCTGAACATAAAACTTAGGGGCAAGGTTTGTTTATACCAACTCATTCTCACTTCAGACATAAAGTATACCATTAAGTACTAACGGTACTTTAGTTTCTTTGTGGGCATTTCCTTTACATAAACCACAGTCCTGTACAGTATTTCCTGTAAAATAACCACGTCATTTTTTTTTTCTCAGAATGGGGACATTTGGCAGCTATAGTCACAAGTGGTCTACCAAAGTTTATTTTATCTATTTCAGTTCAACATATCCACCCAGAAAGCCAAATACATACATGAGTACAAAATTAAAACTCTAAGCCTCAATCTAAAAAAAAAAAAAATCTTTAAAATGTCAAAATCTGGCTAATAGTTTTTTTTTTTTTTTTTTAAATAAATGATGGAATGTCAAAACAGATCACTAATTTGGTCTGAATCTTTCAATCTGTGGAAATAATTTTTGAAGTTATTTCCTGAAGTCCTTGGAATAATTTTTACCAGAAGCATCTCAGAGCTAGGATACCCGCTATTCACACAATATGTATAAGTTTCATTTCGCTTAAAGAACTAAATATGAAGTAAACAGTATAAAGAAGCACACCATGCTTAAGTAATAAGACTACATATAATTCCTTAACCAAAGATTTAGTTCTTCCTTCCAAGGGAGGTTCTTGCTCTTCAAATGTGTATGTATCTCCAATGAGAAACTGGGGCATGGCTCTGTCCTTTCGTCTTTTAACATGAAGTGGACTTTGAATGCCCTGGTCAGAAAAGGGGGGAAGAGAGGCTTTTTTCTCAAACACCTGAGACTACTCACTGTACTGTAAATAAGATCAAAGTTTTTAAGAAAACTGCAAACCCAAGGAAGTAAGGCTTATTTTGTCTATAAGGTTGTATCTTTACTAATTTAAAACTAGTTTCTTACCCCAAACTAGAAATAGTGATTCCCACCAAAATTTGTCACTCAATAGAAGTAAGGCTCGAATGTGGAGGCTAACCACAAATACTTCTAGTAAGATCCTGTTAAAATAGTAGGTGAATGATAAAATTTGGGGTTTAGGGTTTTATTGCTTTCAAAAAAAAATGAATATAAGTACTTCCTTTTAGTATTTTACATCATTCATGTAAACAACATGTGTAAAATAATGCTTCAAAAAATTACAAACAAAATCTAAAATCTCTATAGAATAATACCAACTTGATATCATTAATTTGAGATTAATAAACATGAGTAAAATTGTTTATTTTAGAATAATCTGAGAAAAAGAAAAGCTATCAAAATTGACAGGAGAAATGCAACATGAGCATGGATGAGTATAATTTTACATACACAAAATTTTTAATATTTAGAAATTTTCTCTCTGCATTTATTGCAAGGTATGGTATCAATATTGTCAATCCAGAATGGTCTTTCCTTTCTTCCTCTTCCAATTCATAATAACCTTAACTCATCTCCATCTAGTGACTCTTAATTAGCTTTCTCTTCTGATGTTCACTCCTTTTGTTCACCTATTCATTTGGGGCATTAGGATATACCCTTTTCCTTGCACATTTACAAGTGTGTCTGATCCACAATGAAAACTTGTTCCAAATGGATCTTATGCTTTGAATCTCTATTTTTAAAGTATTCTGCCTCTTATCATCATGCTAGTATAGAAAAGCCTCCAAAACAGTCTTATTAAATTTAAATTGGTTTTAGATATATTTTCATGGAGCTAAAGCAACCATCAGAATTTTGTCCACAATTCAGTGAGCTCATTCTGCTGAAGACAGGTCTGCAAAATCTCTCCTACTTCAAAAAACTTTTTAACCAGTCACTGATGCAGAACCTAAACCAGAGTCTTGCCTACAACATCTATTCAATTTAGAAGAGCTTATTGAACTGGATCACAGGGTTGATTTAAAACAACTCGATGAGCTTGGAAGCAAATGCAGTCATCCAAGTGTGAAGGAAATTAGGTCTGATCTGGCAAACGGCCATGGAAGAAGTGGTGAAGGAGGACAAGGGCCCAGCAGCCATGGGAACAGACATAAGCAATGTAAGAATGGCCAGGAGAACATTACTAACAATCGTTCCCTCCTCTTGGAAATGGGAAGGTCATAATAAAAGATATCTCTGGTCTCCCTCAGATTCTAAAGTCAATGTCAGAGGAAGAACAGAGATTCGCTATAAATAAGGAAGTACCCAGAGAATCAGCAGAGAGCTCAAAAGACATTAACAGAAGTAACCTTAAAAGACGCATGACCCCACTGACCTCCTTTGGAACAAACTGAACAAAAACTAGCAGCCCAGGGAGAGTTTGGAAGGTATTGCCATCAACTGCCTCCTATTCACAGAAGCATTTTTAAATTCAGTTTTCATTTTTATCTGGATTTTCATATGAAATAATTTAAAATGCAAACTTTAAATAACTAAAGTTTTTTTTTTTTATTATAAACTCTTTCAGTTGACTAGTCCACAATATGTAACACAATGGGTATCTTTAACACTTTGCTAGAAATGTTTCGCCTCATCTATCTTCCAGCTAATTTATTTTCTAAGGTGTTTTATGTTTCAATATTCATATTGGAGATGTGGCAATTTCCCGAGAGAAAAAACACCATAGAGAATGCAAGCCACATCAGGCACTGTGGCACATGTCAGTGATCCAGGCGACTTAGAAGCCTGGGGTAGGAAGATCGCAAGTTCAAAGCCAGCCTCATCAACTTAGTGAAGCTGGAAGCAACCTAGTGAGACCCCAGCTCAAAATAAAAAATAAATAGATAAAAAGGGCCGGGGATGTGGCTCACTGGTTGAGCACCCTTGCGTTTAATCCTTGCTACCAAAAAAAAAAAAAAAGTGTAAGCCACTGGTTACACTACAGAAAACAAACTATTGAACTGCAAAATCTATAGATCATACAACATAAATAAGTTGTTACTTGACTGTTTTCATGATTAAAAAAAAACTCTATGGTTTGCAGAATAAATCAATTATTTTTAGCACCTAAAGTTTTCTTTTAATTATTAAGAATGTCAGTTTTGATAAAAGCTTCACATGCAATGTCTTCCAAAACTAAAACAAACTAGAATTTTATCATTCTATGATCCTAGTTGAAAACTCACTTTAAAGAAATTAGCTTAATCCCTGATTAAATATGCCTAACTATTTAGTGAAACACACAAAAGACCAAGGAACTGACATACTTTTGATATACTAATTCAGCCAGCAACCTTTCAGAAGCAGAGGTTAGGACTGTCATTACTCTGTGAGGATCACATTAGTGTTCACAGTATCGTTTTTCTTTATGTATTTGGAATTTTCACTATTAAAAGCTTTTTTTTAAAGTTTCATGTAATGGTACAAACCTAATAAGAAATACCCAGAAATTTTTAACACCTAGAAAAATCATAGAGAAAAACCATGAAGATTAAAGAATTATGGATATCAAGCATTAACAGTTCCATGAGAAGGCTCAACCAGGCACTGGTATGAACACAAGCAAACACTGGAGCTCTTCCAGATAAGCCAAAATCACTTCAACTATCAAATAGACACTTGAACTAATTTATTATACCAATGACACTTTTGCAGAAAACCAAAGAGATGGTAGGCAAAGAGGTAGAATATGATCAAAACAAATTTCTCTTTACTAACCAAAATAAACTGCAATCCCAACTAAAATGAGGCTTCTAGAACCACAAATTTAAGTCATTTGATTGATTTATACATAATGAAAATTCTCAGGCAATAAAACAAAAGATTCCAAAGTAACTAAATTCCCAGGTAAAGGAAAAGCTCTTACTATGCTTGAGAAGTAGTGAGTTCAACAATTGGAGAAAACCTGATAAAAGACACAATAGTACCCAGTTAAAAACAAATAAAAATGAGTACTATCACCATGATGTTATCTTTCATTTTTTAAAATAATATTTGTTATCCAATTTGCAAGATAAAGGCTTGAACTTTCTTGTACTCTCACTGTTTAATATTATACATTCATATTCACCTAAAACTAAACAGACCCAAATACCATTTTCTTTTTATCAATTTAGTTCAATGCACAATACCAGTTCTATGCAAACACTTTATTACAAGGAAGGATGAAGATGACATTGGAGGAACTACTATCAGAGATAACCTATAATTATCTAAATTGTAATCATATCTATTGTCTTTGATAATAGGTTTGTTCAAATTTTATAAGTGATAATAAAAATCATAGAAATCACTCTGCAAATATCAATAAAAGTAGCTAAGAAAAAACAGAGGTGATACAATATTGTAAATGAAAGTAAGATCATTACTGCTAATCTATGGGCATTAAAAGGATAGCAAAATTATACCATAAATAATTCTTTACACATAAATTTTACTTCCTATAAAAGAATGTGTATTTTTTTTAAAGGTGGACATGGACCTGTTTTGATTGGCACCAAAGACCGATGGTGGTAGGGGACTAGGTTATCAAAGGATGTTAGTACTAGGCTTTTGTTCTACTGTCCTGCACTTTAGTGCACATTCACATTGCTCTCTCAGCCACAAATGCTGCATTCCAGGGTGTTTGACCATTGGCACATCTGCCAAGTGTCCTGCTTTGATGACATGTCATCATCTGTTCATATTTCATAGGCATCCTATAATCTATCAGGGAAGTGCTTCTTAGTTAAAGCCCTTATCATGCCCCCTAGGAAAAATAAAGGAAGCAGCAAAAGTAGTGTCCAGGGTTCTGGTCAAGATAGGATGGGACAAAGGTGTCTAGGAATAAAAGAGTTTGTACAAAAGAACAGAAGAGGAGAAAGCACTGCATGTATTTTTTAAAAATCTAAGAAAAACTGTCCAGTTGGCAAGAGCCCAGGACACTAGTACAGCATTTTATAGAGACCCTTAAAAGGCAGAATGAAGAACTATGAAACAAGGGGAAGAAGAGAATGTTCTACTCAAGGGAGTAACACATTCAGGGGTGCTTTTTAACATTCATCTGGGAATCAAATGGGTTGGAAGGACAGCTGGAGGCAATAAGACCACCACAAGCCTGCAGCAATCAATGGTCGGGGATAGAGGACGGTGGCTAGGCTGATTGATGGCAGTGAGGCAGGGAAGAGTTGGTGACCACATAGTCAGTGACGAGGAGAGTCCCAGAGCACACAGCAACACTGAACTTCTCATGCACTCCGAAAATGCTAGGCACTTTCTATGTGCCAGGCACTCTTCTAGGATGTGGTGATAAAGCTCTTACCCTCAACAGAGTCTGTATTCTAGTATGTGTAGTGGAAGGGGAGATGGATAAAGAAACAATTTTAAAAGCATACATGTAAGGTCAGATATAATAAATATGGAGAAAACTAAGCAATGTAAAGGACACAAGGGATCATCAGAGAAGCAGGGCAAAATTTTGGTAGGGGTATTTGCTATTTTGTTACCAATGTTCAGAAAAGGTACCTATAATAAACATTTAAACAGAGATCTAAAGATGAGAAAACAATCTTTCTTCACTCCATTCCTGTGGGTGCTAAATTTACTTCAAAATTAAAAGCAAAGGAGCAATGATATTTAGCTAGAGATCAAGCTATAAATATGCATTTTTAAATAGATATCAACATATAAAACCACAAAATAAAATTATTAACAGAAAGTATTAATAATATTAATTAGGGCATATGCTAACTTGGCCAAGAAATAACTGTCACATAAATATACTTCAGGTTTCAAGTATTGTTTTTCATTCATTACTACATGCCTAAATGACTACTCCCTTCTCTAGATCTACACTGTTCAATACTCTAAAGACATGAAACAATATTAGTCCAAGTTGCTATGTAATACAGTGTAAAGACAAACTGAATTTTAAAGAATAAGGGAAAAAATAACAAAATATCTCAATACTTTTTGCACCAACTATGTGTTGTAATGATATTAATGACACATTGTGTTACATAAAATATATTAGTAAATTAAATTTCATTTTACTTTATTAAAGTGGAAACTAGAAAATTCGAAATCACATATATGACTTGCCTTCATAACTGTCATGCTTCTGTTGGATAACATTGTTCTAGGCAGTTTCCTTATCTGTGGTTCAATTTTTCATTGTACGTTGCTCATGCAACAGATTACTTAAAAACAAATTTCAATTTAGCACAAATAAGAAAATTAGACAGAACACAGAAAAGCAATGTCCAGAAAATGTTTTTTATCTTAACATGTATATTGTCTACCCAGTACTCCCTCTTCTGAACATAAAACCCATCTTCTTTTGGTCACTGCTTTACACCCTGAGTTCCCAAGGAAGTTACTACATTTGAATGTGTCTGCCATCCTGGGTGTGGCTGAATGGTCAAGGAAACAGCTGATGGAACAGAAGCATTTTGCACTGCTGGCTGTAGCTATGTGCTCTAGGGTAGATGGCTGATCCACACTGAGACCATTAAAGGCCTGCCCACAGGTTTTTAGTCTTCTTGAATAATTTTGCTCCAGGAACACTCATTTTTTAAGATTATTATCCTTGGTTACTTTTTTCCTATTTCTACAAATATTTATCATGGTCTACCACATCTTTCCTTTTGGATAGCTGCATAGTGGGATATCAAAAACGTTTCAAGGTGAAGGTGCCCTCAACATCATCCTTCATAGCAATGGGCTCAGAGAGAGAAAAGCTGTTCTGAATTCTGGGTGGTAATCAGCAGCAAAAGCAGCAGGGCCCTGAGGTGCGACTGGGAACAAGACAGAGCTTCAAAGAAATACAGAGAAGAAGCTTCCATGTGGACAACTGAGCAAAACTTTGTTCCCAAAGCTAGCAGAAGACAACCTGGGAGTGGATGCAAAAAAGGAGGGGAAGGATTCACTTTAGAAGAGTTCCAATCGTATCATCTGGCCTTGACTAGGTAATGCCTAGCCTATCTTAACACAAAAACGTTCAGGAAAGGAAAACAGCAAATTTTATGTCAGTAGTGAATTTTCATTTTACCTTCAATGGTAAATGCTTTTGCCTATTAAGTTGAAAAGCTCATTTTGTATTTAAGTCACAGAGAAAAAAAATGTTTCCATCTCTATTTGCAAGAGAAAATGAAATCACCACATACACTGCACTTGTTCTTGGTAAGAGTTACTTAAATACACAAGAAGTCAAAGGGAAACAGAAGTACTCCCACAGGATGCTGTACCCAAAGGGAACAGGCTCTGAAAAATAATTCCTGTCAGCTCAGGATGTTGCTGGGAATAAACAGATAATACACAAGATTTTTTTAAATGTATCTAATGTCAGCATTAGGAAGCATCAGCTAGATATGTTTTAGCAAACACACGAATCTACCAACTTAGAAAACATGTAAGCAATTCAATGAAGAGCTTGCTTTATATAATATTTTTGGGAAATTCAGAGAAATTGATTCCCTTTACTAACTTGATTTTTAAAAGAAAGATTTTAGGTTTTACTAGACACAGCAAAGTGGAAATATAAGTCTCAATTTGAATTATACTACAGTGAGATTATTATTATTTTTTTAACATGTCATTCTCCCTAGGCAGCACTGACTGCTGGAAAGGCCAGAACTAAGAGGCATAAAGGAGTTGTCAGGCCTCCAATCAGGGATTCTGGTACTAAGCTATTAATGTCAGAATGGCTCATGCCAGAGTTTGAGTGTTTATTAAAATGGAACCAAAACTGCACCTATTGTCTTTAATAGGAATTTTCAAAAGAAGCATATGGGAAGTGTCTTCCCCCTGTTAGAATGATGAAATTCCTAATTTCTCCCTTCTCTTTTTCATTTCCCTGTTCCTTTTTAAGCAAAATTCCCAACCTTCTGAAAATAAATAACTTGAAGTCACAGGTATTTTCCTAAATGACTCTTCAAAATCTTCTTCCTTATGTAGTTTTTAAATAAAACTTGTTTCTGACTAAGGAAGTTTCTTAAATGTAGGAAAAATAAAGACAAAAATAAAAAATACTGGGAGGCCCTGGAAAACCACACTTAATATTTTTGTAAACTTTCTTCCAGGACTACACATACATACACACACGCGCGCGTATGCTTGTACATGCGTGCACACATAATACAACTGGAATAATAGTTTACATACTGTTTTATAACAAACTTTTCATTAATATATTGTGAGGGTTTTTTATATCATTCTATTATTCTTACAAAGTATTTAAAAGGCTGAAAGTGCTTCATTGCATATAACTTTGAAAACTCATTTGACTTCCTACTATTGAATGGTTATTTGAATTGTTACTGTTTTTATTATAAATAATTAAATTAACATTGCACCAATCAACTGGTATCTATGTGAGAATTTATCTATTTCCTTAGATAAATCCTAAAAGTAAAGCTACTAGCCCCAAAACTATACACAATTTCCAAGATTTTGGATACATGATGCCAAATTCTTACCAAAAATAGTTCATCAGCAACAACTCTCAGAGATGTAAAGGAGCACACTTCACCTTAATCATATCAGTCTTCTTCTGAAGCAATCAATTTGTTAATGTGACAAACAAAAATGAAGCTTGTGGATGTTTTTAAAATTTGCACTGATGTTTTTGCTACAATTTTGAGCAGCTTTAACTGTATGTATTGATCATTTGTATTAAGTGTACTAATAAAAACATGTTAACCAGACATTTGTATTAATATGTGTATAGGTCTACTGGGTATGAACTGGTTGGCTGTGTCTTTTGAGAAACCTTCTTTGAAGTTTCCATTCATGTATTGATCTAGGAGAGTTACACTTACACTCTAAGAACTTATACTCTGGAATCTGACCACATGAGTTCAAATCCCAGCTCTACCCCTTATTATCCAGATGGTCATAGTATGTTACCTAACCATCATCTGATGATGGTAGAGTAGTTTGGGGTATTAAATAACCTATGCTGGGACACAGAAGATATGGGTCTTCTATTACAATTTATATTAACCCTTTATGGAAAATATAACATTGTATTTCTGTAAATATTATACATTTTGTCAGTTTCACATATGTGTGTTTTATTTGGAGGTATTTTTTTGAGGTTCATAATTTCTATTTTCATACAGGAAAAATCGACCAAACACAAGTTCTTGTTTCTACACTTAGAAAGGTCTTTTTCATTCCACAAATGTTTAAGAAATCATTTATTTTGCTGCTAGTTTTTTAAGATGACATTTAAAAAAAAAAAAAGCTATTTTTTATGGCAACTCAGGACACAGAAAGGCCATCCAAGAGAAAAGCCAGAGAGAGAAACAATCAAACAGACCAAAAGAGCATCAAGAACAGTGAAGGTCATCCAACATCCTTTTTCCAAAATATAATACTTATATTTGTACTAATTCTAAAATGTCATTAAGCAAGAAACACTGTTTTTCAACTTTCCAATGAGATATAACTAAAGATCATTGCATAGAAACAATGAAAACTTGATCACACGTTAACATTCTATGTGTGTAACAGCTACTCCTTAAACTCTAAAACCTGTGTGCTCAGATGAGGTGATGTGTGGTCACTGTATTACACCCCTACCCAAAGTAGGACACTGCTAAGAGTAAAGGTCAGTATTAACAATTATTCTAGGTCAAAATATAAAGCAAGATCATCATGGGCAAACAGGAATATATGATTACCTTATTACCATATCCCTGAAGAGCCTCATTTTGAGATCATTTCACAAATGAATTTAATAATAAACAATCCCTTGTTTTCCAAGACTTTTATAATCCTCCGATTGTTACTCAGATCTAATGTTGATAACTTCGTCTGCTATCTCTATTTGATATATCTACGATTCATTTTTCATGCTTCTACAATCTTATCGCCTGCCACCTCTACTATACTGTAACCATTCTAACAGGGGTCTAGTTTTGCCACATCTAATAACATATCTCTGCCATTTTCTTGCTCAGCCACTTTTGTTGTATGTAGTCACAATGATCTCCCTAACCTTCTTGAAACTCTCTTCTCCTTTCTGTAGTAAATCATGAATGTGGTGGGGATGTCTCATCTCTCAGATGTGTAAGGGTGAAAAAAGTTGAAAACTGCTAAAAAATGATGTGAAAGGGCAACCCTAATAGCTGTATCAACTGAAACCCCAAATATCCATGTGTAACATCTCTAAAAGTTTATTTTCGTTCTCATAATAATTCAACAACATTGTTCCTAGTTAGCAGGCAACTTCCCCTAAAAAGAGATTACAGGACCTGGGATCCATCCTTTTTATGAATTTGCTATATTCTAAGGCCTCAAGGACCCTGGACTGGGTTGATGGGTGGGAAGCAACACAAAACAAAACATGGAGGACAGTATATATAAGATTTTTATGGGCCAGGCCTGGAAAAGATACACATTACTTCTACATACTTTCTAGTAGCAAGGACTTAGCCACCTGGACTAAACCTAACTATAAGGGAATGTAGTCTTATTATGTGCCCCAAAAGAAGATGGGTTTGGTGAACAGCACTCCAGTATCTTCTACAAGTAAGACTCCATTTGGCCTCAAAGACTTCACACCACCATAGTGGTATCCATCAGTTTTACCTGACAGAGGACACAGAGGAACCACAAAGAAACATAAACGGGCAACCAGTGTCATCTTCTAGCATATCAGATCATCCCGTGCACACTCATAAGCAAGCTCTCAATCAACGCTGGTGAAACTAGGTGGATCAGGTAAAGAACAGGATGGGTGATAACCCAATGAGTACCAATAGGACTGCTCAAGAGTTGACAAAAGATAATGACTCCCAGAAATAAAATGAGAAATTGAAGGAAGGTAAAAATACTTCAAATAGAAACAACATTTGAAATATTAATGTCTACATTACTCCACTGAACATGTCCCAACAGTGCTATGGTCACTGAAACCAGCAGCTACATTTACAATATGAATGCCAGGGGCAATTGGACAGAGAATATTGCAATTCTATAAATTCATATATACCAATTATCTGATCTGAGTCAAAATCAGACAGAAATATCACTTTTTTATTACGTAACTGAATTTTCAATTCAATCTACTGATTTACTGATCAAGACACATGAAACATGAAATAGCACTTTCCCCCCTACCAAAGCATCCTAAAAATCAACAATACCATTCAAATACTTAATTTAAATTGCCTATCAAGTTTATCATAACTAATATGACTTTGATTTGTTCTCAAGTTTTATTCTCTTGTTAACTGGCATCTCAAACATTGGCTGAAACTTACCTAATAAAGCAAATATGAAATTTTTATTTATTATCATAAAATGCTAATGATTCAAGCATTTTCAAAGTATGAAAGAAAAAGCAAGGCTTTAGAAAAAATGTATCCACTCTAAAGACACATAAAACCTGGCAATCAGTCACAAGAATGGCCACAAATTCCTCCTCTATATTCTGGTGATCAATTAACATCCTGGTATTACCTTTCAACTGCTGAAGTGACAGGACTACTAACTAAAATAGTCAACAATCTAAATAGGATTAGCTTCTAGCCAAATTTTATAACACTAAATAGGGAACAACTGTTAATTTCAAATTTTCCATATGAACAAACAAGGGAAACTGAAGTAAATAAAAGGAACACCTATAATATTATGTCAACACCTTCCCCTACATTCACAAGGTTTATCTTCAAAAAACAAATCCATCAATAGATTTGCTCTTAATAGACATTCTCAAAGATTGTGATATAGTTTCAAGGGACTGAAAACCCCAACTTGTTTTCATATTCTGATTTTGATGTGTCTTCATAAAATTTCAAAGACCTATAACATATTCCTTATTGCTTGTCAGGGTTTATTTGTATTAATAGCAATCTTTGAAGTAGAAAGTAACACTTTGATACTTACAAAATGAAATTTGTGGTTAAAAAGGATATCAGATATGGGTGTCGGGCTGCTATACCTTGGTGAGCAAGGAGAGAAAAAAAAGAAAAATGTTTTCCAAAGTGCTTACCTTCAATTCCTATTTTAGAATACTTTTAACTTTACAAAATATCAATAACTGTCTAGAAAAAACTTACATCTGACTAGCTGTGGCACCACAAATCACTGTTCATGTAGAAATTAAAATTTGGCAAGTCAGATATAATAATATTAAGTAGTAGTTGCTAAAGATAATTACTTTCCAACATAGAAATACAACTTCTCAAGGTCAAGTGGATGAGTGCAGACCTTGTGTTAATTAGTTCCATAACCTACTATTAGCAAGTCCAATGCATGATAATTGGAATTTCCAAACAGTCAACGCTAAATTTTAAATGACTAGCCAAGAGATAATTTAACAAATGAGAAGTCAAGCATTCGGCAAAAGACAGGTTTGAAAAACTATTATACAAACCCAGGTCTCCTGACTAATTCCAAGAATCTTTTCCACTACAGGGAGTACTGCTTCTAAGTTCCTCTTTATGTTAAAGGAAAACCTGACTCTCTGCAGCATACACTCATTTGGTTATGGTGAGAAAACAAATGCAGAAACATCGATTCCTTCATTTAGATCCAGCTCTTCTCATTTTAAAATAATTATCTTCTAAGTAAGCCATCAGAGTCAAAGCATTAGGTTCAACCACAAGACACTGCAATTTTTGTCAAATATTAGCAATTTTACATAGTTCAGCCTATACATCCAATTTTAAAAGATTCAAGAATGATAACATTGCTAGTGATTATTACTGAGAAATTTGCAGTGAATGCTTTCTGTATTTTATCTGTATTTTCATTCCTCTTTAACTCTTATTTGGTTCCTCACAAAGATTAAAATATATTTAACATTCAATTGGTACAATTTGTGCCAAACTGTAATGAGAGGTTGCAATGAAAGAAAAGAAGAACAATATGTAAACAGAAGTATGAAAACACTGTCCCTCTCCCTTAAATTATGTGTAAACATATATTTTTCAATCTAACACTTTTCTAGCACATATTCTTGCAGGTAATGGTTGAAGATCTTACATCCAGCATTGTCTGTTTGAACAGAAGCAGTAAAAATAGAAAATTCAGTTTATAGTAAGAATCCACTTTTTCTCCCCTAATTTGGTTTTCTGGATTAGTCAGCTAAAAACATTCCTGAAAACCTAACTTCCTTGAGATTTTATCAACCACCCTAAATGCCTATGTTCTTATAAATCAAAATTTAAAAGTTAACAAAATTTTAGAGTTTGTAGGCACCACAAATAAGCTGTTTATGAAAATAAATACTGCCTTGATATCATTAATTCACTAGTATATTACTTTTAATTTTTTTTAGCCAGAAAATACAGTGAAATGAAATAATTTCCTGAAGTACTGAAATACATGAAAATAAATTAGTGGCATTTCTATTGTTTCACTAGTTTCATTAGAAATCCCAAGTTATAGGGGTTGAGGTTGACCAGTACAGCTCAGTGGTAGAGCCCTCGCCTAGCACACATGTGCAAGGCCCTGGGTTTGATCCTTAGCACCACATAAAAATAAATAAATAAAATAAAGGTATTATGCCAAGTACAGCTAAAAAATAATATCTTAAAAAAAGAAATCCTGGGGCTGGGACTGTGGCTCAGCAGTACAGCGCTCACCTAGCACAGGCGGGACCCGGGTTCGATCCTCAGCACCACATAAAAATAAAGGCATTGTGTTGTGTCCATCTACACCTAAAAAATAAATATTTTTTAAAAAAGAAATCCTAAGTTAGACTAACTTATAGAAGAATATGAATGTTGGTTGAAATATTAAGATAGTGTCAACATATTTTCGGTGACAATAAAAGGTGTAGGGTTAAGAAAAACAAAATATTTCAAGTGATAGAAATTTCAGCCTGTTTTTGACTGCTGTTTCACTGTCACAGACTTTCCCATGGGTTTTGTTTTCTTTGTTTTGTTTCAGCAAATCTGAGCTTTATATTTGTTTTTTCTTTAATGATACTAAAAGCTTTTTGTCATAAAATATTCAAAATAATGCAGAATGAAAAAGGGAAATTATTGATTGCCTCTGCCAGTTTCTTGTCTCAGAAAAAGACTTGACAATTTTACCAAGAGCCTGGGGTGGGTAGGGGGCTTCTCAAAGGGACTGAAGGGTGCTTGTCTTGCCTTTGAGATCAGCTGGTGCTAGAGAGAGAATGTGGATAAAAGCTGCCTGGATGACATGGGAAGTGGTTCGTGGAAATAAAGAGAATACAACATTATTGGCAACTCCAGCTTAGAAACAGGTTTTATTTTAACAGTACGTAATCCCAACAATGAAAATGTTACCCTGAACAAATGACAACCGTTTCATCCCTGTAATGAAAAAAATAGGTTTATAAAATTTTGTGATTGTTAAATTTGGGAAATTCTTGCCAATGCAGTAAGCCACTCTTAAGTGACTTAACCACTTTTAAAAATATAAAAATCCACCTGCTATAAGAAAATCCCCTTGTTTCCTATATCTCAGTAGCAAAGAAGCAGATAAGACTTAAAAACACGACCTTGATTTTGAGCTCACATATGATGGTGCCATTGAAATAATACCAGGTATTTCTAAAAATGAATTATTCTACTGTTTTCTAATCCAGTCTCCAAAATTATTGTTTTTGAAAACTTAATCATTATATTTCTTAAAATCCAAATCTAAGTCAAATTTAAGTCTAAAACTATATAAAGATTAAAAAATTCAGTGAAACCTCTAGGTTAGCATATCCCGGAAATGTGAGTCATAGATAATAATATTTGGGTAAACTCTCCATGGAAATGGAACTCCCATGAGCAAGAACATGACATCTAATTCTCTAAATGTTTTTGAAATTACAGGGTTCTATAAGGCAAGTCTTGACAGAATACTAACGTTTATGACAAGGTTTAAAACGACTTAGCTGATTGAGATATGTTGTTTGGATTTGTTTTTTGTTGTTGTTGTTGTTGTGGATTTTATTTTATTTAGCCAGATAAATATCTTAGCACTCAAGCACCTAAGACTCAAAAGGATTCTTGGGGAATTTTTTTTTTTTTTTTAAGTTGTAGATGGACATAGTACCTTTATTTTATTTATTTATTTTTATGTGGTGCTGAGGATCGGCTGAACCCAATGCTTCACAGGTGCGAGTCAAGCGCTCTACCACTGAGCCACAACCCTAGCCCTTGTGGGGAATTTCTTGATGAAAAGAAATACAATATGAATTGTTTTACCCAGAGGAATACATGAAAGCATACTGAATATGGATAATTCAATGCTTAGTAGATAGCAATCCTAAAACACTTATAAATGGCCTACTATCATAAGACTTATTACTGGATTCTTACAAAAATATTTACTGAGCCCCTTCTATAATGAATGCAGTTAAGACTTAAAAAAATTCCCTAACTATAGAAACCTCAAGCTTTATTCTAAACCCAAAGAGCAATAAAATGAATCCAACACATCACTACAAAATAGTCAATGCCCTTGTTAGGTTATAAGAAAATTAAATTAAAAACAAAGTATGTCTAAAACTGCTAAAGAAAAAAAATTGTTCTTGAATTTGAAAGACATGGAAACGAAATATAATTTCTAAACATTGACTCAATCCTTGTTGAATTCAAAGAAACCAACTACAAAAGATATCTGGGGGGAAATTATCTGGATATGAAATGATATCTGGATATTAAATGATATTAGAAGTATTATTCATTTTGTTATGTGTGATAAAAATGTTACAGTTACATAGGAAAAGAGGCTTATTTTGAGATATGAAGCTTGAAGTACGTAGAAGACAAACGTCAAGGTGCTTGCCCCACATAGACTTTGAAATGATCCAGCAAAACAGCAATATATATATTCACACTAGAAAAAATAAATATAGTCAAATGTTAATTGTTGAAAAGTGAATACATACGTGGTCTTTGTAGTAGTCTTTTTAGGTTTCAGTATGTTTGGTTCTTTCTATAATTCTTTCTCTCTTTTTTTTAAGTTCTTGGGCTTCTAATTTACATTTTTACAAATGCCACCAGACACAGAGATTAGCTCATAAAGTCACTTCTGCATTAACCTGTTGCTCTTTTTTCCTGACTTAATGCAGCTGGGAGATAAATGTAACCCTCAGACCAACTGGTGTGGTGACAGTGACTCTTCCTCTAAATAGCTTCTCTTCTCTCTCTCTCTCTCTCAATTCTAAGTTTCTTAATCTGTAACTTCCCTGTTGTATATGTGTTGTCATGACATCTCAAATTATTCTTAGAGGTGAACAAGTCATAATCAGAAAAGAAAAGACCAGGAAGACTAGGGATTTCATTTCAAGAAGCCAAGCCAATGGAACATAACAATCTTCATGTATTTGAAGGACTGTCATAAAGAAGATTTAGAAATTAATTCTGTACTACTCCAGAACCAATGGCAAAAAAATAGGAAGATGAATTATTATTTATCACTAGTAATAATTTTCTAAAATAATTCATTATCTCAAAATTGAATCCATACTGAGAGTTGTTCTACTTAGGAAATCATTTGGTACCTCACTAGGAATCATTTGAAAACTATAGAAAGGATTCAAACCATGAGTCCAGTTAACAGTGTAGAAAGAAGAAAACCTGTTTTTGACTGCTATTTGTTTAGTTAAATGTCTATTATTTATAAAAATCTGAAAGATGCCTCCTGACCAAAATCCAAATTATAATGAAGATGTTACAATCTTTGGAAAGCCAATGCTAATTAATGCCATCTCCTTTTCCACATGATATGTTATCATAATTTTGCTAAAACACTATGAAACTTAAGAAATGGTATCTCCCTAAGAAATTACATTTATTACCTGTTGGTTAATAAATTCATTTTTTTTTTTGCTGTTTCTTCCCTAAAACCCAAGCCTTTTCAAAAAACATAAGAAGTGGTTTCACTAAAGAATCCTCGTTAAACTCTGCAGACATCTACAGAATAGATGCCAAGCTAAATTTAACCTGAATCTGGCCTTCTATGTAAGTTTTAATTATCTAATCCACATCTAATGCCATCAATCACCATCAAGCTTGAATTTGACCAATAAAAATGGTGTCCTATATAATCTCATACTCTAATACAATCATTCCAGAGTGATCACCTTGTCTAAGATGAATAATGAATATACAGCTACTTTAAAGAAGCAGAAATGATTCAGTACACAATCCATAATAGTAATTGCTCCTCAAGAGCAACAAGCATCATCCTTCAAAGCCTCTACACAGAAACCCAGGATAAGAGGTGTCAGGTAAAGTCTATACCTGGAATCACCAAGCAGATTTCATATTAAATTAATTGTGTGCACACATGCACAAACACTTTCACGAGCAATATTCTAGAAGGTCTAAAAGCCATTCATATCATTCTAACTTAATGATTTCTGACTGCTGTATACACTGGCCTGGCCTGATGTCATTGGTCCGCAGACACCATTGTGGTTCAGCAAGATGTTTCACATCCAAAGGGATTTAAAACTGCCTTTGAGACAAACCAGAGAAAGGCCCATCATCAACTAACATTTCTCCAGTGGAATCCTCCACAGACCCAGGTGCACAAGTGACTCAGAAACTAAAGTCTATGCAGAGGAAGACTCTACGTCAGACCCCACACAGCTGCAGGGACTGCCAAACACCATTTCCTGCAGTTGTCTGACACTCACACTACTCCTGGTACATACTTCCTGTGCCTGATTCTGTGCAAGTGAGAGCATTCATCCAGTTCCACTCCCACCCACTCAGCTCACTGAGCATGGGAAGAAAACACAAGCACTGCTATATTCCTACAGATGTGCATAAGCCATTTTTAAAAAATAGAGAACAAATACAGAAAATGTCTCCATCCTTTTATGAAAAACTTGTTAATAGGAAATAAGCGCATCAGCACAATAGTCAAAAAAGACTAGACACCAAGAGCTCTGCATCCTGCTGCTTGTGTAGACAAGTAAATTGGCTATTAAAATATACACTAGAGTTAACCAATTCTCCATGTGGATTTCTCAACTGTCGCATTCAGTAACTTGCTGGAAGTAAAATTAGACTCAATGAATTCCATGTTACTTGAGCAAACTACATCTTACTGTCAAATCAATGTGGCAGGGGGTCAAGGAACTCCAAACACAGCTGAGATGAGATATGGCCCAACAGCTAAGAATATATGCACTAGAGAGCATATATTTCCCATAGTCTTGGGAATGCAGACTAATATTCCTAGAAAGATTCCTATTACACACAAAAAATAAGTATTTCCATTTTTTTAAAGAGAGAAAGAGAGAGAGAATTTTTTAATATTTATTTTTCAGTTTTTTTGGTGGACACAACATCTTTTTTTTTTCCTTGACTTTTTTTTTTAATTTTTTTTTATTGGTTGTTCAAAACATTATAAAGCTCTTGACATATCATATTTCATACATTAGATTCAAGTTGGTTATGAACTCCCAATTTTACCCCAAATACAGATTGCAGAATCACATCGGTTACACATCCACATTTTTACATAATGCCCTATTAGTAACTGTTGTATTCTGCTACCTTTCCTATCCTCTACCATCCCCCCTCCCTCCCCTCCCATCTTCTCTCTCTACCCCATCCACTGTAATTCATATCTCTCCTTGTTTATTTTCCCATTCCCCTCACAACCTCTTATATGTACTTTTGTATAACAATCAGGGTCTCCCTCCATTACCATGCAATTTCCCTTTTCTCTCCCTTTCCATCCCACCTCATGTATCTGTTTAATGTTAATCTTTTCTTCCTGCTTTTCCTCCCTGCTCTGTTCTTAGTTGCTCTCATTATATCAAAGAAGACATTTGGTATTTGTTTTTTAGGGATTGGCTAGCTTCACTAAGCATAATCTGCTCTAGTGCCATCCATTTCCCTGCAAATTCTATGATTTTGTCATTTTTTAGTGCTGCATAATACTCCATGGTGTATAAATGCCACATTTTTTTTATCCATTCATCTATTGAAGGGCATCTGGGTTGGTTCCACAGTCTAGCAATTGTGAATTGTGCTGCTATGAACATCGTTGTAGCAGTATCCCTGTAGTACGCTCTTTTAAGGTCTTCAGGGAAAAGTCCAAAAAGGGCAATAGCTGGGTCAAATGGTGGTTCCATTCCCAGCTTTCCCAGGAATCTCCATACTGCTTTCCAGATTGGCCACACCAGTTTGCAGTCCCACCAGCAATGTACAAGAGTACCCTTTTCCCCACATCCTCGCCAGCACTTGTTGTTGTTTGACTTCATAATGGCTGCCAATCTTACTGGAGTGAGATGGTATCTTAGGGTGATTTTGATTTGCATTTCTCTGACTGCTAGAGATGGTGAGCATTTTTTCATGTACTTGTTGATTGATTGTATGTCCTCCTCTGAGAAGTGTCTGTTCAGGTCTTTGGCCCATTTGTTGATTGGGTTATTTGTTTTCTTATTGTTTAATTTTTTGAGTTCTTTGTATACTCTGGATATTAGGGCTCTATCTGAAGTGTGAGGAGTAAAAATTTGTTCCCAAGATGTAGGCTCCCTATTTACCTCTTTTATTGTTTCTCTTGCTGAGAGAAAACTTTTCAGTTTAAGTAAGTCCCATTTGTTGATTTTTGTTATCAACTTTTGTGCTATGGGTGTCCTATTAAGGAATTTGGAGCCCGACCCTACAATATGTAGATCGGAGCCAACTTTTTCTTCTATCAGACGCAGAGTCTCTGATTTGATATCTAGCTCCTTGATCCACTTTGAGTTAACTTTTGTGCATGGCGAGAGGAGGGGATTCAGTTTCATTTTGTTGCATATGGATTTCCAGTTTTCCCAGCACCATTTGTTGAAGATGCTATCCTCCCTCCATTGCATGCTTTTAGCTCCTTTATCAAATATAAGATAGTTGTAGCTTTGTGGATTAGTCTCTGTGTCCTCTATTCTGTACCATTGGTCCACCCTCCTATTTTGGTACCAGTACCATGCTGTTTTTGTTACTATTGCTCTGTAATATAGTTTTAAGTCTGGTATCGCTATACCGCCTGATTCGCACTTCCTGCTTAGAATTGCTTTTGCTATTCTGGGTCTTTTATTTTTCCATATGAATTTCATGATTGCTTTATCCATTTCTACAAGAAATGCCATTGGGATTTTGATTGGCATTGCATTAAACCTATAGAGAACTTTTGGTAATATCGCCATTTTGATGATGTTAGTTCTGCCTATCCATGAACAGGGTATATTTTTCCATCTTCTAAGATCTTCTTCTACTTCTCTTTTTAGGGTTTTGTAGTTTTCATTATATAAATCTTTCACCTCTTTTGTTAGGTTGATTCCCAAGTATTTTATTTTTTTTGAGGATATTGTGAATGGAGTGTTTTTCCTCATTTCCATTTCAGAACTTTTGTCGCTGATATACAGAAATGCCTTTGATTTATGCGTGTTGATTTTATATCCTGCCACTTTGCTGAATTCATTTATTAGTTCTAGTAGTTTTTTTGTAGACCCTTTTGGGTCTTCTAGGTATAGAATCATGTCATCTGCAAATAGTGATAATTTAAGTTCTTCCTTTCCTATTTTTATGCCTTTAATTTCTTTTGTCTGTCTAATTGCTCTGGCCAGTGTTTCGAGAACTATATTGAATAGAAGTGGTGATAGAGGGCATCCCTGTCTTGTTCCAGATTTTAGGGGGAATGTCTTCAATTTTTCTCCATTGAGAATGATGCTAGCCTGGGGCTTAGCATATATAGCTTTTACAATGTCGAGGTAAGTTCCTGTTATCCCTAGTTTTTCTAATGTTTTGAACATAAAGGGATGCTGTACTTTGTCGAATGCTTTTTCTGCGTCTATTGAGATGATCATATGGTTCTTATTTTTAAGTCTATTGATGTGGTGAATAACATTTATTGATTTCCGTATATTCAACCCTCCTTGCATCCCAGGGATGAATCCTACTTGATCATGGTGCACAATTTTTTTGATGTGCCTTTGTATCCGATTCGCCAGAATTTTATTGAGGATTTTTGCATCTAGGTTCATCAGAGATATTGGTCTGTAGTTTTCTTTCTTTGAGGTGTCTTTGTCTGGTTTCGGAATCAGGGTGATGTTGGCCTCATAGAATGAATTTGGCAGAGCTCCTTCTTTTTCTATTTCCTGAAATAACTTGAAAAGTATTGGTATTAATTCTTCCTTAAAGGTTTTGTAAAACTCCGCTGTATACCCATCCGGTCCTGGGCTTTTCTTGGTTGGAAGTCTTTTGATTGCTTCTTCTATTTCATCTATTGTTATTGGTCTGTTTAAGTTGTGAGTATCCTCCTGACTCAGTCTGGGCAAATCATATGACTTAAGGAATTTATCGATGTCTTCACTATCTTCTATTTTATTGGAATATAGGTTTTCAAAATAATTTCTAATTGTCTTCTGTATTTCTGTAGTGTCTGTTGTGATATTGCCTTTATTTTATTTTTATGTGGTGCTGAGGATCAAACCTAGTGCCCCACGCATGCCAGGCAAGCGCGTTACCGCTTGAGCCACATTCCCAGCCCCAGTATTTCCATTTTTAAAGAAATAAAGATGGGCTGTGGCTCATTGGTAGAGCTCTTGCCTAGTATGTGTGAGGCCCTGAGTTCAATCCTCAGCACCACAAATAAATAAACAAAGCTAAAAATCCATTGGCAACCAAAAAATATTTTTAAAAAATTAAAAAAAAAAAGAAATAAAGAATCCAAATGTTCTGCCATGGACCAAGCTGCCATTAGATAATTACAACAAAAGCCAAAGGGAACAAACAAAAGAAGCAAAAAATCAGAAAAAGGGAAAATTTAGAATGGCCTAATATGGTAAAAATCTGTAAAAACCTAAAACAGATGAAATACCTACTGAGTTGCAGAATATATCTACAGATGGTGGCTGTACCTGCCATTTGTATTCTCTTGCATTAATTCATGAAAATACTGTGCCCATTCCTGCTCCATTATTTCCCCCTATAGTAAACTCTACCTCCCATGCAGTCATCCAAGAGCCATTTTTCCCTCTTTTTTCTCCCTGACCCTCTCACTGGTCACATCAATTCCTAATCACCCCAAATTCCGAAACTCTGGGCCCTTCTTGCCCCTGCTATAATATAGTTCTACATAGTTTTCGTCCACATTGCTTCAGTCTCATACCTATCTTCCTGCAGCTGGCATTACAACCGTCCATGACAGCCTTCCCCACTGACAGAGTGCTTAGGTTAAGTGCACAGCCACTCATCTCATGTCTGTCTGCTAAAAGACACCCACTGGCCCCTTAAGGCACACCCTGCCAGGCCCAGGACCCTTATGTTCTGGCCCAGTCTCTGCTGGACCTCAAGATCCAGCTCACCCCAATTACATCTTACAATTAAGCTACAAGGACAATCTGCAGCATTGACTCAACCATTCCACATGGATCACCATTCTGAATAATCCTAGACTTCCTCTCTACCTGCAGGTTACCTTCTCACTTCTGCTTGGAAGCAGGGCAGAAAGTCATTAAAGTGTCCAATAACAGAGATGGTCTCAGATCCATGGTCCAATGCCTATAAGCTATCATTTATTTCTCTGAGTCTCAGTTTCTATAGCCTGAAATGGGGATGATACCAACATAAAAGGACTGTTGCAAAGAAAAAGCAATATAGTTATATAGAAAATAGCTTAAGGTAAGTGCCTAATAAATAATGGCAGCACCACACCCCTATTTTTATGTCCAAATTCAGCATAAAATTTGAGGCATATTCCTTAACTATATTTGAAAAGAACTGATCCCTTTGCTGTGCATTTCTCCAGAGCATCTTTTCTTTTCTTTTTTTTTTAATTTTTTTTATTAGTTGATCAAAACATTACAATGATCTTGACATATCATACATTTTATTCAAATGGGGTACGTAATCTTATTTTTCCACGTGTATAGAAATTGCAGGATCACATTGGTTATACAGGCAAGTTTATACATAGGGCCATACTAGAGTCTATTGTATTCTGATACCCTTCTTATCCCCTTTTCCCCTCCCTTCCCCTCCCATCACCTCTTTCTACCCAATCTACTGTGACACGTTTCTCTCTCTCTCTTCCAGAGCATCATTTCATTTGTCTGGATTTTAACCTTATATGGGATATTATTTTCTATTCTACCAATTTTCCTTTAATTTTGTCTATCATTACTCTTAGCATGCTATAGTATCATCATTTACTTAAATGCATACATCCTCTACTGTATGGTACATGCCTTAGAGAAAAGATTAAAATCATCTTTGGTTTAAAAGCCTCTTCAAAAGAACTTATATTATATATAAACATCCTAAATTTATAATGAAGCTCAGAAAGTCATCATGGAATAGAAGGTACAACAGCTGATCATCTAGTACTTGATATAAGCATGTAAATTAAAAATCATACATGTGTGCATATATTTTTAACATGAGGTTAAAGAAGTTATTATTAAAATATATCTATAGGTACCTACATCTTGTTGTACTGTAAATTTTTATGTCTGAATATTTACATATATATTAAGAATCCAGTAGAAAGACTTAAATTTTTAAAATCCACCCAAAAAATTCCCTGTTCGTTCTTTGGAGAAACAGCAAAGAGAAGTTCAATTTCAGTTCTCAAACTAGATTTCCAGTTCTGCAAATAATAGTCTCAGGAATCATACCCAAAGTGGATGCAAAATCGAACTGACATTCTTCATCATGCTTTTCTCTCTTTTTGACATCTGTAACTTTCTGAAAGCTTAAGTATAGGAAACATCTTTTTAACTCTAAAAGTTTAGGACTTTAAGATTCTGTCAATATTATTGAAAATGTAGTAGAATCAGAATGGATTTCAGAGTTGAAGAAACCGAGACCAAGTTCAAGGACCTGCTCAAGGGGAATTACTGGAAGAGATAAAATTAGAATCTAGAGAAAATGTGCTGCATAACATATTTAAAACTTAATTAAGAGTGCAGCTGCAATAGTATTGTCCTCCTACTGGTCTTTAATATCTCAAGGAGGTTTTCTTACCATGCCTGCAATGGCTTCCTGCAGTTGCTCTCAGTAGCACTTGTCACTTGCTGTCCTTATCTTGTTGTTTATGCTTTACTTGTTTTGCTTCCTCAACTCGGATAGCACCTTGAGGGCAAGGGGCCTTGACTACCCACTCCTCCACAATGATCAAACAGCATTTGAAATATTAATATTTTCAGAATGAAGGATGAACTACAGTGACCCCTCTTATCCACAGGGGATAGTTTCCAAGGACCCTCCAGGGAGGATATTCCGAAGAGAAGCAGAAAGTACTTTATTTTAGGTGAAAATTCTCAACTTAATAAGACAAGACATACAATACTTTGTTAAGGATGCTAAGATCTATTTTAAGAACAAGTCGTCCATTCCCAAGATCATGAAGAAGGAAAAAGACATGGGGGATTAAGGAATAATTGATATCCCAGATCAGACAAAGCAAGATGGCAGGAGATTTTATCATGTTACTCACAGGAAATTTTATGAATTAGTTTTGGAATTTTTCTCATAATATTTTAAGACTGGTTCAACCATGGGTAACTGAAGCCACAGAAAGCAAAAGCATAGGTTGGGTGGATCTTGCTGTACTCAGAACTTATCACCAACTGAGCCCTTACCCTCTCCACCAACTTCACTAACTGCTTTACCCACAGAATCTGATATGCAACCCTCGCTACAACTCCAAGAAGTAGGGAGCATCACCAGGTCTATTTTCAGATCAAATGCACTGGCTAAAAGAGGTTGAGGGACTTTCCCATACACAAGTTATTGGGAACAAGGTATGGTGAAACCCAGTATTATTTCATCTCAATTTCTCAGATGAGCTGAGAAAGAAAGTCAATCTAATGTGTTCAGATTAAGTTTGTGTGGGGGCAGAGGAGGATGACGAATCTCCTCCTTGGAAGGGAGGGAATAATCAGAGACAAGTCAGTAAGGCCAGGACCACGAGATTCAATTCACCCCAGAATCAACGAAGCCCAGAGGTCTGGATAAAGCACAACTCCTCAGACTGGGAGCAGTGTCTGTGTGAGAACTTGAACTAAGTCACTAAGACAAGGGCTAAGGGATATGAGTAGGAAGGGCCATTCCAGGCAATGAAAGCAATATTAATAAGTATTAATCTGGTGAGTCATGACAACTTTAGTAATTTGGTAGGACTGAAGCAAGAGAATTTATGGAGGTAGAAAAATGATAAATAAAGTTAGGAAGCCAAACAGGGGCCTGATTATGCAGGATGTATAGCTTTTAAAGGGTTTCGGACTTTTATTCTCTTACAAGCAACAGAGATCTATTGTCGGGTTTTTGAAGATTACTCTGAAGATTATTTTGGAGTGATTCAGAACTGAAAGTAAGAAAATGCTTAAGAGACTATTTCAAAAATCCCATGGATAGGACCTTCAAAAGGCAAAAAGCAAACAGGGTTGAAAAAAAAGGCATTTGTTACTTTTAATTTTGGCAGAATGAACAAATAAATAGCTTTACCCAAACAGAAATAAGTCTGAAGAGGGGAAAAAAAAAAAAGGATCAGTTTTTGCATAGCAATTTTGAAACAAACTTGAGAAATACTAGACGTTCAAAATTTTGTTTTAGTCATTGCATGATTTTTCAGTGTTTTACCATGTTGTGTTTCACTACATAATACACAGTAATTATCAGACTACATGGTCATTCCACCATCAGAGAAGTACAGCTGTCCCAAGAACCATGCAGGGTCAGTCTTCAACATGCTAATAGACAGTTAACTGGAGATGGAGCTACTTGTGGCTTTGAAACAACACTGATTAGGGAGAGCATAAATCTCAGTGATGAATAATCTAGGATGATAGAAGTTTCAAAAGAGAAATTTAAAAACTTCAATTAAGAGTGGAAGTTCAAATAAATAATTGTAAAAGACAGAGAATATATTTACATGCCAAGATGATTCAATCCGTTACATACGTAGTTGTGGATCAATGTGCACACATTAGACAACAAGAATCTTCCAAGCCACCCAAGGTGAATTCCCTAGGGTACCTCTACCAAGAAAAAGTTCTGCAGCCTTTGGTTGGGAAGGGTTTCTGGTGACCAGGAAAACCAGGAGGATAAGTCACACCAGTTGTCAAGTGTCACTGTGTCAGGATGCAAGTGGTGCTTTAAAGGGTGATCTTCCCAGCATCCACAAAGACCAGAAACAGGTGTTTTGGGTCCGATCTGCATGTCTCCCAAAAGCTATGCACCAAAAGGACTAGTCACCAGTCTATGTCAATACAAGGAGTTGGTAGAAACTTTAGAAGGTGAGACCTGGTTGGAAGAAGTTCGGTGGGAGCATGTCCTTGAAGAATAGGTCTTATTCCCTGTACCTCCCTCCCTATTTCTCTATTTCTTTCTCTCACCTTTCCCTCCTCTCTCCCCTTTTCTCTTCCTCTCCTCCTCTTTTTCTTCCCCCTCACTATTTCCTGGTTGCTATAAGGGGAGTAGCTTTGCTGTATCACATGTCCCCCACCATGATGCTCTGCCTTCACCACAGGCCTAAAAGCAATGAAGCCAGATGACCATAGATTGAAATCTCTGAAATCATGAGTCAAAATAAATCCTTCTTCCTTTTATGTTGTTTTTCTCGGGTATTCTGTCATGGAAACAGAAAACTGACTAACACAACAGGACGTGGGGATGTGGAGATCAATAGGTCACCCTGGCTGGAGTGATGAAAGACATCCTTGTATGCTTGTACATACATCCTAAGGCACACATGGTAGGCTGGGAAGAGTGAAAAGGTAAAGACACATAAATTATAGGATGCAGCCTGAGCAAATTCTCCCATGGGACATATTATGAGGCATGACAGGAGGAGCAAAGATGTGATCTCACAATGCAAAGACAGCTTGATAACAGCAGGTCTCTGCTAATGAGCTATAAGGGGAAAAGCACCAACAGCTCTTGGTGTCGGCAGTATAAACAGCTGGGAACATCCATTACATAAACCATTAAAAGCCCTTTTCTTTATTAAGTTACCATGGGCCCCTTGGTTTTCTCAGCAAGTTCATATTTATTATTAAATGGCAATGCATTTATGGTGCTAAACAACCAAATTACCACCTGCCCTGAATCTTCCCTGATGAAGCTGCTAATTTGGTTCATATCCTGGGGAGTGGGGGGACACTCCAAGAACTCAACAGCAACAATCACCTTTTTATAAAAGTAGACCTCCCAGCTAAAGTCTTCAGGAAAAAAAATAAAACAAGTGAAACATTTTTATCACAAAAACCAAGGACAGCACAAGATATAGAGTAACCTTACAGGCATGCACACATGGGCACACACACATTATAATTTTTAAAATAATCTGACCCAGAAAGAATCAAACCAAATATAAAATGAGTTTTGAGAAAGTGACATTAGAATCTTCCTTTTGCTCTTACACATATCCACATTCAGAACTCTAAATGACAATAGCCACCTATTATGGTTTGGATGGGTGGTATCCCTCCAAAAGCTCACGTGTGAGACAATGCAAGAAGGTTCCAAGGAGAAATGAGTTGTAAGAGTCTTAAGCCAATCCGTGATTTAATTCTCTAGTAGGGATTAACTGAGTGGTCACTTAAGTGGTTGGGTGTGGCTAGAGCAGGTGTGAATTGGGGCATAGCTTTGGGTACATATTTAGTGTATCTGTGAGTGGAGTTTCTCTCTGCTTCCTGATCATATATGATGTGAGTTGCTTCCCTCCACCTCACTCTTCCTCCATGATTGATGTCCTGCCTCGCCTTCATCCCTGAGTAATGGAGCCTAATGTCTGTGGATTGAGACCTCTGAAACTGTGAGCTCCCAAATAAAGCTTTTCTTCTTTACAGTTGTTCTGTTCTGGTCCTTTAGTCACAGCAGCAAAAAAAAAAAAACACCTGACTAAAACACCACCCAAACTACTTGTTCTTTCTCTCAATCACTTATTGAGCAATAAGTTAGGCATCTTACAGAAATTAACCCTATTTTCACAATAATCTTGTATGATAAGAATTAGTATTTCCTTTATAGACAAAGAAACCTTAGGACCAGAAAGGTCAGTGACAACCCTGAGTTCACAGAGAATCCTGCAGAGTTTTCTTAGAACATTTTGTCTAAATCAATCAATATCCTAAGTTTTCTTCACATATAGGTAAAAAGAGTTAGATGGCTCTTTAATTCATTTTTACCTTGTGGGTTTAAAGTCATTTTCAAATCATTCCATATGGTCCAAATATATACACACACACAGCTGGGGACCTCTAGAGAAGGTGAGTTCCCAGACTACCAAGGCATCCATGCCCATTTCTTCATCCCTGTGAAGCAGAGACAGACCAGGGAAAGAAGCCTCATGACTTTCAAACCTCAAAGTCTCTAATTTTCCTTGGGTCAATAGCAAGAGGAAAAAAGAATTTACCATATGTACCAAGAAGCCAGAACTGGTGTTTTGTTTTATTTTTGTGGTGCTAGGGATTGAACCTAGGGTGTCATATATACTAGGCAAGAACTCTACCACTGAGCTGTATCCCAAGCCCTAGGACTATACTTCTATTTACTTATTTATATACTTCCAAACAGAGTTTCTACAATTCTGTTTTCCTCACACCTCTTCATTATATGATAGAAAATGCAGACTAACAAATGGTCTTTAAGTTGTGTAGGAAAGGAAAAATCATCGCTACACACCTAAAATCACCTGACCTCTGAAGCAGTGAAGTTATCAGATGTCTCTTTTGATTGAAAGAAATATTGAAAACTGACTCAAAGAAGAAAAATCCAAGAGGAACGCATTGACTCATGTCATGGAAAAATCCACAGACACATGTATTTAACTTTGGGCACAGCTTGACTCCAGCTTCACATGATGTCACCAGGCTCTTCCTCAGCTCCATTCCCTCTGAACTGGATCCATTTTGAAACTCAAGGTGGTACCTAGATGGCTGCAGTTCCTCCAAGACTCACAACTCCACATCCAAACACCTCCAAATCAGAGGGAAGCAAAACCAAGCTGCCCCTGCTAATGTCTCAACCCATCATACTGGTCCCAACTGAGCAACTCACTCCATCCCCAAACCTATCACCGTGGCCAAAAGTATGTGATGTTCTACTTGATCAAACTACAAGAAATGGGGTGGGGGAAGCAGGGAGGGGGATGGTTCTCAAAGGAGATATGAGGCCACAGAAGGGGAAAGAAAGGATAACTGTATAGAATAAAATAGATCAATGCTACACCACATTAGAAAAGAATTAAATTTATTTCTTAAACTCACCCCTCCAATATTTCATTCATTCTTGCACTTAATTCAAAATTTAACTCCTATGTTTACCAATGAATCTCAAACCTACTAAAATAATGTTGGTGGTAATAATAATAATCAGAGTAATAATAACTATTATTTATTGAGTCAATCTTGGACCTAGACACTCTGCTAACATCATACATGATTTAATTTGCTTCTTACCTAATCTCAATTTATAGATGATGAAACTGAGCTCAGAGGCTCAATTACTTGCCCATGATCACAAACTAGTAGGGAATACAACCAGAACTCAAACAGGTTCAACTCAGAAGTCAAACATAACTCATCTTCTCTCAATAATATTTTTATCTGTGTCCCTGACCCATCCCTAAGCTCCAAATTCCTTTGACAGTGTCTATCCTGAACCTTAACATTTTGAAACTGCTTGAATGCCATCCAGATCACCTGGAATTACCTTTGGCCAGATGTAATTCTCTTTGATTTAAAAACACATACCACCTTAAACTTGCAAGACATTTTACAATTCTTTGACTGATTTGAAGTCTTCAGGTATCAGGAAGCAGGGGAGGAGCTGACTGCAGCCACATCTGGACTTCAGCAGCAGCCTGATTTCTATTACTAGAAATGGTCCCATTAAAGAAAAATCCCAAGTGCTTCTGTTCTGTGAAGGTGACAAAAGACTGCTCAGGAGGAAACATTTCCAAACAACAAGAATGTTATTCAGAAAATGACAATCAGCAGGGTGATAGCAAATTCTTTATGTGCATCATGAAAGTGGAACAAGATTTTACCTATTGTTGTAATCAGAAGCCAGAAAAGGACTCATCTTTTTTCTTAAAGAAAGTTAAGTGATTTTTCAAAGTGTAAACCAAAAAGGAGAGGAGCTATGTGGCTTCTTGAAAGGGCAACTAAGCCTCCCTACTGCTGAGCAGGGACCAGCCTCTGCTGTCCTAGCTAAGGACTCCACCTCTCATCAGAACATAATAGTCCTGAGAGTAAGTAACACTTAACCTCAAGGTAAGAAGAGTTCAAGTTATTAAGCTCATTCCTCATATCTGTGTGATGGGATGTGTGTGTGTACGCGTGTATTTCTAATTTTTGTTGATGTTGATTGAGTTTGAATTGCAATAAATTAACACTGAGTAAGGAGCTCAATACTAGAAAGTAAAGGAATCTCTGAAGGCAAAATTAGCATAAACGCTTCTAGAATTCTCAAAATGTATGCTCTTCACTATCTCATAAAAGCAAAACTATCATTCATTTGTGCCAATTAACATTTTTCCCAGGATCTGCTTACATTTCAGATGAAAACACATCCATGTCAAGCCTATGATCCAACATTCGAATCCCTGAACTGAAACCCAAGGGAGCCCTTGGACAGAGATTAAGGAGCAGAATATACCATAGTGGGGAGAGGCAGAGAAGACATAGTTAAGAATCGATTGCATGTATACCAACAAAAATCCGTGAAACATTTGTCTATGTGGTTATTAACTTTAACACCATTGTATAACCAACTCATGCAGCATACTGAATCTTTCCTTTCTAAAGATAAAATAAAATGCAATTAGATCCAGAGTCAGACATCACTTGTACTTTTTAGTTTTGTCAATTCCTTTGGTTTTGTCCTGTGCATTTGAACCTTTTCCCTGACCATCACACAAGAGTGACACCCAAAACATATGTAGCAGCAGACAAGGAAAGCAGAGTGTCAAGAGCCTGAACTCAAGCTCCCGTTCTTCTTCCTAAGCCAGGACATCTTAAAAAAAATCACTGGATCCTCCCAGCATCTCAGGGAACACTTGCTTGCTGCCTTTCCAAGACTACTATGAGAATCAAATGAGGTTGATAATATTAAGTACTCTGAAAACTTCAAAATGCTCTTACAAATAATATGTTCTTTGGCAAAAAAAAGGGGGCACTAAATAACCATGAATTCTAGATTCATTATCTGCATGAATTAAAGTATACAAACACAGATTTTTCATTTTAAGTTGACCAAAAATTCAATAAATCCTAATGGAAGGAAATAAGCCCATCCAAATCCTGTTAAATTTTGTGCTCTCGTTATCAAAAGTTGTTGTTTCTCTGAACTGATACCCTATTCAAATATTTTTCTGCTCAAAAATTTAGAACTATGTGAATTACCCCAGTTCTATCACTCCCAAACTAGGATTTGTAAGTAGGCATAATAATAGTATCCACCCAGTAGGATTGATAAAAAGATTGCATGAATATATGCAAAGCACCTGAGATCATGCTGTTACGTGTTATAGCCATGTGGATGTTTGTACATGACATAGTGGTGAGAATCAGCCAGATCTAGGTCAAATAATTGCTCCAACCACTATTAGATATGAAATTTTGAGTGCAGTCTTTTTCATTGAAAAATAATAGTACCTATCTCATATGGTTGTCATGAGGATTAAAAAAATAACAGGAAGATTGAAAAGATACCTGCACATTACAAGTCAATAATTGGTCATACTGGTAGTTTTGCTCAGAGTATTTAATAGTTGAAATATGGAAATTATGGAGGGGGATGAACTTTTAGTTGGTTTCTTTAGGTCAAATACAGTTCTGAAGAAAGAGCTGCACCAATCAAAGCAATAGCAAAAATGTGTGTGACTTTAAAGTAGCAAGTGCAGGTTCAAGTTCTAAACCACAGTTTCAAGTTTAATTCTGCTTCAACTTAACCACTGCCAAAACAGAGTGGCCAGAAATACAGTTATCCCTGAGACACATATGGCTCATTCCTTTACATTCAATTATTTGTAAATTCAACTTCCCTACAAAGCTTCCATGTCTAATCAATCTAACAGGCAGTGTTATTTCACTAGAACATAGCCAAGCATTTTTAAAATATTTATATAACTTCCCAATCTTCATCAACACCACTTTTTGCAAACTTGAATGAAAAATGAATAGCTCCTCGGGTTGGGGTTGTGGCTCAATAGTAGGGCACATGCCTAGCACGTGCGAAGTGCTGGGTTCGATCTTCGGTACCACATAAAAATAAATAACATAAAGGTATTGTGTCCAACTACACCTAAAATTTTTTTTTAAAAAAATGAATTAAAAAAATTTGAAAAAAAAAAGAATTGCATTGAGAAGATTGAAAAGGAACATCTATCAACTATTATTAATTCAGTCTCCCAAGCTGGGCATGGTGGTACATTTCTGTAATCACAGTGGTTCAGGAGGCTGAAGCAGGAGGATTGCAGGTTTGAGGCCAGCTTTAGCAACTTAGAGAGTCCCTAACAACTTAGAGAAACCCTGTCTCAAAAAAATAAATAAAAAATTTAAAGGGCTGGGGTTATAACTCAGTTTGTTAAGTGCCCCGGGTTTAATTCCTGAAAATAATACGTACATAAATTTTAAAAAAAAAAAAAGAATAACTTCTTCATGAGCTTTAAAAAGTTAAGGCATGGGCTGGGGTCATAGCTCAGTGGTAGAGCACTTGCCTCACATGTTTGAGGCACTGGGTTCAATCCTCAGCACCACATAAAAATAAATACATAAATAAATTGTTGGGGCTGGGGTTGTGGCTCAGGTGTAGAGCATTCGCCTTGCACATGCAAGACCCTGGGTTCTATCCTCAGCACTACATAAAAATATATGAATAAAACAAAGGTATTGTGTCCAACTACAACTAAAAAATAAATATTTTTTAAAAATTGTGTCCGTCTACAACTAAAATAAATTTTTTTAAGTTAAGGATTTTTTAATTTTTCATTTCCACAAATCATTTTCATTTTTCATTTCCCCAAAAGAGAAGTTGAAAGTCACGGAAGATTTAAAACAAACAAACAAACAAACAAAAAACAGGCTAGGGAAAGGATCAAAGAAGAATGAAAACAAGGGTCTCTTGGTGTTTTTCAGGACCGACAGCTTAGAGAACTGTCTTCCTCACCTAGGCTTCTATTTTATTTCTCTTGTCTTCATGACTGAACTTCAAGGACATAACCAAATGTCCTTCCATTTCCTTACTAAGGGCCTGGCTTTCAGTTCCTTTCACCATATTTTATCCTCCATCATTTTTATTTGGGACCTCAAGACAGTTAAATCACAGCTTGCCAGAGATAAAAGAAATCTTAGAAATCACGTTCCTACACCCATTTTGCTTCCAAGCTGGCAGGATGTCTGAGGACTAGGAAGACTGTGACTTTTCAAAGATCATGAAATGACTTTGGATTAAAACCAGAAAGAGAACTCAAGCCACACAGAATAGCTTCCCCATCTTTGTTGTATTTCAGTATCTAATTTCTTACGTTTCTGTCTCAAGTTTAGACTATTCACTCCCATTGCCAAGAAAAACAATCTGTTGCTTGGTTTTTATTTTATTAGCAAAATATTACATCATAAAAGCCACATAAAGTGTGACTCTCAGCACGCCTTTTGATAGGCACCTGAGCTGAAGAATAGAAGCAAACTTCTCAATATTGCTTGGTCCTTTTCTCCTTCTGTGATTTTCACTGTGCAATAATGTCAGCAGAGATTAAAGTAATTTCACCTCAGTCACTGATTTTTTAATGGTTACTTACTTGCCAGGCATATAACTAAATGCTTAATCAAGTCATAATAACAGACCATAACTTTTGAAAGGATGGTTTCTTTCACCTAATATACACATGCCTAGTGTACACATAAGTAGTAATAGTAAACATTAAAACAATTTCTGTGTGGAGAAATATCACTGAAATTCAACAAATCCAACAGATACATTCTCAAATCCAAGCAAGAGGAATTATTCAACAAACTGGCTGGTGTCGTGAATCAGTGGTAAGCACTTGCCCAGCATATATGAGGGCATGGGTTTGATCCCCAGCACCACAGAAATAAATTATAAAGAAAGGAAAACACAACAATCTCAAATATTTCAGTGAGATATATCTTCTCTAACTCACCTCCCAAGTGTCAAAACAGAGAAAAGGGCAACAGAATATTCTCACAAACTAGATGCCATCCAGATATAGAGAAGACTGGAGGGAGAAGAATATTGGTCTTCAGACTTAAGAACCAATGAACTATCTAAAGGAGGTGTTAACATAACCCTACCCTCACAGGTAAGCAGCAGGAAAAATTGCCTCTGAATAAAAGACTCTCCTTATGCTGCTTTAAATTAGAAAGTAATTCTAAACTCATTTGTAAAGTCATTGTTATTTATTCATTTTCATTATTTCTCATGTGTGGTTTTGTTGGCAGAACCACCTACATGGTAAGTTTAACTAATACAATGCTGATACATAGACCACTTACTTCTTAAGAGTTAACAACATTCTCCAATGATGATCAAACATGCTCCAATAAAAATATTATAAAAGCACCAACTACATGTATAACTATAAAGTCTAATAAAAATATTTTTAAAAATTTTAAGGCAATTACCTTCCCAAAGTCACGAACATCAAACAGGTCAAATGCTTCAAAGAGTTCACTTTTCCTCATTCCAAACGTCTCGCAACAGGCTGTGAGAAATGTCCGTATGTTCTTCAAACAGAGAAACTGAGAAATAAAAAAAAATAGCTATCAGTATAGAGTGAATTATTCCAAATGCTACCAATCTTTTGCCACACCTAAGTTGCTACAAAAGTGACAGAACCAATCCACTCCTGAAGGTGCTGTTTGCTCACCCAGAAGCACTGACTGATTATCCATTCTCAGTCCAGTAATATGGCTGTGGACAGGCAGGCGAAGCTTCTGCCCTCATGAAGCTTACATTCCAACAGGAGAAAACAGACAAGAACAAATACAGCAACACAGGAGGCAAACATTTGTATTTTCATATGGTGGTTAAAACTGGGAGGAGAGATCCAGAGAGCTGGTGGAGGTAGGTGGGGAGAACTTAGCCAGGTCTTCTTTAGAAGAGGATGGGGCAGAGATCCGAGGTACTTAAGGAGCAAGCCATGCAGAAAAGTAGACAGGGTAACCTAAGTTAAGAAGCATCACATACTGAGGCCCTGAGGCAGGAGTGTCTGAGTATGTTTGAAAAAAGGGCCAAAGTAGAGTGAGTAATGGGGAGAAAGGTAGGAGGTGAGCTAGAAAGGTCATGGGGTCAGATGGTGAAGGGCCTTATCAGACAGCTTTTATTCTAACTGATAAGGGAAGCCATTGGAGGACATGGAACAGATCAGGGACAAAATACGTTCTACAAGGGTCTTCTTGGGCTGCTGCATTGGATATAGATTGAAGAGAGCTAGAGTGAGAATAGGGCAGGAAAACCAGACAGGAGGCTACTTCAATAACCCAGGTGAGACACAACTGTGGGTAGACCAGGTGTTGCCCTGCAACTGTGTTGAATCTGAGATGACCATAAGTCATCCAATGGAACATGGGGCAGGAAATGGTATGGACTTCAGACATTAATCTGGGAATCTTTAGAGTATAGAGAACACTGAATCATGATGCTGGCTGAGACCACTTTGGGAAAGGAGAGGAGATCTGAGGGCAGGAAACCTTAGGAGATCAGGAGAAGAGGAGGTGGCTACAGAGGAGTCTGACAAAGAATGATCAAGGCGGAAGGAAAAAAATCAAAGATGGGCTTCCCTGAATCAAAGCTAAAAATGTTTCTAAGCAAAGAGAGTAACAAGCAATGTGAGATGCTGCAGACAGTCAAGTAAGATGTATTTATTTTTTTAATTGATTTTTTTTAAAAAGTAAATGACCGCCAAATGCATTACAATTCTGATTACACATATACAGCACAATTTTTCATATCTCTGGTTGTATGGAAAGTATGTTGATATCAATTTGTGTCTTCATACATGTACTTTGGATAATGATGTCTATCATATTCCATCATCATTGCTAACCCCCTGCCCCCTCCCTTTCCCTCCCTCCCTTCTTCCCTCTCTAGAATTCATCTATTCCTCTCATGCTCCCCCTCCCTACCCCACTATGAGTCAGCCTCCTTATATCAAAGAAAACATTCAGCATTTGTTTTTTGGGGATTGGCTAACTTCACTTAGCATTATCTTCTCCAGCGCCATCCATTTACCTGTAAATACCATGATTTTATTCTCTTTTATTGCTGAGTAAAATTCCATTGTGTATATATGCCTCGGTTTTTTTATCCATTCATCCACTGAAGGGCATCTAGATTGGCTCCACAGTTTAGCTATTGTGAATTGTGCTGCCATAAACATTGATATGGCTGTGTCCCTGTAGTATGCTGTTTTTAAGTCTTTTGGGTATAAACTGAGGAGAAGGATAGCTGGGTCAAATGGTAGTTCCATTCCCAGATTTCAATCTCTCTAAATGAACACAGATGCAAAAATTCTCAATAAAATTCAAAAATTGAATACAAAAATATCAAAAAGATTGTGCACCATGATCAAGTGAGATTCATCCCAGGGATGCAAGGTTGGTTCAACATACGGAAATCAATAAATATAATTCATCACATCAATAGACTCAAAGATAAGAATCATATAATCATCTCAACAGATGCAGAAAAAGCATTTGACAAAATATAGCACCATTTCATGTTCAAAACACTAGAAAAACTAGGGATAACAGGAACATATCTCAAAATCATAAAGACTATGCTAAACCTCAGGCCAACATCATTGTAAATGGAGAAAAATTAAAGTCATTCCCTCTAAAAACTGGAACAAGACAGAGATGCCCTCTTTCACCATTTCTATTCAACATAGTTCTTGAAACACTAGCCAGAGCAATTAGACAGGTGAAAGAAATTAAAGGGATATGTATAGGAAAAGAAGAACTTAAATTAGTACTATTTGCTGATGATATGATTCCATACCTAGTAGACCCAAAAAGCTCCATCAGAAAACTTCTAGAACTAGTAAATGAATTCAGCAAAGTAGCAGGATATAAAATCAACACTCATAAATCAAAGGCATTTCTGTATATCAGTGACAAATCCTCTGAGAAGGAAATAAGGAAAACTATCCATTTATAATAACTTCAAAAAAAAAAAAATAAGATACTTGGGAATTAAGTAAGATTTAGGTCAAGTGCTTCTGTGCTGTTTTCATGGAATTTGGAGTATGAAGGACATGCATTCCTTGACAGAAGCAGGTCCTATGTGGGGACTGGAGTGAAAGGCTGGAGCAGCTCCAGAAACAACAGGAGAGAGTGGATACAGGAGAGAGATGATGAAGTCTGGCTACAAAGGGAAACAGATGGAGCCAGAGAATTCAAGGAAGGGTTTTTAAAAACAATGGCAACTATGACGATGTGTTTCTATTTCAATGGGAGTACCCTGCTGGAGAAGGAAAAGTTAATTAGGAAAGAGCAAGGCACAGTATCCCTAAATGAAGTCCTTGGGTAGGCAAAAGAGAAGGGATCAGATGCTGAAGTGCAGAGGCTGACCCCAGAGAGGGGCATGGTCAGCTCAGTCACACCTACAGGAGGTGCAGAAGGACAGGCAGACACTGCTGACCACTCAAAAACCGAAAAGTGAGAATTCATTTTTCATATCAAAAAGACTCAGATTCATCTAAGTAAAATAAACACATGTCCTGAGAATGAATTAGTTCTTTTGTAGAAGCATTACTTGCAATGGCACACATTTTTAAAAAATCATAATCATACATGTCAAAATTTTAAATATTCTTGCTATGTATCAATTATGCCAAAATAATTTCAAAAGTAAAAACTTAACCTCCAATAAGTGATCAACATCTTAGCTAATTATTGCATCTTTTTTAAGCATGTTTCATTTTGTTTTTCTTTTTAATCTTGGTTTGCTTTTTAATTCGCAGAAAGCACATGTTACTTCCTCTACATTTGAAACATTCAGATTTGTCATAAGCTTAACTTAGACACAGTTTTACCCTTTACAGGAATCATCCTCAGAGGCTTAAATATTTCAGGAGGGGTTAAAACCACAAGGGAAGCATCATAAACCCTTTGAAACACACAGGCTGCAGCCAATCAGCACATGCAGTTACTGCTTTCACTTTAAAAATTCATAAGAGACCTTTACAACACAGAATCACTCTGCATGTTGCTCTTCCACATAGAATTGCTTATTTACAGATTAAAAGGCTTGCATTCTGCCAAGACGGATAATAATTACACTCTGGGGGATTATGCAACTGCTCTCTTGCAATATTTTTTACATAATTAAGTGCCGGACTCATAGCTCACCAAGGAACAAAGCATAACTGCAAATGCCACCCTCTGAAGATTTCTCACCAAACTCAAATTTCCCCATATATAGGAAAAACTGCAGTTGGCTTCTACTAAAGTGCTTTGATCATTAATTCAGTAAAGCTAAGAGTATTACTGAAAGTAAAAACAGTATAAAATTTAGTCATTGTTGCATGCACATAAGACTGAAAAACAGTCTTTCCTCTTCTGGAACAAATGTTAACCTTACTTGTCCCCTAAGTAGTTCAATTCTGCTAAATTCAACAAATATTTACTGGATTTGGAAAAAGTCACTGGTATGTTCTTGCTTTTCCAGGCAGTCTTCAAACGTGGTTACCCTTTTCTAATGTATGCTTCCGTCAATCATTTTTTAATTTCTGCAACATTACACTGGAAAATCTACAAACGATTAAGGCTCTACCTCAAGCTCCTCTATTAAATTTATCAGCAAATTGTCATAATCCTCAAAAGTTGGCTGACAGCACAAGGCTCACAGGTCATTGGATGCTCACAGGGCCATGGGCACAAGCAGGACAGAGACATGCCCCTCGTGGTATTTTAGAAGTTGTGCTCACCACTCCAGCTTTCATCCTACTTTTCCTTTTTCAAGTTTACTTAAGAAAATTCTGAGCCAAAAGAAAAACTGAAATATGATGAACATACCCACCTACATAATAATTGTAACAGAGTACCATATAGGCTTTTGTATTTGTACATTTAAAAATTAAAAAAAAAAAGAAAGAAAGTATATTTTGCTGAGGCATTTGAGAGTAAGTTATAAATGCATATAAATAACTCAATATGCATCTCTAGGAATACAGAGATACTTTCCTACATATCAATAATATCTATATTACATCTAAGAAAATTAACAATAATTTTGTATTATCTAGCATACATTCCAAATTCACATCTCCACAATTGTTCATCTCATGCCTTTTTATATTATTTTTGCCCTATCTAGGATCCAATCAAGTTTCAGCTCTTGCATTTAGTGGTTTTTATCTTTCAATATCCCTTTATCTAAAAGTCCCAAAGCTATCGTTCTGTTTTGTTTTGTTTCGTTTTTAGTGACATGGACTTTCTGAAGAGCTGAAACTGTTTTATAAACTGCCCCACATTCTTCATTTGACTATTTCCCCACAGTGCCATCAAACCTATTCTTCTATCACTTGTGTTTCCTGTGAACAAAAATCTAGGTTCAAACCAAGCTGTTTTGGCAAAAAAAAAAAAAGGCTTCATATTCCATATTGTGAATTTCATATTTCCTCATATCAGAAGACATAAAATGTTGGGCTATCCCATTACTACTGATGCTAAGCTCACACTTGGTTAAGATGGTTACTACCAGGACTCTCTACTGTAAAGGTACACATCTCCTTCATCTCTGTAAATAGCCTGGGGTGAAAACAGGGTAACGTGGCATCCTATTTCCCAAACTTGTTTTCACAATGCATACAGCATCTTCGGATTGTCCCAATTATTCCATTTGGAATTGTAAAATTGTGATTTTTCTATCATTCCTTTCACCTTTATTCATTGGTAATTTTATAAATTTGTAAATGTATGATCTTTTGTAAATTTATAATCTTGTGTTCCTTTCTTTATTTCATTTGTGAGCAAATCAACTGTTCTCATTATCCTTTTTGATCTTCATATTATCCCAAATTTGCCTCTGAGGAATCCTTCAAACTGGTTTCTGTGTCCTTTTGGTATAATTTCATTCATCTTCTTGTCTTCAAGTTGTCCCAAATTCATGTCATATTTTCTCAGACCTAGTTCTGAATACTCATTTCCCCAAAAAGGTCTGTTTCCATTCATAAATAGCAAATGGTATTTACCAAAGCCTGAACTCCAGACTACTTCTTACATAAGCCAATTACATTAAATGACCCAATGCCTCTAACTTTTTCTTAAATTATCTACCAGTTGCAACTGAAAGAGCCAACAGGATTGGTCTAACTGATCTCTAAGGTGCCTTTCAGAAAATGATATAATTTTTTATGGAATATGTAATAAGCCAACTCTTATCTCCCTCTTTTCAGGATAAAAGGGACTTGAAATCACTGAAGAATAATTAAGATGAAATTTTATAGCTAGAGATGTGATTGTCTTACATAAGAGTGTTTCAGTGTTAAGCTTTTTTCCCTAAGACAATCTACTCAGTCTTTGGGATCAGAAGGTTCTGATTTGACGTTCTGTGTGTCATCTTTAGCAGCTGAAAAATACTGCCTTCAGGTGGCTTATGTGGCACAAGGACAAGTCCATCTCATTATTTTACAACCATGTCTTATTCTTGACCAAAAATTACACAACTTTGCTACGTCATATAACTTATTTGCCTGAGATAACTTTAGCATTTCTTAAAATTTAGAATTTTAGGAAGTATAATTAAATGACTTCAGGGTTTTTTTTTTAAGTACTAAATGTATCCATATAAGATAAAGAGTTGCCAAGTAACGACACACAAATTACAAACAGCCATTTATAAAGGGTATTGATCAGATATCTGTTATATGCTAGTCATCATGAAACTGTTGAACTTATTAATGTGCTAGACAATGTGAACTGAATGCAACACCAAGAACTGGGAATGAAAAAGGAAATGTGACCCAGGCCCTACCTCCAAAGTAGAGGCAGGCAGAGCAGACTGACAAGTGAATCCACAATTATAAGATAGGGTGGCAATGGCTATGAAGACATTCAAAAGTTCTTGCAAGTCCTGGGCAATCAGGACAACTTTCTGGAATAACTGCTACATGAGATGAGACCTAAAGGATGGGGGGGAGCCAGCCCCACAAACAGAAGAAATGGTTGATGCACAGGGAGGGAAAAGGGAATCACTAGAGTGTAGGGTACTCCAGGGAAATAGCAGGATATGTGAATGAGCAGGGGAGAAGTCAAAGCCAGGACCACTGGGGGCAGAGGAAGTGATTAAGAGGGACACAGTCCTGGGCAGGAGAAGTGGAAGATGGACAGGAGAAGGAGCTGTGGTTTTCCTGCTCTGCCAAAAGGACTCAAGCTTTTTCCTACAAGAAGTGGAGGTTAAAGGATTCTAAGAACACTACTCAGCCTTGTATTTTATGATTACTAATGCTATGAGTTTTGAGTGATTGCTATGTCTCTGCTAAATGTTTATACCATTTAATCCTCATAATAATCCAATTGGGAAAGTTTTTTCTTCTATATATACTGAGGCTGAGAAATTTATTCAAGTTTACATAATTACATTTGCCAAAGTAATGGAGTCAGGATGCAAACCCAGGCATTCTGGCTACAAAGACCATTATCCTTAACTGCTATTTTATACTAACTTCATTTTGTGGTATGTAGAATTAAAAATGGTTTTCTTTTTATTAGGGAGATGATGTGGGATACTCAAGCAACACAGGACAATTTGAACACCATCATATTAATCTCACAGGAGTTGATGGTGATTTAGAGTAGGAGGAGAGAAGGAGAAACAGAAAGAACTCTAGTTTTTCCATATTTTCTAAGAAATAATATGGAAAGGAAACACCTAACAATTAATTGAACATGAGCAGGGAAGATTGGGAGAAAAAAGAGAAGAGACATTAGATGGCTAGCATGAGCATTCACTGAAAATGTTAACTTGACAAATGGGGACAGAGGCATGTGAAAGACTGGTTGAGTCAGTTAATTCTTGTCTTCATTCATGGAGAGGCCCAATAATTAGATGCCACCTGGCTTCCCTCCCAGGAATACCCATGGATAATATATTCTAATAACAAAGACACCTGTCTTAAACTGCCCTTTGTCTCTCTGTACCTTACCAAAAGATGATGAATAGCTTACTCATTCGAAGTCAAGGGATGAAAATGTCATAAAAGCACTCCACATCAATGCACATGACCTTCAGAGAAGAAAGTTCAGTACCAACAAGGCTAAGACATACTAAAATTATACACAGGCCAAAGCTCTCTGGATTGGAAAATGTTTCATAACCAGAAAGCCATCACAACAAAAGTAGCTTTCGAAGGTGCCACTTCTGTTGTCACCACTTCAATGCTAGCAACACTGAGGTCAAATGGCTAAAGTTCACGACAAAACTGAAAAAACCTCCCCCTTCCCTCAACACTTAACAAGCTCTGGCTTTTTCACTGTATGTGTGAGAAGCTTGTTGACACTTCTCAAATGCAAACAAGATCATTTCAACTACTCCTTTAGAATTGTTAGCAATGATGAATAGTTGGGCATAATCAGAATTATAAGAGGCCATTCATAAGCTGATTGGCGGTTTTGAAAGACACAGAGGAGACCAGCATAAGGCCTACTTGCAAATGTGGTACAAATAGTTTTCCTTCTTGAAGGAGCCTCAGCTCAGACTTTATCAAGTCTCTCCCCAGGACTTCTGTCACTGTAGCCCCTCTCCTTCTCTGTGCCCCCCCAAAGGCTCAAATCATCCTTCCTACAGTGGTAAGTCAGAAGAGATGGAAGAGAGAATTTTTTAAAAAGCAAGTTTCTCCTTTACTGGAGTTTCCTATTCCTGTCACTTTTACCATATCTTGTCCTTTTATCCCTCTATAGCTCTTTTAAATCAAGTGAGCTAAATCTTACATCGTCTAGAAATTTAAAAAGAAACAAAGAAAGATAGATTTTTATTTGTTTGATGACCTCATCTGTTCTTTTCCCTTTATGGATCAGTGGGTGCCACAGGATATCATCCTCATTGTCCTTTGAAAAAAACCTCAGCTCGGCACTGCACAACATCTTCACATTATTTTCAACTTTATCCTGATGTTATAAATAAAGATTCCAAAAGGACATTCAGAGAAGAAGATAGAAATATGATTGGATAGTTTCTTAGCTAAAACTTGTATTCAAGTCATAAAACCAAACTCCCCTTATTCTCAGTATACTGAAAACCAATATTTCTGTTTTGATGATTATCTAGGCCTTAGTTCATTTTTAATTAATTTTAGTGAAATGGTTTTAATCAGCTAACCAAAAATGTAGTTATTTAACAGGGAAGTCACAGGGTATTTTTTTGGTTGTTGTTTTTTATTTGATGGTAATGCATTTTTGTGAAATATATGTAACTTTGTTGAAATGATTAAGCTCATAAATGTAGGGCTAGGTAAACACACATACATGCTCTTCATTCTGCAGCACCTGGCTCACATCTGTAATGGTAATATTCAAGCTTAATCATATGTCTGTTTGCCCAACTATTGCCCCATGAAATAGTAAAAATCTTTGAGAAGACAGATTACATCTATTTTGTCTTTGCATCTCCAAAGCTTATATAATAGCACAGTTTTAAATAAACTTATGAATGAATACTGCTGCAGTTTATCTGTTAAAAAAAAAAAAATAGTAACCATTCCTTGGTAGCCAGAGAATTCAGAATGCATTTTTACATTAAACTGTCATCCTAGCCTTACATTCATTATTAGAGTAGAAATATATTTTTTATGAAGGTACCTCAATAGAGTAGTTGGTGCTGTTACATTTATAAATAAAACTAATAAATATTTTAAATTATTATGTTCACATGCATAATCTTTATTTTGGTTGCCTATGTCTGGTGTAAGTTCAATTGTGAACTGATAACTGATTTTCAGGAGCCCCTAGCCAGCAGTCCCTAAAGCACATATGAACACAAGCATGTACATACATACATACACATACACACACACACACACACACACACACACACACACACACACACACACCCTCTGTTGCTTTCACTAGCTCTTGTTCTCATAAGAGGAAGCAGTGTACCCCTCTCCCTTGGCAGGAACTTAGACACTCAATTTCAAAGGTTTTTGTTGTCACCTTGCATTAGTCCTTAGCTAGAAAAAAGATTAACACACCACATCTTTAATCCTCATTATGTGTTTTTAGTCTTTGCACTGAAAAACTGAATACTTAGGGAGTGAAATATCCAAGTTGGCCTGAAATATCTATTTTACTATGTTCCTTGATCTTCTAATGAAAGTATTCATACCACTACCTTTAATGAGAAAAAGTAGTCCTGAACCACACTGTTAGCTGAAGCACAGTTAGCCCAAATCATGTTAAAATTGCCTAATCTACATTTTTAAAAGGGCTGCCAAGATTCTCTATTCTGGGTACAAAAAAAAAAGAAAGAAAAGAAAAATGGGAATTTCTTTCTGCTTGGGCCATAAAGAGGCAGTAGAATTCAATAGCTAAAAGTCAGTATTTTGACATTGTTGAACAGTAGCCATTTAGCAGAGTAAGGCAGTCAGTAGAAAGAAGCAATGGTTGACTCAGGAAGAGGATCACAAGTTTGAGGCCAGCCTGAGCAACTTGATGAGATTCTGTATCAAAATAAAAAATTAAAAGAGCTGAGGAGATAACTCAGGAGTAGAGCACTTGCCTCAAAGGCACAAAGTCCTGGATTCAATCCTCAATAGAAGAAGAAAGGAAGGAAGAGAACAATCAAGCAGTGGTGGTGTCTGGAATAGCAACAGTAGAGTCACCTGCTAATGTAGAATAGAGGGTGACAAGCACAACCCCACTTACTCATACCTAGGTTAGAAATGAACCACTTTTGCAAAGCACAGGACCCACAGAACTGCATAAGGGACAAGAAAACAGCTCCCTGTGGATCTGGGAATGAGCTATGTCACCCCAGACGGATGTGGTAGCTCCTCCTTAGAGAACAATATTCACAATGAGGGAAAAGCCTCATTTTAGTGGTGGGAAGAAGCCTTTGGTGCTTTTAAAGATAAGCCTTACACAGTTTGTCTATTCAGAAAATAAGAACAAAAATTTGTGTATTTACATCTAATCTGAAAGGAAAGGAGGTGCATGCAAACTAAAACAGGATGGTCTGACTGCAAGCAACCCCTTGTGCACCTCTCTCACCTCCAACAGCCCCCTGCGGAAGCAGCTCTGGAACACCCACACCTCACTGAAGCACCCTCTCCCTTCCTTTGTCCACTGCTGCCCAGATGCTGCTCCTTCCACCTCACTTACTGTACAGTCAGAGCAGGATTTGGGAAGCAGGGGATAAAAATAGGAACCAAAATAGAGGGGAAGTATAAACCCAAGTGCCCCCCTCATTTCATCTACCCTGGCCTCTACTGGGTAAGCACTGTCATGATTCCATGTGTAGATGAGTCCACTGGCAGAAAGAGGTAAAATAACTGACCCAACACATAGCCAGCAAGTGGTGGGACAAGGTTCCGACCCAGGCAGCTGGCTCCAAAGCCCAAGTCTTTAACAATAACAATATTCTGTCCTATGGCAGACTGTCCCAAATCAAGGAGCTGACAGCCACACATCCTGCCCTCACAGGGATGATGTATTGTAAAGGGAGAAAGAGATGAACAGCACTCTTCAATTCCAACACAACACTTAGTTCTGTGTGTTATATATGCGACACCCCAGCCACTGAAGGGGGTAGGGTGGTGTTGCTCCTCGCTGGGGTGGCTGAACTGACTGTCTGAGTGGGAAAAAAACAGCGTTAGGAATGGTTATTGTGAGACACCAAGCATACACCCAGGCCTGGTCTTCTGGAGAAGCACAGTAGTTCAACTGGACTCAGGACTTCTCTCCATGAGGCAACAGCAAAGGCTCTGCCTGTCACAAACAGCAAACTTCTACGACCCAGGTGTGACACTAAGCCCTTTGCACAGATTATCACCACTGACACACAACAAATCCTATGAAGACAACTCCATTCTATCCATGAGGAACTGGATGCTGTAAAGGACCCAAGGCCATGAGAGCTGAGGGGCAGTAGAGTGAGATCTGCACCCTGCCAGGACTCCCTACCATGCCACACAGTCTCCTTGAGTGGTGGCCATGAGGTGCACAGCAGGGTAGGCATCTGCCCCTTAAAGGGACTTGCAGTCCATCCTAAGTAAAGCACAGCACCACACCACTCCAACTTCAATCACTGGAACAAAGTTGAGGACTTCCTTTCTTCCCCTTAACCCCCAAGATTTCTTAAGAACCTAAAAGAATGACTCAGCTAAGATGGATTTTGTAAAGCAGATGATTTCCAAAATAGCTTATGTCTCCCTATGAATCTTATCCATCTGTGTTTATATAAACTTGTTCTTCCTTCAACTCTGCCCATGCAGGAAACTTCTATAATACTGTTCGTTCCCCATTCTTTACTCTCCAACACATACGCCCAAAGATCAAAGTATTATGTTTGCCAATGCATTGCACCAGTATTTAGTATAAACTAAAATTTAAAAATAAAAACCTGTGCATGTCATGGAAAACCATTAGCATAAATGAGAACAATTTTTAAATGAACAAAACATGCCCAAAAGGATGACATTAACAAATGTTCTATCCCAATAATATAGTTTTCTATTCAAAGGCAAGGAAACAAGAAAATTACAAATCTCCTTCCTTGAAAGTGCGATTAAGCAGAACTAAAAAGTTGAAAGGTTTGGTAGGATGTCTTCAGTAGTCAAAGAAAACTCTCCTTTGAGCTTTGTCATCAACCCAGATGGTTTAGGAAAGTCAAGGCTTATCTATGCCCTCACTCTGCACCCTGTACCCTGCACCCTCCACCCATGAAGGCTCCATCCAAACCCCATCAGTAAGCAGCAACCAGGGTGACTGCCTCCTGAAGCCCACAGGCAGATATGCTTCAGTGAAACTGGCAAGTCAGCTTTGATCTGAATGGCTTCAAGCATGAACTGAATTTAGTATGTTCTTTGGGCTATGGTGACTTACAAGCAAATGTTGTTAAAAATAGCACTGTTGAGAATATTCTTACAAATTAAATATGATTTTAAATCACCATCAAGTTTATATCAAGTATCACAATAATTATTCTTTGGGATAGAAATGTACCAAGTACATAAAGTTAGCAACCATTCTGACTCGTAAAGAATTTTTTAGGAAATCTAAACTTCAATATTTTATTCTTCTATTTCCATTACAAGTACTCCCTAAATTCACTTTTTTTTTAAAGAACTTAACCTTTATTTTTTATTTGTCTGTTTCATTATGTGGTGCTGAGGATCCAACCCAGTGCCTCACCCATGCTAGACAAGCTCTCTACCACTGAGCTACAACCCCAGTCCCCCATATTTAAATATCCAAACTACATCACTCACATTGAAAAAAAATTAATAATGTTGCCAGGCATACATCTTAAAGAGTTTTCAGTTCAGAACTTTTGGTTGCTTTTCACATAAAGCCACGGTATGGGAGCACCACTTCTGACACACCAAAGCCCCTGGCATTTTATCACCCATGTGGTTTGATCTTCTTACCAGGACTACATTACAGTTTCAGGCACATCTTTACTTTTTACAGTTCATTTTCTGCTTTGTCATTTTACTGTGTGACGAGTAGGGAAAACTATACCTTTAAATTTGAAATAATTATTAATTTAACAAAATAACATACTTTACTCCAACCCATTATTATTATGGTTTTATCTAAAAAATTCTGAAGGTTATTTCTTAAAACATCCTCAAGATCAGAACACTATTTCAATTCCTATATATGAAGGAAAATAAAAGGATTAGAGGCTACTTTATCATCTTATAGCATTATTATGCCTACAGGCATAATGAAATGTTCTCTGCAGAGAATATTGCTTTTAGCCACATTGCTGTGATATCTTCTCTATTCGAGAGGTCATCATAGTACAATGAAACCTGAAGTGCAACATTTCCCCCAAGTGATTCCAATTTCAAAGAAAAAGAGGCACATATAAATTTACTCTAAAAATAACCAACACCAAAATGTTGAAACTGCAATTCAGATCAGCTTAGCTCTAAACTAAGCAAACTACCTTCCCCTCTCCTTTTCCCCCAGTTACATAAGAGAATATGCCTTTCTTTCTTAATGCATTTCAATAATCTTCTCCTCCATGCTGATTGGAATAAAATTATTCTCCACATATACAAGTCATTGTTCTTCTGTGCCAAACTACATTCTATTTTCTACCCACATTTCTAACCTCTCTAATATTCTCTCTGCACCCACACTCCTCCAAATTTAGCCTCATCCCCAATTTTACATAAATCAAAAGAAAGAATTATCTACATTTTACAGTCTGGGGCTTACAAAACTTAAATTACCTACCTAAGTTCAACTATGCAGTGAGTGGGTAATATGAAAGCCAACCTATCTGAACCCAGAGCCCATTCGTAATGGTAATCAACTAAATTACTTTCTTAGAGCCACATAATTCTTGATGGCAGAATCAGAATTTGCATTCACACCTTTCTTCTGTTGCTAGTTCTGCTCCACTATGTGTCTTGTGTGTGTGTATATACACACGTAGCACTTGCCTTAAATTAGGCTATGTTTGGTGCAAATAACAATGACTAAAAAACTTGATTTTGTTACTACACAATCTGGTACATGTTATAAAGGACCTGATTAAGATGGTGCAACATCTGAGAAGACAATGACCAGCACTCCCTGGAGTTGCCAAGGAAGACACAAAATGTAATGGTGCTGTGAAGGATGAGGAATATTCCTGGGAGAGGGAAAAGAAGGAAGAAGGACTAAGCAATTAATTTTCTAAACCAGAACCTTTTTTTAAATGAATAATTGTAGTAGGACAAAAAGGCTTAAACAAGAACCACCTATGGTAAATCATTCCCTGTAGACAATGGAAACTAAAATTGCAAATAGCCATTTAAAAATCATAACACATTACAAAGGAAGTAAGATTGAAAAATAATTAAGAAACCTACACTGTAGAGACAGCCAAGTGTATCTACAGCATAGGTAATAGAACTTGGCTGTCAACAGAAAACTATTGAAAAAACAACTGATAAGTATCTGGAAGTACAGTGTTCTAGAATGATCTAGTTCAGTATATTCAGAAAGTTGTATAATCAGAAAATGTCCAATTTTGGTGGAAAACAGTCTAAGTTGGATTGATACTTGAAGACTGCAGAAGTGAAAGTACTTATTAGATGAAGACAAACCCTTTAATTGTAATAAAGTTCACTGGAAAAAAATAACTCAAAGAAAACTAAAGGTATCAAACAGTAGGAACTAGAATTGGGGGTAATATCTATTTATCTTTATTTTACTTCTGAGTTTTGTTATCTGATGTATAGATGTCTTTTGGTTTATGTCCAAATTTTACAATAATTATTTTATTAAAATAAAGTTTCGATTTGTTCTAAGGTCAGTATGACTATTTAGAATCTGCACTAAAATCACTGTATTAGCAAGAACTAAATTATAAATTGAATTCCTGTGCATGTATCATATATGTTATCTGGATATTTACATACACAACTCACACTACTTTTCTTAATAAGTACCACCACTTCTATATAATATATCTCCTGAAAATATAACTGAGTAGGATACTAAACAGGTTGAGGTACATTCTAATTAATTATAGAAAAAAAGTTTCTAATTCTTTTCTTTTTCCTGCCTTGTTCTCAGCCTTCAAATAAATCCTGTCATCTTGAAATATAAGAGATTTGTATTCCTGTTGGGCAGTATACTGCCAGCATGGCCAAGATGAATTTCTACCCAGCCTTAATCTTGTCTATCTCTGAAGAAAGGATGCCAAAAGTCCAGAAGCTCCTCTTTACGTAGGCTGACCCCAACCAGCTGGATCCAAGGGCTGCCAGGGTGACAGCCAGCCAACCTCTAACTTCATTATAACCTAATCCTCTAACTTCATTACAATCTAATTTGCATACTAAGTAGCACACCTACCAGCCACCATGACAGGAAGCACAGGATCTTGAAAGAATGAAAAGAGGTGTTGCCTGAGTTCTAGGAAATCTCCATCTATTCCAGGAACAGACCTGAATAGGCTGCCCCTTTGTTGGTCTACCCCTCTCCTCTTGTTTCTTTTACTCTGTATCCATCTATGACCTCTCCACCCACCAACAGGTTGAGAAACCAATTTGAGAACCGGGTTCCTACTTCTCCATTCTGTGGCCAATGACTAAACTTGTGCTGTTGGTTCTCAGAGTTCAGTCCCAGTTTTTGGCTTCCACACACTGAACAGAAACAGATTCCACTCTGAGTGTCTCTCAGACCAGAACATTGTTGGTAATATTCTGTTTAGAAATCCACTAATCCAAACAATCACCATTACCTCTCACCACATTATCACCATATATTCTATGCCTATCCAGAGCACAAGATTGAATGAACAGTGTTTTATTTCCAGTAGCAATAGAAAAACTAAGATGGAAAAACTGAATGGCTAGATTGACTCAAATTCTGTTAATTCCAACAGCTAGATACCTTTAGTCTTCCTTTTTTGAGACACTGTTATATGTCCTGAATATGATCTAACATGAGGCAAGTGACACACATACCCCGCAATATATAGGGAAATAGAACCAGGTACAAAAGACGTGGGTACAGATCCTGATTCTGCATCAAGAACTGTACGGCTATATAAGGAGGTAATTCAGTCATTAAGAATGACTCAGTGGTCAGACAGGTTTAAGTTCATATCAGCTACCTGCTGCCTAGTTGATTTCTCTAAGACAGACTGTAAAATGTACATGATTCTATCTTCCTAATAGGAGAGTATGTAACAGTGATCCACTTTATGCTTTGAACATAACCCTTGATGCTCTGCTACTGCAGCTTATTTTTAAAATGGACAAGTTTCTTTCTCTTCCTCTCTCCTTGCTTCTCCCTAATCTCTCCCCTCCCAAATCTCAAGGGAAACAGGATTACCTTTCTTTCCCATCCTGGGCATGATTTATCTGTCCCTGAGTACACACCCAACATAGGAATGAAGTAATCCAAATTTAGGGATGGTATCAGAAGATCTCAGGAATGTCTCCACCACAAATTAAGAAGTGAATTACAACTCCAGAGAACACATGGAATGTAACCTTTGAATCACCTCTTTTAAAAGCCTCCTATTCCTGCTGATAGGCAGAATCACAGCCTTTGGGACAGAAGTTCTGTGTTCCTCCTTTGCTAGCAAAGCAATAAAACTTCTTTTTCCCATTTTTCACAACCATGTTCTTGTTATTGAATTGGCAGCGGGGACAAGAACTGAGATTTTAGCAACAAGCATTTAGCCTAGTGAAATATAGGTGAAGCATAATTTTGATAAGCAGTAACTAGCCTTCACTAAATATTGCTTATTGCTATTGATAATAAAATGATGAATCAACTAAAATATATTACTAAATTTATATGCTTAATATATCATAATCGTATTCCACTGTTTGTGGAATTGTTGTTTTTATTAGGTAACATTTAACCCATGTTAGTCTTGACTTCTCCTTTTACAAAATGGGAATAAGTGTATTTCCCTAACAGGTCTGTTGTATTAGCTGAAAGAATCTGTGAGAACTCTGTTTCATTAGTTCATCTCACACATTAAGCACTGAGTGCCCATTATGTGTTAAACACATGTCAAGCACAAGCTGAGCTCAAGGCAAAGATACAGAGAAGACAGAGGGCTCCTTCTTCCCAGGAGTGCACAGTCCAAGGACAGCATACAAACATAAGGAGTTGTACAAATGCAAGTGTCATTACTCTTCATGATTCTTTTTGTTTTTAATTTCTCCAGCCAACTCTTAATTCTTTACTATCTGAATTTTAAAAATATTTAAGAATATTACTTATGTCAGGAAAAAATACAAAAAATGAATTATTCAATCAGTAGGGCATAGCATACTATATATCTCTATATAAATACTACAATAAATATACTAAACCCATATGCATTCATTAAAATAGTAGGCATGGTACAAAATCCTTTTGTAAGTGAATGTTTTTTTTTCCTGAATATCTGCAAATCAAGTATAGGTTTGCTCATGTCAAACACTCCATGCTCATGAGTCTGAGAAAGACAAAGATAATGTTTTCTTGGCCTGCTTTTCTTCCATTCATATACTGTTCTGATGGTCAGCATTAGTATTCCAATGGTAGCTCAACCCATTCTTTTCCCAAGTAAATGCCTGCATGGTATTTAGCACTAAGCTCATGACATCTGGCTTCTAGTCCATGACTATCCTAAAGGATCATTGAGATGGTTCTTGATGGAAACAACTAGAATAGTTCCACCAAAATCAAGAGCTACAAAACATTTTAGAATATACATAGAGTAAAAGCTTGGTCAGGCTGCTAAAGTTTAAGTGTCACTCAGAAAGAAAATAATACATGAGTCAGATGTTCAATACAGTCACTCTGTCACTGAACATGTTGTTAGCCCTGTAATTTTATTTTGTGACTTATTTTTAGAGCAAGATCTACAATGACATTTAAATGATTTTCTATTAATACCTTGCTAGACTAATATATGCTTCTTTTAAAGTTTAATTTTTATATGTCCAGGAAAATACTTTCTCCCAGAGTATTCATCTCTAACTTTATAATAATAAAAATCATATGGTTAAAGTGTTAAAAGTAATCTACTTTTGCAGAGCCTTTAAACAAGATTATATGAAACCTATTTTTTAAAGATTATTGAATATTGTATTTTTCTTACCATATCAATTTTTTCCCTAACTATTCTGTGATATTCATTATATCCCCCACAAGATCACAAAAATAAGAAAACTCCTACATGAAATAAATGCCAGGGCCACCTCCATGCAGTAACAGAACATCATGATTTATAATGAACACACTGGTTTCCTGTGAAGGAAGTCCCCTGGTGAGGGAAGGTCACTCCCACCAGGCCAGGGAGAGTGCTTGCAGGACACTGACTGGGGCTGCTGCAGTTCCAGGGCTGCCAAAGACCTCCCTCAAACACTCATGTAGATGGTTAAATTATTTTCCACAAATGTCCAGAAATAATACTCCTTAACATCTCAGGCAGAAATATTTACTAAGGCCCATATTCCCAGAAGTAGTATAGTGAATGCTTATTAATTTCAAGTAAATTTTCATACAAGGATTGCCCTAAGGAAAAAAAACTCAGTCAGTGCATACAGTGAATTTTAGAACTAGATAAAAATGCCATTTCCCCTACTCAGAGAAGAAAAGGCAGGAGAAAAGATAGACATTTGAACGAGCACCAAATTATTGCTCTCCTGACAGATTCATTCCTGAGTGCAGAAAGTTTCAGTAAAAGTTTCAGACATCTCAACTAAAACAAGCTGAAATTTCATAAGGGAAGTGATACAAATCTTATTACACAAGAAATTTCATTATGATTAAGTATTTGGGAAAAACAAAATGATTCCTAAATCTTGGTAGATGGCCCTCAAAAACAGAGAATCCCTCAGACTAGTCTCTACAATTTAAGATAATAAGTGCTTTCTTCATAATTCTTAATTTTTTAAAGTGGCTCCTGTCAAATATTAGAGTGTTTTATCTGCAAACTATGAAACAGTGACTGAAAGATATTTTCACTTTCATATTACTTGCTCCTTGATACAATTATCAAGTGTACCTTCTTAAACTTTTTCCCACAGAGCTGCCCTTAATGACAGAGGAGAATAAACTCATATCTGGAGTATTCCAGTTACCTGATGCTGTCCAATCTACTTCCCACACCCCTGCATATCTTTATCATATGTAAATTTTACCTTCTATCCCATTATAAGTGAATATTTTTTCCTGAATATCTGCAAATCAAGTATAGGTTTGCTCATGTCAAACACTCCATGCTCATGAGTCTGAGAAAGACAAAGATAATGTTTTCTTGGCCTGGCTTTTCTTCCATTCATATACTGTTCTGATGGTCAGCATTAGTATTCCAATGGTAGTTCAACCCATTCTTTTCCCAAGTAAATGCCTGCATGGTATTTAGCACTAAGCTCAGTGCCATCTGGCTTCTAGTCCATGACTACCCTAAAGGATCATTGAGATGGTTCTTGATGGAAACAACTAGAATAGTTCATGTTTGTTTTAGTACAAAAGATGTTGCTAATAATTGTTGACTCAGACCCTTCTTCCCTCCTTGACCAGCCTTCTCATGAAGCCTGTTACTGCCCAAATGACTAATGAAAGAAGCTGGGGAGTGAGGAGCCATAAAGAGGAAGGGTCTGGGTTTCTTGCTCAAGTCACTTTAAGACCAAGAGAAAAACAGAGCAAGGGGAAGCAAAACACGGGCCCCCAACAACCATGAGAACTTAAGTTCTGTGCTTCAGATAATCCTTAGAGAAGACACTGGACTTACAGCCAGGAAGTGGACAAGGAGCTAAAGTCAATTCAACTTCTTCAGAGGCAAAGAGAACCACAGCTAACATCTGGATTCCATTTAAATTATACTTATAAAGACACTACTCTACATCTGCTGTTGAAAAATAATGCAGGAATTTGAAAAATAATTAATGGAACCCTTAAATGGCCATATCACAAGGGCCAGACTCTATTCTAAGCAATCATACTCAATCCTCACCACCCTGGAAGTTGCTCCTTCCATTTCACACATAAAGAAATAGCAGGGAGAGATTAAATGCGTGCCCAGTGTGATCTAGCCAATAAAGATAAGGCCAGGGATACAAACTGAGGTACCCCGTCTTCATAGTTGCTGCTCTTGAAACATCTCACTACATGTTAGATTACCTAATGACACAGGAAAGAAATGTTTACAAGGTTGGCCACTTTGTTGGTTTCTGTATACTTTTGAAAGGATCAATCAATAAAAAACAGTAGCATTATTTATAGATTATTACATAGTAATCCTATCCCAATCATGTGTTCTTGCCCAAAGATCAATTACATATAAATTGTGTATACTTTTACATAGCTGTGAAAGTTTATATCTAGTAAACAGAAATCACACAACAGTAGGATAACTATTGATATCGTGTAAATGTTGCTCACAGGAATCTACTCATGCAGTGTTTGAATAGTCACACCAAGGACCTGCTGCTGCAGAGAAGAATCTCCCCAATGAGGTCCACTTTCAGCTTGGATTTGCACAGGACATACAGTAACTCCCTGTTGGAGGAAACATCACACACTTCTTTCCATGGCCAAAGCATGAGCAGCACCCTGACCCCACCAGAAAAAGAGACACATTATATGCTATAGGGAAACAGAACTGCTAAACCATGAAGCCATTATTCTAAAATATTGGTAGGCAACCTGCATTTGGCAGAATATACTAGACATAAATCAAGTGTTAAAAAAAAAAAATTGGTAAAACTCTCTACTTAGATACAGAGACTTTAGTTTGAGCAAGTCCTTAAGAACTGGCCCTTGAAAGAAGATAACTATGCAGAGTGCCTCCTCCCACCTGGCCAAATCCAGAACTATCCATCTTCCAATATCATTAGGCTTGTCACTGCCCTGAATGCATCCAATCAACTGTACAACAGTCAATAGCACCCAGTTGGCATCTAAAATGCCATGTGCATTCTCTTTATTACAGTGGACTACTTTTATTGTTCAATGTCAGTGGATTAAAAAAAATTATATAAAGGCTTTAAGCTGTTTGATCATGAATTTGCTCTTTCATAATCTATGTTTACTAGAAAGTCCTTTATCGCCTCAACCACAAAACCTCTTGCCACAAGAAGCCTAATCATAACCCAAGCCTAACATAGGATCAACAACTGTACAAGGGTTGGAGGTATATGCTTGTGTATAGTGCTTGTAATTTTATCTTTTAAAAGACTGGCATTTATTAGTCAAGGATACATCTGTAAAAAAAAAAAGAAAATCCATCTATAATAATGTCACATTCCATTTAAAACACTTTTTAGAACTCTAACTCATTCTTAGTATGATATTACTGGGGGAACCTGAAATATTTACAACTTTGTCTTAACAGGCCACCTATGGGACTAAAGACTTTGACACTCTTAAAGTTTTACTCCAATCACTGATCAGATCCTCAAAAAGTGCCACTCAGAAATACACAAGAAAATAATTAACCTTATGCAAGACATGTTCAGCATCCAACAGAGAAATGGATGAGAAAAACAGATTCTACCCAACCATAGCCCGATTGTAAGGCTATCACCAGGACTCAGGGCGAAACTCAAGGAGCAGGGGCAGCAAGGACAAGTGCCTGTAACTGCCGAGACCAAAGTAACTGCCACTGCACTAACAATCCCCAGTGTGGACACTGGGGCTGCCTTTGCATTTCTATCACCTTAGAGATATAGCAATGTATACGTTAAATAAACAATTATCTAATGCCTAGGAAAAGATGATCAGATTTCTCTGCAAGGGAAACCATGAAAATTAGAAAAGATGAAGAGAGGCAATGATCAAAAGCATCAGGGGAGGAAGTAGTGGCATCAGGTTAAGAAGGCACGATGGAATCTGAGAATGTCAGAGAAAAGAGAAAAAGAGAAAGGAAGGCAGGAGAGGAGCTACCCACACAGCCAGGAGGACTCCACAGCCCCAGTCAAGTCCAGAAGACACTGATCCAATAGGACAGCACTTTGCATCATTTGGACTTTGGCACCACGTCCTGTGCTTCAACCCTGCCTATGACACAGTAACTCAAAGCACAAACTATGGTAATTCTTAGAACCACTGGTATGACTTCATGGTGGTTTTCCTCAAGGATTGGCACTTTTAGACCACACCCTGATGACCCTTATGGTGTTAAAGCAGCCCATCTCTTATAAAATGAAGGTGACAGCAGACATCAAGACATATTATGTGAGTTTATTACTGATCTTCCTTGCTAAAATCATCCCCCACCTGGTAAAAATCCGAAGTCTCTACTAGTGTGTGCCACATCTAAAAAAATAAATAAGTAAATTATTTAAACACAAAAAGAGTTTTAAAATATGAATATGCAAACCCTTACTTAACTTGAAAACTGTTACGTAGAATCTTTTCTGTTTCAATAATTTTCAATAAAATATATACTCCTTTGGGTAAAGAATGTCATAATATGAATTTAATGTTAAAAAAATCACTGATATGAAGTTAACAAAGCAGGAAAACAGATCAACACTCAGCTCCTGTGGTACATGTGTGCATACACATATAGAAATATAAACAATAAAGTCATTAATAGTTATCTCAGGGTAGTGAGATTTCATATTATTTCCATTCTTTTTAACAAGTAGAAATCACTTGATAAATAGAAGCATTTTTTATTTCAGTATGCACAATAAAGTAGTATTGAAAAAAATGAGGAAAAAAATAACATGAGAAAATAATATTTGTGGTCAACTCTATGGAGAAGCAGTGAGTTTCCACCATGGCAGGTGGCTTTCTGAGTGAATCATAGTCTTTCCATCCTTTCTACCAAGCCAGGAGACAATGATGTCTTTACAAGTGCTCTGTTGCTTAATATATCAATTTACATTATTAACATAAAGATGACTTTTCCAAAATAAAGCTTTCAACCTCTAGGGTCCCTGCAGGGCAACAGGGAGCATTCGGCAGATTACTTTTACTGTATTGTATTTTATTATACTTAACTCAGATACTTCCCAGCCCTAGTAGTTTTGTTGGTGTTTAAAGTATACCTCCTACAAAATTTACATACTGAAAACACATCTTATATAAAATATATAAGTAAAATGTTCATGTAAGAAATTATATATTGTATTCATATTATATGAATATACCAAGGAAAACACCTCTTAAAGCTACTCAAAACAGTGTAGTTCAATTTAAAAATAATCTTTTATCAGAGGAAGATGGTCCACATCAAGGAAAAGTGTCAACAAATCAACATTTCCATCTAAGAAAGGGCTACACTCAGGTCAACAAACTGTTTTCTAGGGATGCAGAGATGAGCTGGACACAGCTTTCCCTCAAACAGCTTATACACACCAGGGAAACACACACACAGACCTGAGTTCAATGAGACAGCTCAAGTATGGGCCAGAGATGATAAAAGTATGTATGAGGCTCTCAGAGGGCACAGAGAATGGCATGGCTGGTCTCCTTCTCTGGGTGATGTCAGAAAAGTCTCCTACTTTTTTCCTCGATGCAGGTACTACTTCCTACAAAAGAATTATGATAATATCTCTCTTTTTCTAGGCACCCCAAAGCATAGAAGGATGTCAAAGGCATAGTTATACACGTACATCAATATACAGCCTGGGATGAGCCAACAGAGGTAAGAAGCCATTCAATATGTTCATTCACTGTTGAGTGCTTATTAGGTTTTGTGCAAAGTAATGAATAAGAAATGGTGCCCCAGGCTCAATGACCTGGTCCACTAGAGGAGACGGAAATGAATAAATCCTCCAAATACAATTTGGTAAGTGCTGTAATAGGAGTATGTTTGTGGCCATTAAGAATTGAAGAATGACAAATATAACAGCCTGTTCAGGGAAGGTTTAAGAAACATAAAGACAAGTGTGAACTCTGTAGAACTGGACAGAGGTTGATCATATAACTCTAAGACACCAGTGTTGAACAAGGTCCTTCAGAAGTTGCCTTCACGTATTCCTCAGGATCATCCTGTGCAACATTACTTTTCCCATTTTCTAGGTGAGGTACATGTGTTAGAGAAGTGACTTGCCCAAAGCCAAACTAATAACAACTGGTGCAGTAAGGTTTTGAAAGCAGTTCAAAGGTCTCTTTATTACATGGTATATGGTATGGTTGGAATATAAGGTGTTCCCCAAAATTCAGGAGATAATGAAGCAATGTTCAGAGGTAAAATGATTAGATTATGAGAGTTACGACCTGATCAGCGGATTAATCCACTTGATATTTTAGTAATTTGAAAGGATTACTGTACTTTGGAAATAAGGACTTTGCGGTCTCTGAACTTACCAGATTTATATTTTATACAGAATTATTTGTGGTGGTGTATAATTAAACCCATAGAGTCCACAAGTCCTTTCTTCAATTGGTCTTATATCATCAATGAATGCATTTCCTTGCCCTGTTTTATGTAAACATGGTTTGTTGAAGCCATCTACCTTATAGGAGAAACTCAGTAATAACTGTGTCACCCACATACACATAAAATCAAACAACTGGCAATAAGATAAGTGATGCTATATTTAGTAAAAAATTACTAGACTATAAACTTAAATCAGACAACCAAGGAAATATGCTATAAAAAACTGGCAAACACGACAAGGGAAGGATAATTCATGATGGCTGGGCAGCTCCTGCATTGAGGCACGCTCCCTGATAATTTACCTATGTATTATGCAGCACTAGGCAAATCATTTACCAGGACCTACTAGTTAAGATAATTGATCTGTGGTTCCTGAATTATAAACCAAGATACCCTGGGACACTATAGCAATCTCACAGGGACACTGAATGGAATTTTATATTTTCAAAGAACCTGCAGTAACATTCAACCTCTGTCAAATCCTGCACTATCATCTGGAACTAGTACATAGCTCTACGTTCCTTTCAAGGACAGATCTTGGTGAAGCTGGACATTCAGTCACTACTGCAATTAACAAAAAAAATATACCACAACAATCAATATGGAACAGAAAATAGGGGTGTGATGCTGTGTTATCTTGTTCCAAAGTACATAGTGCCCAGCAAGCACACACATCCATTAGTAAGTAATTGTACATTTGAGAAGGAAATACAAATGAAAATATTTTTGTCTTCAACTTATGTATATATTTTTTCAAACAACTGCCATGTTGTTAGGACACAAATATTTATTAGGTTGTTTAGAACTAACTACTTAAAAACAAAATCATTTGCTGTGGTGGTTTTAGCCTAGGTGTGAAATGAAAAAAAAAAAAATTCACAGAGATACTAAATATGCTATAAACCAAGAAAATCTGAGAACTTCTGCTACAGGCTAACTCTCCAAGCCCAAGGACAGGAGGCTAGACCAAGGGCCTCTAAAGGTTTTGTCTGATCTTCTGCACTGTTTCTAAAGAGATTTTAAAGGCCATCGGTGATTGAATGTACAATATCATTTTACATCATCAGCGTAATGTAATCATTACCACACATTTTTCCCCCCTCTCTTACCATTGACTGTGCTCCTCTTCTATCCTGTGTCATTTGTCTAAATATTATGATTGCCTTTGTAAGCAATTTTAGAATGTTTACTTCACTTTAGAAAGAATAACATCTATTCTGGGGAACATCTCCTTTCCTATTCTTTCACTATTACCATACACAAAAGAATTGCTAGATAATCTTATAGGGAGGTTTGGATGAATTTTACTTATAGTATACATTAAATCTGTAATAGATCGTTATAGTATTCTCTTGTATTCTACACACTTTAGAATAACATGAGGTCTTACATGTTTAAATCTTCAAAAAACATTTATGAAATTTTGCCAAATTATACCTACCATGAGGCTATAAATCATTTTTTGATGCCAGAGATTGAATCCAGGGGTACTTAACCACTAAGCCATATCCCCAGCCCTGTTTTGTTTTCTATTTTGAAATAGGGTCTCACTGAGTTGCTTAAGGCCTCACTAAATTGCTGAGGCTGATTTTGAACTTGTGATCCTCCTGCCTCATCCTCACAAGCCCCTAGGATTACAAGCAAGAGCCACTGTACCCAGGTGAGGCTATAAATATTAAATCTCATCTATGCATCAGAGAGCAATCACAAAAGTGGGCCAGTAGGATGGCAATAAAATTAAAGAATTTTTAAAAACACTTTACTAATATATTTGTGGAATCTCCCATAATAGAACAACTTGCTTGTGCATATCCATATCCATGCCTGCCACACCAAATAGAGAACTTAATAATTCCCCAGCCATGGATAACTAACGTTACTCTACTAAGGAATAAATCCCAATCACTAACACAGCTGGAGTGTTAAAGCAGACTTTGGTTAAACTGCAAAGGCAGAACTGAAATAAAATCACCTGTCAGCTTGAAATAGTTTTAACCGTCCAGCTCAGGCTTGAGGTAAATCTCGCTCCTTCTCAACAGAGTCAGGTAATACACAATAAGAAAAGAAAAATCAAAATCAAGGCATGGAAATATGCTATTGAGAAACAGGTATCGGAATATTTCTTTAAGATATCTGAGAAGTTGGTTGGTAAGAAAAAAAAAAGCACTTTTAATGTTTCAGAAGAAAATCAGCACATGCATAAAGGATTAAGGTGGCAGGAAATGTCTGCAGATGTGAAAAGTTGGAGCAAAGTGGACCAAATAATTTTGAATTAACTAATAAAAAACAAAAGCTATGAAAAAATGAATACCAGATTTGCCAGGGGTGTGTTACTCTTAAAAACTCCCTAGTCACTATCCTCATGTGACATCCGCAGACAGAATACAGGGTAAGGATAAGGGCTTTGTGGGCAGAGACATGCATGACCTCTAGATCTATCACTTATGATCTGCAGGATGCCGAGCAAATGGTAAAATCTCTCCAATGTCAGAAGGAAATAACACCAGTATCTCAGGATGGTGTGAAAACTAGTAAGGGTATGCAACTAAAATGCTTGGTATAGGAACTGAGTACACATCTTTATCACCGTCTCATGACCTCACCTAAAAACTGACAAAACAGATTACTCTCTTTTACATCTGTTGAAGAACTCCATCTGCCTATTAGAAATTCCTACCTTAACATTCCCCAGCCATCTCAAACCAAGCACAGCTAAAACCCAGCTCATGTTCTGGAGAGTCAATGTCTCCATTGGTGCAAATAAATGAATTTCCCTCATCTCCCCCTTTATGACCTTGACATCATACTTGACCTCTTGCTTTCTTAGTTATACCCAATCCAAGTATCTGCCACCTGCTTCATGTTACACTTTCGCTTTCCATTCCCATCCCCTAGTCATCCTGAAGCTGGGCATAGGTATAAGAAATACATCCCTAGTCCAAAATCTAAAATGTTCCAAAACTCAAAACTTTGAGAGAATATTTCTATTTTGCATTTTTGGATTCGGTTATGTTCAACTAACTGGCACAGTCTCTGCAAATATTGCAAAATCAAAAACAAATACACAGGTGGGACAGTGGCACGAGCCTATAATCCCAGCAGCTCGGGAGACTAAGGTGGGAGGATTGCAAGTTCAAAGCCAGCCTCAGCAAGTTTGTGAGACTCTGTCTCAAAAAATATAAAAAATGGCTAGGGATGAGGCTTAGTGGTTAAGCACACCTGGGTCCAATCCCCAGTACCAAAACAAATAAACAAAAGAAAACTTCAAAACCTAAAGTACTTCTGGTATCAAGCATTTCTGATAAGGAACACTCAATCTATATTCTTATACTTCCCCTCTTGGTCTCTCTTCTTGGCTTCTTCCCAGATAACCTATCTTACTCAGAACCTGTTCAGTACCTTTCTATCCTCCATCACTATCCTTCTAATCCAAAACCAGTTCAATAGGAGTTCCACTCAGGATCACTGAGTGGACACTGACCAAATGTTCCCTTTGCACAAATCAAAAAAGGTACCTTCCTTTCTTCCTCAAGAGATTTTTGTTTTCAATTTGCTAGAAAACTAAGGTCATGTACTCAATTTATTAAGGGGTACCATGTTACTGATGGATATGAGCTATTATGCTAAGTAAATACATATGTATGATATTATGGATGCTGGCCAGCAGCTATGGTACCAAACATGAACAATCATACAAAGACCTTAATGAAGGGGTCTGCCTGGTATATTCAAGGAACATCAAGGAGCAAGAGTGGCTGGAGTAGACAGACTACCTACCTGAAAAGTGTAGGAAAACTACACAAGTCTATGACAGGAATGAGACCCCGGAAATATAGTAGCTTTGATGTTGTACAAAGTGATATGTTACCCTAACCTGGAATTTCACCTCCTTTCTGCTTGCCTTATGTCAACCTTCACTTCACAGACCACTTTCTCAAGGAAGCTTACCTATTCTAAATCATGGTCATTGTTAAATTCTCTAAATTCCTGTTTGCACATGACTGACATATACTTCTAAATATGTGTATGTATTTGTACCATCTAGATAGGTGGCCTGAGTTTATGTCTAGAAATCACTCTAGAGCAATAATGCTTCCCCAATCCCAACAAAGCACTCTATAGTTAATAGTCCCATAGTAGCTCTTCATTGAGGCTGTGGCTAAAGGCCACCAACATTAAAAAGAATTCCAGAACAATTTTTATAAATGAAACTTTATATTGACACCCAGATTATAATCCATTGAGCCAATACACTCACCACAATGATATAGAAAATACTTTAAAAGGCATATTTATAAATCATATGGATTTTTCAGTTGATTCAATTTTATTGATTTTTATAAAATAATTTAGTCATTCATATTTTATTTCAGATAACTTAGTTTTACTGCAACATTTGCTTTCTAAGATACAAAATCTTTAATCTTTCTAATAAAATGCAGCCATTAATAGGAAAAATAAAGCTTTGAAAGCTACATGTAATAATCAAAAAACAAATTCAAAGCAAGCCAGGACTACCCACGTAAACACCAGATAAAAGGTGGCATTTGTAGAGTTGTTCTACACATACATGAAGAGTCTATTAAATAAGCTCAGAAGACAAGGATGCCCCAGAATACTGATATTACCAAAGGACTGTTCTTAGATCATAAAAAAGATCTCCTATACTGGAAGTTGCTTATCATTTTCTTAGCAGCAAGGATGAAATTCCTATTACTAGTGATCTATCAATGATCAACCAAAAAGACTGGAAAGGAGACCTTCCAAGAAGCCCCTGCTCATCCAAGCCCCTTCCAAAAAGGCAGAATTAAATCAGGGTTTCTTAATCACGTCACAGTTTCCTGGGGCCTACTTTCAATGCTGGAAATGACCATCAGAGGATACATGTCAAAGTGAGCTCCATGACTGAGAAGCCTTGTCTGAAACCACAGAATCATGTCTAAATTCTAGCACCTGGCTCAGGACCTTAATGATCTCTTTTTAAAAAATGATTCCCAAAATAAAAGAAGGAAAGGAGGGGGGAAGGAGGAAAAAAGACCCAATTGTATGGCATGGTGCCTGCTGACCATGGAGCTGCTCAGAGGCACTTCTCACAAAACTCCTGAAAGCCTTGACGACCATTCCAGTAGGAATTACTGCAATCAGAACATAAAACTGCTATTTAAATTACAAGCTCCTACATGATGCTATTTTTTAAGCTGATTTATTTCTTAAATGGTATATAAACCATAAAATATAAAAATTGTATATATTATGGGTAATATGATGTTTTGATACATATACATATTATATGTTTTTCAATTTTTTATATATAATAGCAGAATGCATTACAATTCTTATTACATATATAGAGCACAATTTTTCGTATCTCTGTTTGTATACAAAGTATATTCACACCAATTCGTGTCTTCATACATGTACTTTGGATAATAATATCTATCACATTCCACATCATTTCTAACCTCATGCCCCCTCCCTTCCCTTCCTACTGCTCTGCCCTATCTAGAGTTCATCTATTCCTCCCATGTTGCCCCTCCCTACCCCACTATGAATCAGCCTCCTTATACAGGAGAAAACATTCGGCATTTGTTTTTTTTTTGGGTGGATTTGCCAAATTCACTTAGCATTATCTTCTCTAACTCCGTCCATTTACCTGCAAATGCCATGATTTTATTCTCTTTTATTGCTGAGTAATATTCCATTGCATTTATATGCCACTTTTTTAATCCATTCATCTACTGAAGGGCATCTACAAAGGTGCCTAAAACATATATTGAAGAAAAGGTAGCCTCTTCAACAAATGGTGCTGGGAAAACTGGAAATCCATATGCAACAAAATGAAATTAAACCCTTCCTCTCACCACGCAAAAAACTTAACTCAAAATGGATCAAGGACCTAGGAATAAAACCAGATTCCCTGCGTCTAATAGAAGAAAAAGTGGGCCCTAATCTCCATAATGTGGGATTAGGCCCCAACTTTCTTAATAAGACTCCTTTGGCACAAGAATTAAAAATCAATAGATGGGATAGACTCAAACTAAAAAGTTTCTTCGCAGCAAAAGAAACAATCTGTGAGGTGAATAGAGAGCCTACATCTTGGGAGCAAATCTTTATCCCTCACACATCAGATAGAGCACTAATTTCTAGGTTATAAACGAACTCAAAAAGCTAAGCACCAAAAAATAAATAAATAAATAACCCAATCAATATAAATGGGCCAACGACCTGAACAGACACTTCTCAGAAGATGATATACAATCATGATGCTATATTAACAAAACACATAAGATATGCATTTTGAGTTTATTTGCTACAAAATCTGAATTCTATCAAAGCCTACACTCAGTCAGAGGCCCTAATTCCTACATAAATTGTGAAGGGGGATCATTAAAGGATTCTATTATTGCCCGATCACTGGATTCTATCATTGCAATTCCATCATTGCCCTCTACCCCTCTACTTCAGGGCAGGCTGACCAAGCTATTAAAAAACTAAATGATACTTATTTTCTGACATTGCTATTTAAATCAAATCCTATCTGAAATACCCAAGTTCACGCCTAACAACTGTAATCATCATAAACTTTGCAATTTCCTAATTAAATTCCTAAGTGATTTTGCTTCAGTTAAAATAATTTATTCTATTGATTCCAGGGATAGAGAAAGCACTGTTAATTTTTATGTCAATATTAACCTTCAATATTCTTAAAGATTATTATTATGTGATTTTCTCCTTACCTAAAAATACTTTCCTTTTATAGCTGAAACAATCTGTTTGCCATTTCCTGGCACTTCAATTAGCAAATAAAAGGCCACATTGCCATCAACATGCCATCACTACACATCCAACTTTAGGCTATACCATTTAACCAAAGGAATGGGGTAAAAACATCAATGTGGTTCTCATGGAGTTAGAAAATACTGGGAACACCTTTGGAATTCAGGTTTCAAATGTATTTCATAAATGGAAAAGTTATCATTATCATCCCAGCCAAACAGAATCCCACAGTAGATCTACTATCTCAAGAACCTTCACCCATACCAATCTCTCCAGGGCAGAAGGATAGCAAATCTAAATCAGTTTCCCTGTTCTAGCATAATGCAAGACAGAATACCTCCCCTCAATGCAGCAAGTGCCAAGATAATTTAGAAATCACATTTACAAATACTTAGCATATGCAGGGTGTGGTGGCACACACTTGTAATCACAGCAGCTCAAGAGGCTAAGGCAGCAAGATCAAAGGTTCAAAGCCATCCCCAGCAATTTATCAAAGCAATAAGCAACCTAGTAAGACCCTGTCTCAAAATTTTAAAAAGGTTGGGGATATGGCTCAGGGGTTATTGACCCTTGGGATCAATCCCTGGTATCCCCACTCCAAAAAAAATACTCAGCATTTGCTGAAAGCTTATCATGTGCTTTACATGGATTACCTAAGCAGATATTAACAAATATTATTTTACCCATTTTTCAGAAAAGGGTACTAAAGCTTAACAAACTAAGAAAGTAACCCAAGATTATCTGGCTTTTAAGACAGATGCTGAGATTTGAAATTTGCAATCTGATTCCATTTGCAATTTTTTTTCTGATGCTGCTTTAAAACAGATTAACAAGCTATGAAGTTCTAACTTTTAACCCCTCAGCACTCTATCACTTAACTCTTCTTGAACGCATCACATAATGCTTCCAATCTCTGCCCTTAAAAATACTCAGAGGGCCATGTTACCTATTAGGTACCATGGACAAAATGCCTAGGGCCAATGAGCTATTTAGGGGCCTATGAAAAATATCAAAGGCCTAGAACTTTTTAAAATATACTATTTCAAAATAATAAAAAGAATATATAGTTAAAAATTTTTCTTCAGATGTCACAAATGTCAAAGCTGAAAGAAATTTACTATTAAGGTTTAATTATATTTGAAAATAATTTCTAAGTTAGACTTCTTAATCTGAAAGAATCCCTAATTATTTCCAATAATTGTAAATAATTATAGCCAACAGTTAATCAATCAATGTGTTACAATAGCCGAATAACTTCAAAATCAAAATTATGTGTAAAATCCTGCATGCTTTCGTAACAGAATAATATTCAATGTAAAACATGGGTGGAGCTTCAAGTATCTTATATGATTTGGGGCTGAGCCTCCAAATGCAGAAGGGCCACATTGCTAAAACTGCCGCAGACCCTCCTATCTCCATGACAACTTTTTAGCATCCTGTTACTTGAGCTAAGAAAGAGAATAAGCACAAAGCACCTGGGAAGAAGCAAAATATATGTCAAAAAATGCCTGTGTCCCATGCCATTTGAGTCATAATTATGTGCCATGAAATTTTACCCGAGGAAAAAAAGAGCACATACAAAGATTTAGCCTCAAGGATGCCTAGCAATCATGCATGTAATAGCAAAAAGCTGGAAATAATCTAAGTTGTCTAGCATTGGATGATTGTTGAAGCCACAATGGAATTCTAAACAGTCATTTCAAGGGTATTGATCAAATAGTGATAAGAGTGGCTTGCCAAAAAATAGGAATATATTCCCCTTTTTGCAAAATAATAATAATTCGCACATATAACAGTTTAAAGGGGTGTGAATTACACTAAATCAACTGATAAGAGCAGATTACCAAATGACATATATCTTTGGTCCTTGATAATGTAAAGTTGAAAATAGTATGTGTGTATGTATACACACACACACACACACACACACTGTTTTGGAAGGGGAACTTAGAAGGATGCTGTAGTAGCTAGATATTACCTATTAATAGCAGACTTATCCCAATCCTTTCATGTTCTTTCACAGTGTCTAGAAGGCTGAAAACTCTTTTTTGCCAGATTATTCATCTCAGTGAAAGCCACTCAGCTGAAAGACGACAGGAGAAAAGGAGTCATATCCCTCCCTTACCCCCAGCAGTGGCCAGTAAAAGTGGGGACAGATGTTGGGCCAAAGCTTGCATGGATTCTGGGTAGAGCTCCTGGCAACCCTCACTTTAAGGCTGGGGGTGGCTGAGATCATAGGTGACAGCTTCCTGTGATCCCAGCACTTCTTGATATCCTAAAAGTAGTACCAGTTATTATCAATCTTCTCCCCACCCAATTCCCAGTATTACACCTCTTCCTGCTAAGTACTACTGGCAATTTCTCTTTTCCAGTATCAGCTATAAAAGGAAACAATGATGATCTTGATCTCCAGAGGGTAAGATTGTAAATGACCATTTTATTCTTACTTTCATATTCTGACTTTTAAAATAAATATGCATTGCATTTGTAACATGGAAGGAGGTTCTAGGGGTTTTCCTTGCATAAATTTTAGTTCACCATTTTATTCCCTCTCTAAACCTTTGATAAATCATGTTTGTTTTTCTTACAGTTTTAGCATACTTGATTACTATACCTTCTTACCATGTTAAAAGAACAAAGATATAAATCAAAATATAAAAATAGGAGTGAGTTGTGATAGCTGATAAGAAAGGAATAAACAAAAAGAAGTTTTTAAAGAAAAAATTTATAACCACTACATCCCCCAAGGCTCCCCAAAATATGAAGTATTTAGTATAGGGAAGTATTTAGTATAGGGAAGTACTTTCCTACCTACCTCAACAAAAGAAAGAATACTTGCTTGGCATTAATACAACTGGTATTTATATAAATTACTTCAGTCATTTGTGATCAGCTTCACATTTCAAATCAGTTATGGATTATTTGAAGAATAAAACTAAGAAGGGGTAAGAATCAATTAAGGTCACATTTAGAAACCCACAATAATTATGGTCACCCTTAATGATAACATTTATTGAGCAATTATGTGCAGGTACTACATAAACATATTACATGATTCCTTCATTGAGTCTTTATAACAACTCCGTGATGACAGCATGATTACCCTCATTGTACATACAAGGAAATGAACTTGAAGAGATGTAGTGACATGTGCAGCATCACATAATTGTCAAGTGGTGTCAGTGGAATGTCTATCTAGACCTATCTAATCCCAAAGCCATACTAATATCCAATCCAAACTTTTCCGTACACAGATAAGAACAGAGACATAAATAAATATCTTCCCGGGTCATCAGTTAGTAAAGCACTTATAGGAACATACGTCATAAAACCCCTCTCCCAGATGCTGGGGAAGGCAACCACATGCTGTTCATTCCAAGAAGGAAGCTTTTGGACCACACTTCAGAACTAAGTGATCCAATCTACATAAAATATGATATGGTATTTGTTTTCTCTAAGCTTCATTTTTAAAAACCCTGTATTAGCACTGCTGTAGTGACAGCTGACAGCAGAAGAAAAGTCATAATTAAAATAATTGAAGGTCACATAATGACCTTAATTTCAAAGGAAAAAAAATCAAATTTTTTCAATATGTTGTGTTTAACATAAATTTTAAAATTCACAATAACAAAGGTATTCATCTTAATTTTGAAACTAAACTTTCAGGTCTTAAAGGGTAGGCCATATGAAATTTACTTAGGCAGAGTTTGACTATTCTACACAATCAGGCAAGTAAAACATTACTCAATTGTTTATTGTCCTTTAAAAAAAAAAAAAGCAGATTCCAGATTCCTTTCTCTTTCCACCTTTTACAACACAGTAGTACCATACAAAAATGTAATTTATCACAATCAGTTAAGGTTAGAAGTTTTTAACAGTTTTTTTTCCCTTTTATAAAAATAATGTGAGCTAAGCTTATAAAATTTGTAAAGTACAAAGAAGCATAAATTATAAAAGTTACCTGCAATCTTATTAACATTAGCATACAGACCAATATCCTCTGTTTTCTTATGATACACATATAAAAAAAACCATAAGCTTAACTAACCAAGCAACTTGCAGACAAAGAAATAATGAGTTGAACACTGGGAAAAAAAATCAAAATGACAGTGCATTGCCCAGGTAGAAATGTCTAGTTGAATAAAAATATTGTATCTCCCATGAGGACACAATGGGAAAAACAAATTCAAATTCTGAATGTATTACAACAGGTTGTTTATCCTATACTAAAAAATTTAAAATCATTTTAAATCCTCAAAATGATTAAGATAAATAAAATGTAAATCAAGTCATTTAAAGGTACATTTGCTTTCTTCATTATCTATTTAAAAGAAAATGTGCCATTAGAACAATAGTTCACCATGATAGCTGCTATAGCAAGAAAAAAAAAAGGAGACAGTATTATCAACCATTTGAGGATCAGTTGTTGACAGACTGGCCAAGTGAAAATGAAACAGGTTCTGTTATAAATAGTTAACGAATTTTAGCAGTACAGTATCAAGCAGAATATTAAATAAAACCTCATACCAACATAGACTATTGAACAGGTCCTATAGAATCCTCTGTCCTTCAATGAAAGTATATAGAAACAAATATGATAAACTTACTGCAAACAGCGCTGGCTTAGAAAAAAGTTAGGGGATGTTCATAAAAGGATTTAAGTGTCATAGTATAGTAGTAAGATGAAGCAGCCTGGCAGGGGCTAAACAACTTAAAAGAGTAAAAGAAGGTATTTTTTTCTTGTTTTCCTCTAAAAAATAAAAGTTTTGAGAAATTTGTACAACATACGGAAAACATATCGAAATGTATCATTTTATGAAAAGCAAATATTTCACAAAAATATTTTTTGACACAGAAATAATTTCAAAGACAGACTAATGTTTTCAAAAGAGAATCCATCCATTTAAAAATACTAAAACCTAAGTTTTTTTTTGGTTTTGTAATTTTTGGTAAGCAACCTCAAATAACCTCGGGTCCTAAAAATGCATAAGAAAATACCACCTAGAGCAAATAGTGACTAATAATTTATATTTGTATCACTAAATTTCTTTTTCCCAACAACACTGTACAGGGAACTTAAGAGTTTACCCCTGGTTTTTGAAAAGATCTTAGAAAATAAAATCCACAGTTTTTAAAAGCATGTGTTGGGAGTGGACAGGGCCTCAGACACAAAAGAGAAAAGAACAGAGAAATGCTCTCACCTGGAGGTCCAGTTTCCCAATGGATCTTGGTGGCTCCTCCAACTTCTGTTCCTCTCTCTGATCTCTCACTTCACTAATATTAAGCATCACAGAACTTAGATATACTTTTCTCTTCTTGTGTTGTTAAAGGTTTTTTTCTTCCCCAAAATTTCACTAGTTCATCCAGGATAGGGACTGTATGCCTGTGTCCACCTCTAAACTGATACCATAGGGTCTTCCTGCCCCCAACCAGGTGCATTACTAGGCAATTGCAAACTTGGCTGACCCTGTAAGAACAATCTCTGGAGCCAAACCCTTTGGGAAAAGAAAGTCTCAACCAGTATCTGGCTGAACTGAAAAAAATCAGTCAGATTTTTTTTCTATAGCCATACTTTCCATAACATCAAAACCACTTGGAAAAGTGGTGGTATGCTTAGGGGCAAGCAAGCCTACTTTCCTATTTTTTATTTCCCTCCAGGGCTCAAAAGAAGGCAGTGATCTTATGTTCATACTACCACCTCTAGGTAACCTATCAAATTTTCTTTTCATGTTGATTTTTTAAACTATAAATAGATTACATTCCATCAAGAATACAAACATACCTATTTTCCTTGTTGAGTCCAAACTGTGCATATCAATCCATATATATTTTTAACATTTTAAAGTTTTAATCATGTTTTAAAAGGTTTTGGCATCTGATTGCACAGACCAAAAGAAAAAGAAACATTTTAAATGAATGTCACAAGTTAATGTTCCCCAGAGAAATGTCAGAAGGTCACAGATATAAAATGCTGATAGGGAAGATGAAGTCAGCTTGAGTGTAAATGATGGCACTCAGATTTCATTGTGTGAAGGGTGTAGACAAAGCCAAGATTACAAAACTGAAATTACACCACTAATCACTCACGGAAACAGCAATGAAATTTTAAATACTCTAAATTATAATCAAATAACCAGAGAAATATTTTTCTACCCTACAGCAAGAATTTAATTCATGAGGTAAATGGAAGGAAATGCATTTGACCTTAAAACTATTTATAAGTTTCCAAAAATAGATCCCAAAGGTGATCAGGGCTTTTATCAATGATAAATATGAGTGCATAAAAGGATCTCTCTCTTTTTTTCAAAACAATGATGTATGAAATCTCTAGCTTCATGCTAACAATATGGTTCTTCTCCAACCTATGATTAAAAACATTCAACTTGTCAGAATAAGGAAACGATAACAAAAATTTTAATCATCACAATTACATTTCTTCATTTTTAAATTCTTTTTAAATTATCAGTGGACCTTTATTTTTATTTATTTATATGTGGTGCTGAAAATTGAACCCAGTGCCTCACACATGCTAAGCTCTACCACTGAGCCACAACCCCAGCCCATATTTCCTCATTTTTAAGACCTTGGATTGTTTCACATAATAAGTACAATCTCTAATTACTTATACACATGCACACAGAGATGAGAGATGATTAGATGGATACAAATCGCTAACTGGTAGTAAAATCCTAATAAAAGATGAACTCCATTATGCCAGCAGAGCCAGACAGAAGTGCACGCACAGGAAGATTTAATGAGCAATATGACACAAGAGCCTCAATTTTATCTTGCAACAGTGATGTGCAATAAACATTCCTGGGCCCTGCCCCTGGAGCTCAAAACCTGGTTGCTCCTGTCCCTCCTGTGGCAATGCACTTGGAGTCACATGAGCTGGCACCAGGTTAAAAGGCAAATTATTTGAGTCCTGATACTATCACCCACCAAAGGACATCAAATAATATCTCTCACATAAACTTATGGTGAGAGTGAGTGGGCTAATGAGCATGAAGGCACTCTGTAACCTGTCTTGCATGACACAAATGGGAAATGTCCCTGTTCTAACAGAGAGGTCTGTGTCTCCTCCAGCTGCCCTCGCTCTGGGTGTCAATGTTTGGGAAGCACTGAGGTTTTCACATATAATTACCAAGTACAAACTCTATAATTAAAGTTATTTCAACCAACATTTGAGTGCTTACTTAGCAGACATGGATATATGCCCAGCACTGTGCTAGACACTGTGAGAGACAGAAAAGAAAAACAGGATTTGGTTCTTTGCTCCAGAAGTAAAAACTCTCACTAGGGAAACAAGACCAGCACATGTGAAATAGCAACAAGGCACAGAGGCCAGCATGGCCCCAAAGGCTGCATCTGTAGGTGGAACTCACCTCAAAAGCTAAATGGAAGGCAGCGTTTTTAATTTTAATGGATAATAAGCTTGTGATAGGCATTGTAGCAGGGCCTCACCAAGGATATGAAATGAAACTGACCTGTGGACCTTAGTGATGAGGGACTATCTCCAACGAAGTAGCAAAAAGAAGCAAAAACTCTTCAGACTATGGGGAATCCAAGTACCAAGAAAAGATTTTCAAACTTAATCCAACAGGCCTAACATGGTCACTAAACAGATCCAAAATCTAGAAAACAATATCACCATGGAAAATTTTGGCAATGCTGAGAGAGAGTCTCAAAGGAAAAGAGCGATATAATGTTTTGAACAATTAATAAAAAGAAAAAAGAAAAAAAAAGATGTTGTGTCCACCGAAAACTGAAAAATAAATATTAAAAAAAAAGAGAGAGATTGAGCCTGATTGATTGGAAAAGATTTAATGAGACAAAAAATGTCAATCAGCAGTCAGCTCATTTCCTAATCCTAATTTCTTGTCCCATTTTTAATTCAAAGACAAAACTCACATGAATTAGTAGTAGACTGGATTTCTGCTTTACTAGAATAGGTGCAAGATATGGCTGACACTGCTAGGTGGTTTATTGGGCTGGAGGCTCCACAGGTTTCAGGTGAAGCATCTAGAGGTGGGAGAGAGGCAGGTTCCCATCTTATGTGAACCTGAGCAAGTTACTTGATATTTGTACCTCCATTATCTCATCTGTAGAGTAAAACAGCACCTCTTCGCAATGTGTCTTAAAGCTCAAATTAGAAAAAAAAAAATACCCTAGAAACTTTAAGCAGTATATAAATTTAATTGAAGAAAAATTTTAAAGTACATTTTTTGAGTTGATGAGCACCAAGAGGGCAGGAACTGTGTTTTACCCTACAAAGCAAATTGTCTGTCCCAATCCCTAACATCTATGAGAATGCAATAAAGTCTTTGATTATTTAATGAGCATCCAATTTAATGCAATGCATCTTTGGTGAGCATCCATTATGTACTGTAGGCTTATGAGGCCCTGGGACTCGAGTCGGGAAAGGAAAAATAAAAAACCAGAAAGGAGCTTGTAGTCTCGTGGGGAAGTCAGGTGCTACATGAAAAATTATAACTGTGGGAAATATCACACACAAAATGAAAACAGTGTCTGTGAGAGTGTGGAGCAATGAGGGGGCATTGAACCTGGTCCTAGAAGGTCTGAAGGTCTTCAAGCCAAGCAAGTGTCATCAATCACTTCTACAGTGTCCCAGAATAACCCAATGTATTAAGACTTAACTGCCTGTTGATTTAAATATTGAAATTTTTTTTTCAAATATTGATTCAGACATCACATTAACAGGAGGGGAAGGAAATAGCTGGAAGGAAGAAAAAGCCCAAAATAGCTGTAAGGAAAAAAAGGCTTCCTTGTGAATTCAAATAATATCAACTGTACCCTGCTCATCAGAGGTAGGAAGAGGAGCACAGTTAATACATAATCAACTTTTTTTTTTTTACCAGAAAAAGCTTATTTATTAAAAGCAATCTATATTATTATAGGTCTTTCTTAAAAAGGCACATGTGCCTAAATCACAATGTACAAATCTCCGACTTTGAATATATCCCAAGTAGTACTTTTGATATGGAAGGTGCAGTTTTAAAACTCCAGCCTTGAATGTGACACTCCAAAGTCAGTCAATATTTGAGTTCCTCCTTTGTGTAAAACAGATAAGACACTAAGGAAAACAGTAAATGCTTTAAAGTAATACCCAGCTATCAAAAAACGTACAATCCATATGAGAAAAAAATACTACAGGAATTCAATAAATGCAAATTATATAAAGAATTCATAAGACATGATTCCTTGTCAAATAAATCCTGATAAGAATCTAAGATTCAGGAAGACGAGCTCACTATCTTTTTTTTTAATTTTAATTTTTTATATGACAATAGAATGCATTACAATTCATATTACACATACAGAACACAATTTTTCATATCTCTGGTTGTACACAAAGTAGAGTCACATCCTTCGTGTCTTCATACATGTAATTAGGGTAATGATGCCCATCGCATTCCACTATGTTTCCCAACCCTGTGCCATCTCCCTTTCCCTCCCTCCCCTTTTCCCCTTTGTCCTATCTAGAGTTCATTTAATCCTCCCATCCCAAATCATTCGGCATTTGGTTTTTTGGAATTGACTAATTTCATTTAGCATTATATTCTCCAGTTCCATTTATTTACATGCAAATGCCATGATTTTATTCTCTTTTAATACTGAGTAATATTCCATTGTGTATGTATACCACATTTTCTTTATCCATTCATCTACTGAAGGGCATCTGGGTTGGTTCCACTGTTTAGCTATTGTGAATTATGCTGCTATAAACATTGATGTGGCTGTGTCCCTACAGTGTGCTGTTTTTAAGTTCTTTGGGTATAGACGGAGGAGTGGGATAGCTGGGTCAAATGGTGGTTCCATTCCCAGTTTTCCAACCATTCTCCATACTGCTTTCCATATTGGCTGCACCAATTTGCAGTCCCACCACAACATATGAGCGAGCCATTTCCCCCATATCCTCACCAACACTTATTGTTGTTTGTATTCTTAATAGCTGCCATTCAGACTGGAGTAAGATGAAATCTTAGAGTAGTTTTCATTTTGCATTTCTCTAATTGCTAAAGATGTTGAACTTTTTTTTTCATATATTTGTTGACTGACTGTATATCTTCTTCTGAGAAGTATCTGTTCAGTTCCTTGACCCATTTATTGACTGGGTTATTTGTTTTTTTGGTGTTGAGATTTTTGAGTTTTCTATATACTCTAGAGATTAGTGCTCTATCTGGCATGCATGTGGTAAAAATTTGTTCCCAATTTGTAGGCTCTCTATTCACCGCACTGATTGTTTCTTTTGCTGAGAAAAAGCTTTTTAGTTTGAATCCATCCCATTTATTTATTCTTGGTTTTAATTCTTATTCTATAGGAGTCTTATTAAGGAAGTTGGGACATAATCCTACATTATGGAGATATGGGCCTACATATGCTTCTATTAGATGCAGAGTTTCTGGTTTCTGGTTTAATTCCTAGGTCCTTGATCTACTTTGAGTTGAGTTTTGTGCATGGTGAAAGATAGAGATTTAATTTCATTTTGTTGCATATGGATTTCCAGTTTTCCCAGCACCATTTGTTGAAGAGGCTATCTTTTTCTCCAATGTATGTTTTTCGCAACTTTGTCAAATATAAGATAACTGTAATTATGTGGGTTAGTCTGTGTCCTCTATAAGAAGTCACAAGACATGATTCCTTGTCAAATAAATCCTGATAAGAATCTGAGATCCAGGAAGATGGGGTCACTACTTTTTTTGATCAGCAGTTCTTCAGCCAAATGCCTACAGCAATAACAAGTGCCTAAAATCGCTGCCTTAAGAGACAGTGTGTAAACAAACAAATGCATGAAATTTACAAACAAAGCAAGGAGAACAGTGTCACCAGAGAAGGTTCAAGAAACTCCTCATGGAGAACAAGAATTCAGGGGCCATACATGGTGGGTAGGGGAAACTAGGCATAAAGAAAAGAAGATAGCATGAGGCTAAAATAAGTTGAGGAATGAAACGTGGGAAGACAGTGACTGGAAATTCAAGCAAGAGACACAAATAAGGCCAGACATGTTGTAAACATCAGATTATCCACAATTCTAAGTGTCACACTGAGGCATGCAGACTTAATCAGGTTAGCTACAGTCTTCAGGGCTCCTGAAGACAAAAACGTGATCAAACTCTGTCTATTGGTAGTGTCCTACACGGGCTGAGGTAGAAGACTCTCCTGCAGCAATCCAGGAAAGAGGCCAGAACCTATACCAGACAGGAGCACCCTGACCAGAAATAACAGACAGCTCAGAAGCACCAATAGAATTATTCATGATTCACTGGATATGACACTTGTGGCCAGATAATGTACTTTAGCATTAACCATGTGACAGATGCCACACTAAACATGTTCATGAATAGTTTGACACAATCCTCAAAACAAGTCCAAAGGGAGAGAATTTTATAGGTGAGGGAACAAATATTTAAGGAAATAAAATAACTGCCAGGATTGTAGTCTACGCGACTCACAGTTTGCTGATCTGAACTCTATGTTATTAAGGTATGAAGGGGCACCAGAGGCTTTTTGAATTTCTTGATATTTTTCCAAAGCCAAGTGACTAGAAGAATGACAACACCATCAATAACATCAGGGAATACAAGAAAGGCATTGAGTTCCAGACATTTGGTTGGAGTTCCAGAAGAACAATCAAGGAGATTTGTCCAGTTGTCAGGAAAGAAAGTTCAAATCAAAGATGGAATATAGATTAAGGCTGGGACATACAGACTCAGGAATTAACTGAAAAGGGTGATAACAAAATGACATTCAATTATTTATTTATTTTTTTAAGATTTTTTTTATTTTTTATATATATGACAATTATTTAATCAACAAATTATTATTTATCAATTATTTAATCAACAAATATTTTGTGACTACCTTTCCTATAACAAGCACAAGACTGATTTGAGGTAAATAAGACCAAAAGTTTCTGCTGTCCAGTAGCTTGAAGCCTGGCTACAAAGAAAGGAATTAATGAGACCTAAATATACAGGGTGGATATTTACCTTTAGGGGCACCAAATGCAGGGATGGTAAAGACAGCACAGGAAACAGATGATATCATGCTGGAAACCAAAATATTGTGGAGTGGGATGAAAAACCCAAATGCCATGATTTCAACAAAGCAGTGGAAACAGAGGACAGAGTGTATGTGTGTGGCAAATGGGATTGTGGAACTCAGATCTGGCAAATGGGATTGTGGAACTCAGATCTCTACAAATCTGAACCGACATAAACCAGTCTTGAGCTCTCTGTCGGCATATATTGATTCAAAATGTGAACCTAGGTTGTTACATACTAGGGCAGGGTAGATGAAGAGGAGGCAGTTGAGGTGGGATAGACGATGTAAGAAGAAATAAAGGAAAACTGGCACAACCTATTTCAGAAGTATTTTCTGAGTGTATATATGAATTCAAGTAATTAGACATTTCAATAGAAGACAATAAATCACTCCATAAAAATGAATCAAAAAGTACAAAGGGCATATTTTTTAAAGGATTTCCACAGTTATCTGTGCTACTTGACAAAATATCAAAAAATATGCCTCATATCATCCATATCTATTGATGAATTTGAATACAGTTCACCATTCAAGTTCTTCCTCGAGGTATGCTTTAGTCATCATTCATAAGACAATAATTCAGTCATTGTTTATAAACTTATACTTAAGAAAACTAAAAAGAAATCACTGTCATGAAATATACTCAACAGTTTTCCTAAAATCCAAAGTTATACTTACTTTAGAGGACAATATATTAAAGTTTTGCTGAAGAGTAATGTATTTTTGTAAAGGAAAATTTAACACAACTCTTGCTTGAATCAAATTCACTACGGAACTACTCATCAACTTAAGCATGTGATTCCCTCTATAGAGGAAAAGAATATAAAATGTATTGAAGCAGGATTAATTCTATTATGTGCTCTAATGAATCTTTTTTAATGTTGTTTCCATGTGACAGATAAATTCTGAGAGTTGACCTTTTAATCTATTTTTATTATGAATTGGGAAGTTGCCTATAATCTTGAATAGATCAGTTACCTTAAAATACAAAACCCCTACAAATTTATCTTTTCTAATATCATGGTGTTAAAGATGAGAAACCAATGAAGTTAAATGACTTTGCCAAACTAACAGACCTGGATTTTGGAAAGATGAATGGATGGACAAACCGATGAATGGGGGAGGGGATAGAGAGAGGGACATACGCATTATGCAGAATTTCCTCTAAATATTATAAAACACTGTAAGCCTTCTATATCATATATGCATGTACACCTACAAATATTAACATATTTATACACTTACAGGATGTTTATTTCCATAAATATGCAAAAATAATTTAATATTTAAACATCTTATAATATCATAATAAACCATGTGAGACTTCACTACAAACAGAAAGTTATAAGAAACAAAATAAATGTCCCAGAAACAGAATTCAGAAACATGAATATAATAAAGATAACTTCCTCCAAAACCAGTGAGAGGAGAAATTGACACTGGTTTTCATCAGTTATGATGACTTTCTTGTGAAATAATTCTTTGAAATCACTTGAATCAAAGGGGAAAAAAAAAATCAATGGCCATCTTTTCTTTAGTACTTTCTGGTCTGATCTCCACAGTACAGAAGCAGTTGAAACATCTTTAGTCTCAACCAGACAGGAAGCATACATGCCCTTTTTCCAAAAAGTGGTGTGCAAAACCTTTATGATGGATGTCACTGAAAAGGGAAAGCAGCACAAGGCTTTCTTGAACTAGACTTAATTTAAAGCATGTGATAAAATGAGGATAGTACTGGTGCAATGTCATCAGCTAAGGAACTAATTAAATAGAGGCTCATTTAATAACTGGAAAGCTAGATAAAAAATGCAGAGGCAGATACCACGGCCTCTAAGGGATATAAACACAGTCATACACTAACAAAACTGTGGGGCAAATAACAGGCATGAAACTCTTCTCCACTAAACAATGAGTTAAAGACAGACAAAAATCTCAAAACACAAAACAAACAAACCTGGGAGAACTTTCAGCTATAAATGCTATAAATGACGATAGATTTAATACCATTGAAAAGCGGTAGATATGTCCTTCAGCTATTGTCTTGGAGGGAGAGGCAAGGCATCTTGTTCATCTAAAATGTTATGGAATGATGATCTTTCATAAACTTTATGTCACTGGACAATCTATTTTTAAATCAGAAAACATCTACCCAACTTTTTTGTATGCTCCAAACTTCTTCTCTTTGATAAAGAAGCTCCCCACACCCCTTATGCTTTACTGAAAAATGATTTTATGTAATTATTAAAAGAAATGTTTTTTTAAAAAACTAGAGTGCAAAGAAAATGTGAATGTTCCCCTCTCCTCCAGTCCAGAAGAAATTCTTTTGCTGAATTTTCCAGCATCTTATCTGTACCTCTAAAGGTGATTAGCACATTTCTCCTTATGATTGTGTGTATGTGTATACCTGATCTCCCTTGATGCTTTTAAGTTAGCTGAGAACAGCCAAGAGTCTCATTTATATTTCCTCCTCCATGCAAGGTCTTACATTGTGTCATGTAAATTCTAGGCAAATATATGGATAGTATAAAACATTAGTCTTTTAGTTAGTATGGTATTTTGTACAGCTACCAGCACAAAATATAAGTGGCTTCTGACCCTACTGAAATTTACCTTCACTCTGCTCCCATGTTCTAAACAAAATTCGAATTACATTATCCTCCTATATAAAAATCTTTCAATAGCTTCCTAGTTCTCAAAAGATCAAAAATCACATGCATATCATTTAAATGGCTATTGCAACCCCACCTGCTCATTATTCACTGGCTACAGATCTCCATGGCCTGGCTTTAAGAAACCACATATGCTTTCTCTGTCCCGTCAGCCTCCTCCTGGACCACTAGGAAAATGCTCATCTATCAACACTCAACACCAAACTTACAACCTCATTATACACATTCCTCAGACACACTCCATGATACTTTGCTGGTGCTTATTCTACAGCACTTGTCACATTGCAAAGGGTGAGGAAGCTGAAAGGGTAAATGTGGTTAGACTCCCCCTCTAAACTGTAAGAAAGCCCTAGGTGATACAAAGACAGAAACCACCTCCACTAAGGTTGGCCTAAAAAGCTAAATCCCAGGGCTGGGCTTGTGGCTCAGAGGAAGAGCATTCACCTCGTACACGTGAGGCCTGGGTTCGATCCTCAGCACCACATAAAAAAAAAAAATAAGTAAAAGTATTGTATCCAATTAAAAAATAAATATTAAAAAAGCACTAAATCCCAGAACTGTGCATCAGACCTGAACAATAATAAATTTCTAGAAGAACCTTAGAAGATGGTAGGAAAATTTATCCTACTCAAAAACAGGACTTAACTGACAACTAAACTGCCACTCTGTGACTGGCATTCTCAGGTCTGCATTTCCTAATTTCAACAAAGCACCCAGGGGAAAGGACTTCAATGGAGATTATGATGGTAAATGTTCTTAACACTTAAAATAATTTTTAAATGCTTCAATTATTTAATTTCTAAAGTGGAATTATCTTCTATAACATCCTAGAAGAATTCAAAAATAGAAAGCCATTATACATAGGATTTTGATTTTTAAAATCTGCAAAAACCAGTAAGGAAGTGTTAAAAGTATGAGAAATTAAAAATACTAGTACTGCTCTTTGCTATAACAATTAATAGAAGATAACTTTAACCTGGATATTTTATGTCTTATCTGCATTTTTGTGCAAATCAGCCCTCTACCTGCCTCACTCACATGACCCACAAAACAAACACCAAGTTCTCTGAGAAGGGCTGAGTCCTAAAGTTTCAAGTGGATAAATAAAGAACTATTTCATCATATGTCACATCACCTCACTCCAGCTAGTGAGTTGATCTTCCCTGTTTCAGGCCACTAGCCCATCTCACATGCAACCTCAGATATTGCCCATTTCAAGCTGTATATCATGATATATATTTACATAAACTGTCAAATAACAAAATAAACAAAGCCTCTGTGGGTAGGAAATGAATGTCTTATTTCCTTTGTGTCTCAATATCCAGGAGGGGGAAAAATAGCTCATACTACCCAGGCAGAAGATCAAGGGATTCTTGAGGCAAATGTTACCATATTTAAAGATTGAAAGTGTATTATCAAACAGAAATCACAACACACTAAGCACACTGTGAGATTCATCTTTCAACTTCCACTTTTTTATTGGGCATATATCCATACATGTTATATCATATAGAATTAAATATATAGCAATAGCTTATATTTTGTTCTTGCAACATACCCTAGAAGATAGTAATTTCCTAAACTATCACTACTGACTTATTTTTAAATATTAAAATAATTGGATTTTAACAGCTTTTTGAGATAATTAATGAACAATAAACTGCACATGTTAAGGGATACAATTTGTTGAGTCATCTCAGGTGTGTACACCTGTGAAACTATCACCATAATCAAGGTAGTGAACATTTCCATCACATCCTATCATATCCCAGTATTCTTCCATGCCACTTTGTCACATCCCTCCCTGTCCCAGCAGCTACCAGTCTACTGTCTGTCAGTATAAGTTAGATTGCATTTTCTACAATTTTAATAAGTAGACAATGTAGTATATTTCTAGTTTTGAGACTGTGTTTGGTTTTGGAATTACTTAACTCAAACCCTACCTTGTAACTACTCCCAGTGTATATAAGACCTTATCTTATTCCCACAGTACTTGCTATGGTCTGAATGTCTGCATCCCTTCAGAACCCACACTTTGAAATATTAACTCACACCAGGCATGGTAGGACACACTTATAATCCCAGAAACTCAGGAGGCTGAGGCAAGAGGATCACAAGTCCCAGGCCAGCTGCAGAAACTTAGCAAGACCCTCAGCAACTTAGCAACATCCTGTCTCAAAATAAAAAAATAAAAAGGGCTGGAAATATAGCTCAATGATAAAGTGTTCCTGACTCAATCCCCAATACAAAAAAAGAAAAAAAATGTTAGCTCCCAAAATAGCAGTATTAAGGAGGTGGGGCCTTTCATGAATGATTAGTTCATAAAGATGGAGCTGTCATGAATGGAATTAGTAACCATATTTTTAAAAAGTCACAAGGGAGCTCATTTACCTACCATCATGTGTGGACACAGCAAGAAAGTACTACTTATGAATCAGAAAACAGGCAATGGATACTGAATCTGAACACATCTTTATCTTACATTTCTCAGCCTCCAGAACTATGAGAAATAAGTTTCGGTTGTTTATAAGCTACTTAGTCTATGGCATTTTGTTATAGCAGCACAAAGGTACTAAGACAGTACTGTTTGGACTTTCTGGACTTTTCACTCTAGGGTTTTCAGAACAGTTTCAAGAACATTTGACTCCACATTCTAGAAAATGGATGGAACCATGGTTGCTACTTCTCTCCCATTCTCCATAGAATCTTGGTGAGAAATGACTAGAATTTGCCAATAACCCACTGCAATTTTGAAGACAAAGAATTTTTTCAAAAATCCAATGTACATAACTATTGTTTTTAAATATTTTTTTAGTTGTAGATGAACACAATACCTTTATTTGATTAATTTAGTTTTATGTGGTGCTGAGAATCAAACCCAGTGCCTCCTATGTGCTAGGCAAGTGCTCTACCACTAAGCCACAACCCCAACCTCTATCACTGTTATTTTAAGACTAAATATCCATGCCCTAAATAGCAAATCAACTATTAGAAATTCTAACCACAAAAAGAATTTTGAATGTTAGTAAATGATTAAATGTCAACTCAATAACCAATATAACCCTCCAATAAGTATTATAACAAAAACTATAAAACCTCAACATTGAAACAAGAAAATGTTTTCGATTCTCTGGATAGTCATCAGGCCCTTTAATGGAATAAAAGTTACATTATCAGTAAAAAGGAAATGTTTTCTCCTGGCTACCTCTCAGCTTTTGCCAACCTCTCAGCACATCATCACCAAAAATAGCTATGACATTTGAATTTCTGAATATGCAGGAATAATGTACATTAAGAGACTTTAAAGAGCTGCAAAGAGTTACATCAGATTATTTTATTTATAGCAGCTATAACTTCATACCTGTTTGTGAAGTCTATGCTATGGTGAGATTATTTATCCTGTTTCTTTATAGATTCTACTGGGAAGAAAAACACTATGACCATATGTTTCTTGAGGATCCATGTCTTATTAAATATCAAATAATATAGAAGGATACAAGGAAATTAAGAACAATTGAGAAAACTCTGGCAAATGCTATATAATAAAGCCAGAGTTATAGGTGAAAATCACTCCCAATTCTATACCCAACAGAAGTGTGTACATATATTCCCCAAAAGACACAAACAGAATATTTAAGGCAGGATTATTTCTAATATCAAAAACTGAAAGCAGAAAATGGGTAAACTGTACATTCAGAAAATGAATGAAATACTGCTGTAAGGAACAGTGTGGCTAAATCTCAAAAACATAACATTGAATAAAAGATGTCAAACACAAAAATAATACATTTTTGTGTGATTCCATTTATATAAAGTTTTAAAAAGAAACAGGAAGAGCTAATCTATGGTCTTGAAGGTCAAGAGACTTATTGCTCTTTCAAATCTGCTCATTTCAAATTCTGAATATAAATGTCCTCAGACCTCAGAGTCAGTTCACATTAATTAGCTCACGGCCAAGTTTAAAGATTGAAAGCTGAAAAAAAAGTTAAGGTTCATCCACCCATTTCCTGCAACTGCATTTACAAATGCCTGTAAATTGAATTGAAACATAAAAACTGAGTCTTGTTACTTATGAAATATAGTGAGAAGGCATAGTCTTTGGAGATAAAGCAATATTCCTATAATCATAAATAAGAGGAATGCATAGTCACATTTTCTTCTTTGGCACTTGACAGAAGCCTGGTTCACAACAGTGATCAATCAGATCAAAATATGAGAGTATTATCTCTGGTCTCAGGGATGCCTTGTTTGAACAGTAAATGAAAACATTTTTTGACATTATCTTGATCATACTCAAAAAGCTGTTTCTTAAAGGTTCTGATCTAAGAAACTTGGATTTAAGTTTCAAGGGCCTATATGTTTACTTCAGGACTACAATACTCAATGCTTTCATTTTTAATATACTGACTTCCCTTAGAACTAGGAAGAATAAACACGAACTTATTCTATGAAATGTCTACATAAAAATATTGCAAAATCCATGACTTTTAGGACAGGAACAGCATACCTCTACTTAGCTTTAAAATCATTAACTTTTTTGCTAGGAAGAAATCCTGAGAAACGTGGATTTGGACCAAACCCCATAAAACAGAGCAGAATGTTTTGCCTTTTGTTCTCTTCCTGAGATAACATAAACTGAACTCAATAGATTCTGCTTGCGTATCTTTCATATGTGGAATGATTTTTTTTGTCATTTTGCTAAGATGAAACATAATGACAATTACTTAAGAATTCCTAATTATTTTAGACAAAGATGTGTCACCAGGAGGGATGACTTCTCAGAAAAGTACACTTTCAACCAAAACTGGCTATTAAAAATCGTACCCATTTTACACATCAAAAGTTTCTAAAAAGAAAACTGAAGTCCCAGAAATAAGATGAGATGAAAACTTAACCACTGAAATTTTAATTATATGCTATATTTAGCATTTTCAAATATCACATCCAGAAAATTTCAGACTTAATACTTACTCTTTAGGGAAGTGTATAAATCATTGTTATTAAGGGAAAAAAAAAAAACATGGCAAACAAAACATAGTTGTGCACCAAGACAAATAAAAAGAAACAATACAAGAAAGGGATTCCTAACTATGTGGATATCTGTGGCTTTGAATAGAATACAGGAAGCAGACATCTCCCAGGACACTTAGTTTCTCTAAGAACCCATCATATACTAGTAACAAGGACCTCTAAATTTCCTTTATCACTTTCTTCCATGAGATATTTTCCCTGCCCACAGAGTAAGCTAATTGATGAAGCAGAACTCTAGTTGGCAAACATTTGGGTCAGCCAATTTACTAATGAGAATGTTGGTGGAATTCTACTTTCAACATAAAGTCACATGTTTTATCCATTTTGAGCAATAAGAGTTGCAAGATTCAAGTTTCCTACAGTTCTCCAAAACAAAACAGTTACTTCTAGTTACTCATTTAAAAATAAGTCAAAAGTGATTTGATTCCATTAAAGTCAATAAACACGAAGTTCCTAAGATTAAAAAAAATCTAGAAAAACAAAGATTACATTTCCAGTTCACTAGTGAAATGTAGAGTGATAAGGTTAATAAAATTATGAGGTTAACTCATATTCTTCAGGAATAAGTAGAAGCAGCAGCACCCACTATACAGAGACAATAGGGTCACTTTTTCCTACATCATTAGAAGTAAAATATTCAGTAGGAAAAGCAATGATCTAAAAAATACACAAAAGTGGTCCTCAGTCATTGAAATTAGGAGTAATTTCCCCATCACAATAATGAGAGTGAATATTTCATTCATTCACTTACTCACTCATTTATCATAGTAACAGAAATGAGTAAGAAATCATCCATATCCTGAGGATTCATAGCCAGCTATGAAGAGACAAAGGGTAGCAGGTGTAGCAGGAACAACCCTAAAAAAGAAGGAGTATGTCAAGGAAAAAAAACAAATTGGAGTAGCATTAGTTTGAGGCACTTATTGAGACTGGAGGCACTGTTGATCTGATCTCAGACAGACCTGCAGCTGAATTGAATGAGGCTGCAGATTCAAGCCATCCTTTGGATTGGACTAACCAGAGTTTCCTAAAAATGTTAATCTCTGCTAACCTTCTATACAATTAACCACTTTCCCAAAACTACCCAAAGACTAAGACCATACTCAATCCTTTTGCTACAAGGAAAGTTCTGCCCACACCAATCATAATTCCAAACTAACACGTAATATTCATTTTCATCCACAATGTAGTTCAAAGCTATAAATATAACTGCCATTTTGTAAAACCTTGGACCATTTATTTTGGGCAACTAGAATATGTGGTCATTCTCACTTGGGTTTCACTAAACTCTGTTCTAACATTCAGTGTGTCTCAACTTGCTTTTTAGGGAAGAATACAGTAGAAGCCCCAAAACAGAGGGGCCAATTGAGGCTAGCACCTGTGTTAAATTTTGGAGATAAAGGTGAGTAAACAAGCAAATCCACAGGGAAAGGTGTTTCTGTTATAAGGAGGAGCATTTACAGTGACAAGGAGATGAAAGAAAATGTGACACATTCAATTACTCAGCCATAAGGAAGAATGAAATTATGGCACTTGATAGTAAATACATGGAAGTAGAGACAATAATTCAAAGTGAAATAAGCCAATCCCAAAAAACCAAAGGCCAAATGTTCTCTCTGATATGCAAATACTGATGTACAATAAGTTGGAAGGTAGGAAGAATAGAAGTTCACTGGATTAGACAAAGAGGAATGAAGGGAAGATAGGGGGAATGGGATAGGAAAGATAATAGAATTAATCAGGCATAACTTTCCTATATTCATATGTGACTACATTACCAGTGAAACTCCACATCATATACAACCAAAAGAATAGGAAGTTATACTCCCAAGTTATGTATGTCAAAATACATTCTACTGTCATGTCTAACTAAAAAGAACAAATAATTTGTTTAAAGTGACATGTTCAGCCATGGTCTAAGGGAAGGGAAATTCAGCTCTGAACTATAACAGCAACAGAGGCAAAACAGATGTCAAGATGAAAATATCTGAATTTTGTGTGTTGATAAATTGAAGGGTGTTGACCATTAAAGGAGAATTTAAAAGCTCTGAACTATAACAGCAACAGAGGCAAAATAGATGTCAAGATGAAAATATCTGAATTTTGTGTGTTGATAAATTGAAGGGTGTTGACCATTAAAGGAGAATTTTTTTAAAGGATGTGTCTATTTCTAGAAAATAATCAAAAGAAATATAAATTCTAACACTAACAAAACTTTCTTACCAAGCTTTGAAAAATATGACAATCTAGAAAAACAACTGATAGTATACACAAGTCATCATCCCCCTTTGATTAGCCTGTGTTTGCAACTTGTGTTTATAATTGATTCATGCATTGCTTAATTGACTGTAAGGAAATGAAAGCTGGCCAAGTGAGTAATGAATGAGTCACAGCTCCTCTCCTGGAGTAGCCACCAGCCTGGCAGTGGCTTATTGTACTAAGCCTGAATTTCAAATTCAAGAAGAATTTATGAACAGAGAGCCAAGGTTTGCCACGGATGCCAAAGAAAGTGTCCAAGCAAGATAATAAGGATATCCTGAGACTAGGCTTCCCTGCACTTCCTTCCCATTCCTACAGTCATGTGTCACATCCCAACCCACAGAAATAATACACCTGCCTCACATTCTGCTCCTTCCCCAAATGATCTTGTGACTTCATATACCTCATTCAAAAGGAAGGGACAATTAAAACTGCATCCCTTTTACTACTTCCTTAATGCTGCCAATCAGATTTCCAAACCTATGGAAAATGGGAGGCCCACAATCATTGCTCAGATTGCCACACCTTGCAACCAGGTGCAGAGGATGCCTAGCAAGGGTGAATGGATTCTATACAATACCCAACCCCCAGCATAAAGCTCTATCATTCACACTATAGTTCTGCTTTAACAAACAGCACGCCACATGACACACAAAATCACGTACTTGGAGATTTGAAAAACAGTTACCACAAAATATGTGACTATTTACATAAAAAAAAACACCACCAGTGAGGTGTTACTCTTACAGAGGCAGGAATGAAACCATGCATGACTAATCAGCCCTTCCATGCTGACTGTGCAGCACTCCAGCTTTTGCACAATGACTGTGGCTAGTGACGGCAGCAGCTGTAACATCAGCACAAAAGGTTTTCTTCAAACCAGACTTCCATCTCTGCCTGCCAAATATCAATATGTCATTTCCTTCTTACTGGACTCTCATTTGAATGACTCTTTGATGCTTAAACTTTCCCTATTGGTATCCTCTACCATTTGAGATAAGGAGAAAGCATCCAACAAATGTATGTTGAATGAAAATGATCAGGGGAAATAGACACCTGTTCCTTAGCCCTGGCCACCTTTACTTGCCAAACACAATCATGACATGATGCTAAAGGAAGCATGAGCAATCACCCTACCTAAAGTCATTGCAGCCAAAATATTCTTCAGGTTCATCATAAGGTTTCCAGAGGCATCATCTTCCTAAAATCCTAAGAAACTCTATGAGGTTTAGAGTCCCAATCATTAATGTAATATACTGTATCAAGATCTTTGCAGATACAGAAAGCCCTCTATTTAATAAAAATTTTACAATGTAATCCATTAAAATTTCTAGTTCTTAGAAGTACATTTTATATCATTTTATATCATAACATTTTCCCAAAGGGTAAAGTGGTCAGGGTCTTAGACCAACAGCCCTTACCTTAAAAAGAAGAAGACGAAGAAGAAGAAGAAGAAGAAGAAGAAGAAGAAGAAGAAGAAGAAGAAGAAGAAGAAGAAGGAGGGGGAGGGGGAGAAGAAGAAAGAAAAGAAAGAAACTGAAAATAGAAAAATGAAATCCTTTTACCTTTGCCTCTTTGTTTTTAAACATAAAATGTGCTTGATCACACCAGAGCATGTCTGCAATGTTCCTGACATGTATGTCTGGCAGGAAACCAAGACCTGATCAAGCCATGGGGAAGCTAGGGAGGGTGGACTGGAGCTATAACCACCCTGGACCCCTCAAATATGAACAGGAAGAGGGAGAGGTAAGAATGAAAATGAATAAACCAATCCTGAAGGAAAGTGGTGGTCAGAAAGCTAGCTAACCAACTTGGAAGAGATGCCTCCACCAGCTATCTATCTGTCAGGCACAGGACCAAGGTATCCCTTGCCCTCAAGGAAGGCTGAGAGGAAAGAGCTACCATATGGGACCATAAAGGCTGCCAGGAATCTGACTGTCTATGAGGAGTGCCTCATGGAACCACAGTGAGAGTGTAGGAGGAAGGACTAAATTCCCATAAGCTTAAATATCTGTTTCCTGTAGAAGAAGCAGGGTTGTAGAAGGGAAAGGGGGAGGAACACAAGAAAGAGGTGAGGAAGCAGGCATGGAAGGAAGAGCAATTCCTGCTCTCAAGTAATGACTTGCAGCCTCGGGACATGATTAGAACACTTAAATAATTCAGAGGTGCCCAACAGGGGATTTTCCACCAGGTTTCTTATTTGGCAAAGCCCAGCATTTGTGTGCCATTATCTCACAACACTGAACACAAAACATATTCAATTATTTCCATGTCTCAAAGTGGCTATGCAGTTCTGATTATCTCAAGAGCCCGGAACTACCAGGCATTTAATAAGTACTTATAGAACAAAAGAACAATGAAAAAGGAAAATGTTCTGTCCCTTATATTTAATGAGGTTCCCTTACTATGTATGTTTCCTGAGAAACTGCAAGTAAAGTTATGTATCTTCACACTGAGTAGATAAATCACCTTCCACTCAAAAGAAAAGGAAAGAGAAGAGGGAATTATGGATAGTTTGGGCTCTCTTTATTGTTTTGATAGTTCATTTATATCCACCACTTCACAATATATATACATTTCAATTACACATGAGCATTCATTTCCTAGAAGGTCTTTCCTCCCCAGACACCAATTGCCTCTATCTTCTGTATTTTTTTTTGGCATACATGTATATATTTATTTGATCCATCAACTGAGAGGATTTATTTATTTTTTTTGATTTTAAAATGTTTTAATTTTTTATTATTAGTTGTTCAAAACATTACAAAGTTCTTGACATATCATATTTCATACATTTGATTCAAGTGGATTATGAACTCCCATTTTTACCCTATATACATATTGCAGATTCACATCGGTTACACCCCACCAGCATGACACCACAAGACAGCACTGCCATGTTGGAGCTCAAATGTTCCAATGATAAGAATTTAGAGGATCTATTATTTATTAATATTTTTATTCTCACCTGAATTTAGAACCAAATGAGAAATATATGTATAAGTCAAAGAGGGAGAAAAATTATGTTTTTTTATTCTTAGAAACTATTTGGAGAAAAGGTTTGTGTATGTGGCCAAATGGATAAACACCCTTCCCACCACTGAAGACCAATGGGGGACAGACCTGACCCGTGTCTTACCTTAACTGCCAAGACCATACTAGAATGTACCTTTTCTGAAGGTAGGTAGATCCTAAAGAGTTCTAAAGAGGGCTTTCACATCTGCCCACAGAGAGGATGTCACCCCTCTTCCCTGGAGAAGGAGTGTAAAAGTTGAGATATGCTAGGAATGTTACTCTAATGGAAATTCCTCCTTGTGAAAACAGGAAGACTGGGCATAAATATTCCTTAACAACCCCTTGGATTTCTTTCCTTCCCCATTAAGGCCCTGAGCTTTCAGGGGTGTGGCCATCCTCCAAGGAAGAAGGAGATCAGCCTTTTTCCCACATGGATGAGAAGGCACTTTCCAACACCAATTGCTGTCCCTGGGTAGTCCCTCAGGATCACTGGGGTAGGAGAGGGGCTTCTGAAATAGATCGGAGGACTACATCCCATAAAACAGTGCTCAGGCCATGCTGAATCTGAGGCTGAAAGCCACTCCCTATTTTCTTTCTGATTTCAAATACACCTAGCAATGTTGTCCAAGGTGGGTCACCAGGGAATCTACAATGAAACAAATCACTGTACTGAAAAAATACAAAAATAAAAGAATGCAACAAATACAGGAGTCTGGAATTTAAATACAAACTCCCTTCCAGTCTGTTTTCCAGTATATTAAAGTTCAAAAAATAAATACCTTGCAAGTTAAGAGTCCAAAAAATGTTAAATTCCAAAAGCATTAAATTCTGGACCAAAATTATCCTGCCATTATATATACAAAGTTTATTCTAGTCTTAGTTTGCAAGAAAGTAAAGATTAAGACAAATGTTTGCATGCAGGTCCTTAGTTTGGGAAGTGATCTGTGGATCAGGAGGGAAGGAGCAGAGGAATGGAAATGGGAAAGGAGGGAAGGAAAATTCGAGGATGTGTTATTGAACTCATCACCACTAGGGAGAGTTGCTCAAGTGTTTTAGTTTGATTCTGGAATGTCTCCAAAAGCTCATGTGTTGAAAGCCTGGTCCCTAATACAGCAAGATTCAGAGGCAGGGCTGGCAATGATTGGATCATGAGAGTCCTGACCTCATCAATGGATTAACCTATCAAATGGATTAATTCATACAGCTGAATGGACATCAGGGAGGTGGGACCTAGTTAGAAGAAGTTAAGTCACCAAGTTAAGGGGTGTGCTCTGGAAGAATTTATCTTGTCTCTGACCTCCCACACCCCTCTACTCCTGGCTGCTGCTGAGCTGAGCATCTATCCACTGTCATGCCCTCTGCCAGATGTTTTGGCCTTAGAGCCATGAACTGAATCCTCTGAAACTGTGAGCCAAAATAAATCTTTCCTCTAAGTTGTTCTTGTTAGATATTTTGGTCACAGGGATGAAAAGCTGACTAACCACATCAAGACCAGCCACCCTGCTGAGGAATATAGTGAAGTTTCCTCTGAACTGCCCTCTTCAGGAAGAAAGGGGCCAAGTAAGCCAATCCCCAAAAAACAAAGGCCGAATGTTCTCTCTGATAAATGGAGGATGATCCATAATGGGGTGGAGGGGCATGGGAAAGATAGAGAAACTTTGATTGGGCAAAGGAGAGGAAAAGAAGAGGAGAGGGTATGGGGACAGGAAAGATGGTGGAATGTGATGGACTTTATTACCTTAGGTATATATGTATGTCTGTACATATTGTGTGACGCTACATCATGTACAATCAAAGAAATGAAAAATTGTGCTGCAATTGTGTACAATGAATCAAAATGTATTCTGCTGTCATATATACCTAATTTAAATAAATAAATTTTTTTTAAAAAGAAGGGGGGTTTCACCCAACTATCCTCATCCCCCACTATTCAAAAGTACCCACCTCCCTGGCATGACTCATCAACACTTCCCAGTTGTGTTTGTTTTCCCAGCAAGTTCCTACCAGAAGCCAGAAAGGAGCCCAGAGTAGGAAGGGAGAGGTAGAGGATGGGGCCCCAGGCAAGATGCTTTCCCAATGCACCTGTCATGGGTGGGGAAGTCTGTATGGGACTGGTGGCTGCACCTATAGCTGAGTAAAAGGTATGCAGGCAGACAGAGAGGATTTTCAAGTGGTGAGTCAAGAGGCATCTAAAACAAAGTCCAACAATACTAAAGGTCACATTCTTATTCTATAATCTCAGCTGAAGGAGTGGTTGATACAGGGGTAGAGTCATAGGGCTTTTTGTTTTTACTTTTGTTTTCGTTTGTTTAAATAGCTTCAAGCTGTACTGGAGAAAGTATAGTTCCTTCAGGGCCTCAGATATTGACTCAGCTTTATCTCAAGTCTTTGGTATCCTCCATTTTTAAAGAGCCAAAGAGTTACAAGGGTGGACAAGACACCATCAAATTTAAAATAAAAGTCAATCCTCAGGCCTTGAAGCAACAACCACAACAAGCAAGACAGTGTTCACAGAATCCAGTAGCTGGCATAAGTTACACCTATGCAACTGCTTTGAAAGGGGAGCAGGGGGAGGCAAGAATTTCAAGGCATTTGAAAGATGGAGCATCACAAGTTTGAGGCTAGGAAAAGAAGGGGGGCAAAAGGAACAACAAGGAGGCAGAAGAAATGTTGTCATATGCTACAACACAGATGAAACTTAAGGATTTTACTAAGTGAAAAAGCTGGTCACTAAGGGACAAATACCATAAGATTCTTTTTTTTTATGAAACACAATAGTCAAATTCATAGAGATAGAAAGCAGAATCATGGCTTCCAAAGGCTGGGGGAGTTACAGTTTAGTATGCACAAAGTTTCAATTGGTAAAGATTAAAAAAAAAAAAAAAACCTCTTGATATAGTTAATGGCTACACAGCAATGTGAATGCATTTGATGACACACACTGTAGCCTGAAAAATGGTTAAAATGCTAATTATATGTTGTGTACTTTAGGAAAAACAAACAAAACACAACAACACTGTTGACTAGACTACAGGAAATGCTCAAACGGGAGGTTAATTTTGGCCCTGAGTTTTTGTACAGAGGAGTGAAAATCCAACTCTGCATAGTGCCTCTCCTCTCAGAGTGGCACTGAAGTGTCACTATCTTCTTTCAAAGTTTAGACATTTGCAGTGGTGGCAGTCCTAGTCCGATCAGGCCCTAGGCATGGAAGCTTTCTTTCCCAGCCTGAACCTTCCACATGCCTTAGCTCTTAGTTCTTTGAGCCCCATGTTTCTGGCACCTGAGGGCTACACAGAGTATGGAAATGTAGACTGTGCCTTCAGCCAACATCTCCACAATCTTTCACAGCATCTGCAGCAACTCTCTTCTGCTGTTTGGTTGCTTTGGGCTGTGAAGGCTGCTTTGTGAGGGAAACCATCTCTTAGACCTCACAGTTCTTCCCACTGAACTTCAGCAAATGCAAAACTGCCTTCATGGCTCCCAAAGCCCACTTCTGGGGAGGTCTGTGAGGACCTACAGCACTAAGTGGGTACCCTGATACACTGGCATTCCTACATGGTACCTTTTGCTTTCTGCCAGAAGTGGAGGACATACATACTCTCAAGTTTAATTAGTTCCTTTTTCCTCACTGATCCACCCAACGCCCTGCTCCCCACTTTTTTTTTAAATAAATACTCAAAAGCTCCTCATTTCCTTTCTACTTTAGATCCACCATTGTTGGGAAGACTTCATGGCTTATTCCTGCTGCTTTCTCTTAGACTTCCTGAACTCTAGATATTCATTTTTCTAACATATTCCTCAACATATTATCATATTAAATCTCCCACACAAAACAGAATTGGAAGGTTCTGAATATGACCTCCAAAATGTATATCTTCATTATTAAACAATTCCTGTCAATCTTTACTTCCTGGGCTAGTGATCCCTGACAGAAGGTAACTCTTATGAGCCACATCTAGCCAGGTCTGGGCTACTTCCCCTAGGGTGACCCTCACCTTTCCCTGATGTTTATGGAGTCCTAACTCCATAAACAACTTGGGAATGTTCCTTCAGGGCACAGGTGATAATTGCTTGCCCAACCACAGTAATTATCATCATGAAACTTTTTTTTGTTCAAATTTTATTTTTTTTAGTTTTATTGATTTTATTTTTTTTAAATGTACGACAGTAGAATGCATTACAATTCTTATTACACATATATACCACAATTTTCATATCTGTTTATACATAAAGTATGTTGACATCCAATTCGAGTCTTCATACATATAGTTTAGATAATGATGTCCATCACATTCTTCCGCCCTTACTAATCCCCTGCCCCCTTCCTTTCCTTACCACCCCTCTGCCCTATCCAGAGTTCTTCTATTCCTCCCATGCTCCCCCTTCCAACCCCGCTATGAGTCAGCCTCCTTATATCAGAGAAGACATTTGGCATTTGTTTTTTTGGGGGATTGGCTAACTTCACTTAGCACTTATTTAAACTTTTCAGTATTTTATGCTGGTATTTCTAGGCTTTCCCTAAATGCAAAATTTCTGTAAACTCTTGGTATTGCCATTCCAGGGCCACCACCACTACCCCAGTGGGACTGATTATACATATTAGAAGAAGGTTCCCCCAGGACAGGTGTAAACCTAGGCCAGGTCCTACATGGGAGAAGGCAGCCACGTGCACTTCAACCTAGCCTAGCAAAAATCTTTATTCAGTGCACAAAATGCAAAAATATTCCCAGCCCTGAGCTATTCAAAACAAGTTACCAGCTAATCTTCAACCTTTGTGAATTGTTGAAGGGGCATTTGGCGGTATTTTCTAAACTCTGGTGAAAACATTTGTACCTTTCCAGGCTCTTGTTTCACTGTATTTCCTCAAGCCCATCATCTTAATTAGTAATTATTAGAGTGAAGCTCCCTTTTTAAAATATCTGTTTATCATAAGTCAAGATCTTATTTTTCCCCTTCAACTCTCTCACAAAATGAGAACCTTACTCCTATCCTCATCTTCTCTACTACTATTGCTCTTTTTCTGATAAAAATCAAAAGATATTTTCAAGATATTCTAATTCCTTCTTGATTTCCTAAGAAAATCTGGGTGTTTTTCAATGCAATGATCTTTTCTATCATCTTCTTAATGTGGGAGTTTGCAATAAATTTGCTGACACATTTGTCTATCTCAAGAATATACCACATATTTCTTGCATATAAATACAATGGAATATTATTCAGCCTTAAAGAAGAATGAAATTATAGCACTGGCAGGTAAATGGATGGAGCTGGAAAAAATTCATGTTACACTAAATAAGCCAAACCATAAAACCAAAGGCCAAATGTTTTCTCTGATAAGCAGATGCTGATCCATAATGGGGAAAGGGGAAGGGAAGAATGAAGAAACTTTAGAATGGGCAGAGGGGAGTGAGGAGAGGGAAGTGGGTGCGGAAGTGGGAAGGACGGTGGAATGAGACAGACATTATTACCCTATATACATGTATGATCACACTACCAGTGAGACTCTGCACCATGTACAGCCATAGGAATGAAAGTTGTGCTCCATTTGTGTACAGTGTGTCAAAATGCATTTTACTGTCATGCATAACTAATTAGAACAAATTTAAAAAATAAAAAAGAATATACCACAGATTATTTAAATAAGGATCACACCATTTTTATTTGCTTAATAAAAGCTATAACTCTTCTATAGAAGAAGCTACAGTTCCATGATCTAACATCATTAACTTACATCATTAACAACTCCAATAAAAAAATAATTCATGTTTCATTGTGGAGAAACTCCTCCTAGAGTATTAGCATAACTGCTTCCACCTCCAAAAGCAGTATCTAGTTCAGCTCCGTGACTAGTCTTTGAGACCTGCCTTCTGCAGAGAATGATTTCTTAATCTGTTCTTGATTGGGGTTTTATTAAGATCTTACAGAAAAACTGCAAGACACATTACATTAGTTCCTCCAGGGCCTTCCTTTGGCCTGGAATGAAATTAACTGAATGTGGTAAAGTCAATTTATCACTTCCTACCCTAGCCTGATTCTCACGATTTAAATGAAGAACATCACACAATAGCACTCTTGAAACTGTCACTTCTGCAGTCTGAAGTCCTGACCATCAGCCTTGGCTGAAACACAATAAAGGTCATCAGTGCTATTCCACCCCAAATGACAGAAGATCTAATCCTGTCCTCAGCCTCATCTGCAACACAGACAAACCTGTACCCACAAAAGCCAAAGCATAAGTGCATCAAGTACACCCACAAAGCCCAGCCCAGCCCAGTGCACCTTGCTAGGATCAGTGCATTCTACACTACTAGCCTGACACCCATCACAAAGTGCTGTGCCAGGTTAATAAGGCTGACATACAGTCACCTAGGCTGCCATAAGCTTCACGGTCCCCCAAGGTCCAAAGACCAAATACTCCTTTCTCCTACTGAGTGAAAAAATCTAATGAGCAATAGATACTGAAATTGGATCAAAATCAAAATAATTTTACTGATGAAAGTTAATATTAATGGAACCACCTTTTGACCCAGTTATCCCACTCTTCAGTTTATACCCAAAGGACTTAAGATCAACATACTATAGTAACATAGCCACATTAATGTTCATAGCAGCTCAATTCATAATAGCTAAACTGTGGAAGCAACCTAGATGCCCTTCAATAGATAAATGGATAAAGAAACTGTGGTATATACACACAATGGAATATTACTCAGCATTAAAAGAGAATAAAATCATGGCATTTGCAGGTAAATGGATGGAGTTGGAGAATATCATGCTAAGCGAAGTAAGCCAATCCCCAAAAAACAAAGGCTGAATGTTCTCTCTGATAACTGGATGCTGATCTATAATGGGGACGGGGAAGGCATGGGAAAAATGGAGGAACTTTGATGGGGCAAAGGGGAGGGAGGGATGGAGAAGGAGTGTGGCGGCAGGAAAGAAGGGGAAATGAGGTGGACATCATTACCCTAGGTACATGTATGACTGCATATATGGTGTGATGCTACATCATATACAATTATAGAAATATAAAGTTGTGCTGTAATTATGTACAATGAATTAAAATGCATTCTGCTGTCATATATACCTAACTAAAATAAATAAATAATTTTTTTAAAAATGTGGCTTAAGGATTCAGGTTACCCTCTCATTATATCTCTACTCTCAACCCCATTCTATCTCAAGAATATATCTCAACTAAAGAATCCCCCTTGAAGACAAGACCTACTCTGCTTAGCTGGCCATAGGAATGAGAACAGACCAGAAAACCACCACTCTCTTGGCAAGCAAGTAGGTTTCAAAAATAAGACACAGAAGAAGCTAGGTTACACACATGCCTAGTTATATGCTAAGAGTCTAATAAGTTCTTCCATGCATAAACATGAGGTGTGGGAAAAAGTGTACCCTCAAAAAAATACCTCTTTTGAGCCTACAGAATGGGAGAAAATCTTTGCCACTTGCACCTCAGGATATATAAAGAAAAAAAAAACTAACACCATAAAAACAAATAACCCATTCAACAAATGGGCAAAGGAACAGAACAGGCACTTTACAGAAGAAGAAATATGATCTGTCAACAAATATATTTTAAAAAGTTCAACTTCTCTAGCTATTAGAGAAATGCAAATTAAAACTACACTGAGATTCTATCTCACTCCAGTCAGAACAGCAACTGTCAAGAATACAAGCAACAATAAATGTTGGCAAGGATGTGGGGAAAAAAATGGTACTCATACATTGCTGGTGAGACTGCAAATTGGTGCAACCGTTATGGAAAGCGGAATGGATATCCCTCAGAAAGGATGGAACAGAACCATCATTTGACCCAGTTTTCCCACTCCTCAGTAATTACCCAAAGGACTTGAAGTTAGCATACTCTTGACACAGCCACATCAATGTTTACAGCCACTCAATTCATAATTGCTAAGTTATGGAACCAACCTAGGTGCCCCTCACCAGATGATTGGAAAAGAAAATGTGGTATATATACAAAATGGAATATTACTCAGCCATAAATCAGAATGAAATTATGGCATTTGCTGGTAAATTAATGGAGCTGGAGACTATCATAATAAGTGAAATATACCAGTCACAAAAAACCAAAGGCCAAATATTCTGATAGCTGGATGCTCACACACAATATGGAGGGAGAGGAATAGAAGTTCATTGGATCAGACAAAGGGGAATGAAGGGAAGAGAGGGGAATGGGAACAGGAAAGACTAGAATGAATAGGCTACAACTTTCCTAAGTTTGTATATGAATACCCAACCAGGAAAACTCGACATCATATACAACCACAAAAATGGGATCCTAACAAGAATAAGTATGTATAATATGTCAAAATGCACTCTACTGTCACATATATCAAAAAAGAATAAAAATTCATACACACACATATATTACATATATGTGTGTATATGCATATACATATATATATACACATATACACACATATATACATATATGCACCCATATACACAATTAAATAAACCATCATATATATACACACATATGAACCATCATATATATATATAATATATATTATTTATATATTATTTTTATACACACACACCCCTCTCTTGTAATCCCAGTTCTTTGTTATATCATCAGTGCTAAACAGGGTTTTGGCTATGGTATATGTTCAATAAATATTGTTAAATGGATGAGTGAAAATAAACTCTCCTCTCAAAGACCAAAATGTGGTTTTGGACTTGCAGAGGTAAAAAAATGTAGCTTGCCTTTCTGGGACATGGAGAGCTGGAGGTCTCAAATGAAAGGAAGTGTACCAGGCATAATGTAATCTCTTAGGAATGCTCATCTTCATCATTAAGTCCTTCTGCTATGCTATTTGACCCAAGATAATGCTCTGCCCAGCTTCCTGGATGGTTCAGGTAATGTTATTATAGGTCTTGCATGAAGAATGTTGGCTAAGATAAAAGATTGCTTGATACTAAACTAGGCTTGCTACAAGTATGTGCCCCCTCTTCAGACCTGCCCTCATTAAGGTGAAATATTATATGAGAAAAAAGTAAGCAAGATCTTATGTCATTACAAAATGCATTTGAGTTTTTAATCATCCTTGAAAAATACCTGCATTTTTAGTTTCAGAGTAATTTGAAATCACAAAAGCTTTTAACAAATTAGACTTTTTTTCTCTCCTGTGTTTACTGCTAATAATAGTAACAGTCATTGTGTATTTTGTTATCTAAAGATTACTAATTATTCACTTAGCACAAGAGCTGGGCATTGTGTTAGTCCCGAGGAATCAGCAGTGAATAAAATGTGAGAAGCCCCTAGCATCAAGAAGCTTAGGTCTAACAGGAAAATCAGTCATGAAACAAGAATCTGCCAGGAGGAGTTACGGCAAATTGTGATTTGAAAACAAAGAAACAAAATACAAAACAGCAAGTTTCAAGTCTTAGGGAAAAAATGGGGTAAAATATTCTGGAAATGGAAGGATAGCCCAGGTGATTGCTGGAGAACAAGCAGGAGAGATAGAGATGAGGCTGCAAGGTCAGATCACAAAGGGTCTTACTAGGGATTTTGGTCTTCACCCTCACAGGGCAGGGAAGCATTCTAAAGTTACAAAGGGATTCACAAGATCAGATCAGTGCTTTGTGTGTGTGTGTGTGGGGGGGTGCATTTCTCATCGTTTTTAGGACTACTGATGATGCAGTTGGGAGATGGGATTGTTGTAAGGTGGCATATGGTCCAAGTGAAAGGCAGGTAAGCAGTGGACAGCACAGATAGATTCAAGACAGACAATGAAGATGGGCACTATAAATACCTGCACCAACTAAAAGCTTGACAGAGATAAAGAGCCTGCTACTCTTGTCCCACTTCACAAATAAGAAGATAGATTTAGAGAGGTTAAGTAATTTGCTCAGTCATTGAATAAACAGGCAACTGAGACTGGAATCAAACTAAAATGACACCGAAGTCTTCATTTTTTAACCAAGTCTCCAGAAATCTGTCCTTTTTTCTTTGTTCATCGGAAATGTTTCTCTGCAAACTATCTGGAAGTTTATGAACAAGAGCTGCAAATGGGTTTGTGAACCATTGACCCAGAAATTCCACCTTCAAAAATAAAGCTGAAGGAAATAATCCAACGGGAAGAAATTAGCTATACAAGGACATAGAGAATCATAATATTATTAAATGTCACTGGAAATAGCCCAAGTGACTGATTACATAAACAGGGAACATACTAATAAGGCAAATTATTCCTCAATTTCACAGCTACATACTTCATCATTACTTCCTATATGACCTCAAGAAAACTGATCAGTGTCTTAAAATTCGTCAGCTGTAGTAATTATGATCTCCTGCTGAATGTTTCAACTACCTGGGGAAGCAGAAGTTAATACCACTAACCATAACAGTCAGTATTCAGCAGAAGAACTTTTTGCCACTCTGCTGTTAAGAGCGTGCAAAGTGGGAAGCTCTGAGGCAAGAACGTATCACGCATTATCTAATCCTTATAAAGGCCTAAAGTATAGACAGCATTGTCTGTAACTAGAAGCTCAAAGAACAAAGAAGTGAAAGAGCCGGCTAAATCATACAGCTAATCAGCAGCAGATCCAAAAACCTGAATTCTAAAGTCTCTGTCCTTTCTGACATACAATACTACCATCTCCCCTGGTTATCACAGAGAAAACAGAGGCCCAGAGAAATTGTGTAAATTAAGGCTCAGAGATCACTGATCCTATCAGTCACAGAGCAAACATCTGAATGCGGGTATCCCAATTCCAGGTAGAGAGTTGTTTTTCTGGCTTTTGTTGAATTACAGCTATTACATATGAAATTATCAACAGATTAAAAATTACTCAAGTGACATGTTTTTAAAGTCACAATATTCCAAGTCCTAGGTTCAACGAGTCTGAATAAAACATCTGCACAAAGAATATAACAGAGGTAAAAAAAGTTTGCCATAGATCAGCAAATGATACAATCACCAAAGAACTGTGAGGAAAACTCTATACAACAAAAGTAGTCAGGTGCAACAGAAGAGAAAGGGCCTTATCAAAGGCCCACCACTAGGTATGCTAGGTATTTTGCCCATCTGTGCTCACAACTCTTCACAACACTGTGCTAGGTATTTTGCCCATCTATGCTCACACACTCTTCACAACACTATCCAGTTAGTTTTCTTACTTGTGAACTGGGGATAAATCTAAGAGGCTGAGAGAGGGATTTGCCCACAGCCACCCAGCTAACAGGATGTGATCTGAACCCAGGCCTGCCTAATGTCAAAGTCCATATCCTTTTAATATACTATATTGCCTCCCACTGCATGACAACTGACAGACTGTTCTAAAATTTTTATCCTGTGACTAAGAAAGACAATAAAATCTAGCATTCCTGTCCAACCAAAACTAAGGCTAATATTAAGCGTTCATTATGGGTCACACAATAGCCATTCATGGCAGTACCTCTGTGGTTGGTACTGAAAAACAAATGGTCTCCAACTTTATGGAACTTGCAATTTAGGAAAAACATTTAAGGTGACACTAATATGCACACAAATATTCATATTTTCAGGAATGAGGGACACACTTTGTTATCTGATTTAATGGCAAAACTTCAGCCTTCTTAGGAATTGAGTAATTCTGGATGGCCACGTTTCTGGATAGCTGAGGTTTTACTCGTGTAAGTATCAAATTTTTGATTTTCTAGTTTTCATTACTGAATAATTTTCCAATGCTGTCAATCCTCCCAGAGAGTTCTGGGCTACTAAGTTTGAGGCCTTATATTTCTACCCTTACCAATTCCCCTATACCACTATATTCCAAAATGAAAAAAAGTAAATTAATAAGTGGATGGGAGAGAATAGGTCTTTATAATAAGGGATTCACTGAAGTACTTTCTAAAAAAATATATTTAAAAAATGGTAAGCATGATTTCAAACTTCTCTGGAGGTCCAAGTCATTAGTAGTCTGGGAAAAGGTGTGCACTACAGTCAGGAAACCTGGGCCTGGACTAGTTTTGCCAAACCAAGTGACTGTGGTCAAATCACTGCACACACTTAGGTGGCTCATATTTAGAACTGAGATGCTCAACTAGAACTATCTCTAAGGATTTTTCCAGCTCCAAAATAGTATGTAACCCTTTGAACAATTAAGTCACTTGTTATAAAGATTCATTCAAACAGGACCATCCTTCCTCATAGCCTCATGAAGCATGGAATATAACTTGGTTCATTCTTCATAATCCAAGAGCAATACGCTTTTTGAGTTCTTGAGTGTATGATTTGCAGATTTTAGCTAGCCCTCCTTCCCATCTTAACTTGCAACCTATTACTTACTTAGATTTAAAGAAAAGGCTGAATGAATGAAATTTACATTTATTGAGTATCTTTTTTCCAAATGCTGAATTTATATGAAGCAATATACATTACTTCAAATAACTTAATCCTTGAGAGATTACAAATAGTTATAGTCATCTCTATTAATGTGGAAATATGAGTAGTAAAATTGTCCAAGAGTATAAATGGTATGAATTGAAGATAATTTGAGGCATTCAAGGTGATATGCTTGAAAGTTACACCATATTGCCTCACCAGTTTATAGGAATAGTGTGTTAATTGAAGTCCTGAGGATTAGAGTTTGAACAAAGAGACTGTCTAAAAAGCAGCATAGAAGAAGTTTTGTTTGTTGCATTCATATTATGTTTAAATCATATATTTTATATTTTCTTCTATAGATGTGATAGAACTTTTGTTATTTTAAATGCATTTTTAATTTAGTTTATTTTATGTAAAACCCAGGGCCAAAAGGGCAAGGATGTCAAATAGCTTAGTGTTATGGGGAAAGGTGAGAAATTTGTTTACATACATCACTGAAATTGTTGGATCATTTACTAAACATGAAAGGGAAAAAATTAAATCATTTACCAAAACAGGCATAGAAGAAGCTAATTAAATTATTTTACCTTTCTCATTTTTTTCTGAACTGGGGATATTAATTAGAACTACATAGTCAAAAAAGATTAAAAATTCCATGTGAACTTAACTATCTAAGCTTCTGCATAAATATTTTCAAACTTTCACTCCAGTTAAAATGAGGATCAGGCCCAACTCTCCATCTTGTCAGTGTAGGAAACAAATTCCTTAACAAGACAAGAATCAATAAATGGGATGGTATCAAACTCAAAAGCTTCTTCATTGCAAAGGAAACAATCAAGGCTGTTAAGAGAGACCCTACAGAACTGGAGAAAACCTTTGCCACCTGCACCTCAGATAGAGCATTTAATCCTCAGGATATATAACGAACTCAAAAAACTTAACACTAAAAAACACAAATAACCCAATCAATAAATGGGCAAAGGAACTGAAAAGACACTTCACAGAAGAAGAAATACAATCAGTCAGCAGATGTATGAAAGAAAATGTTCATCATCTCTAGCAATTAAAGACATGCAAATTAAAACTACAATGAGATTTCATCTTGGTCCAGTCAGAATGGCAATTATCAAGAATACAAGTAACAGTAAATGTTGGAGAGGATGTATGGAAAAAGTTTCACTCATACATTGCTGGTGGGACTGCAAATTGGTGCAACCACTATGAGACTCCTCAAACTTGGACTTGAACCATCATTCGACCCAGTTATCCACTCCTCAGTATATACCCAAAGAACTTAAAATCAGCATACTATAGTGACATAACCACATCAATGCTTACAGCAGTTCAATTCACGATAGCTAAGCTATGGAACCAACTTAGGCACCCTTCAACAGATGAATGGATAAAGAAAATGTGGTATATATCCATACTGGAATATTACTCAGCCATAAAGACGGAAATTATGGCATTTGCTGGTAAATGTATGGAAACGGAGACTATCACTCTCAGTAGAATAAACTAATCCCAAAGAACCAAAGGACAAATGTTCTGATATGCAGCTGCTAACACACAATAAGCGGGGAGGGGTGCAGGGAAGAAAAGAAGTGCATTGGATCAGACAAAGGGGAATGAAGAGAAGGAAGGGGTATGGGAACAGGAAAGACAATAGAATAAATTGGACATAACTTTTGTATGTTCATATATGAATACACGACCAGTGTGACTCCACACCATGTACAACCATAAAAATGGGAAGTTATACTCCGTGTATATATAACATGTAAAAATACACTTTACTGTCATGTGTATATATAAAAAAGAATAAAAATTAAATTTAAAAACAGAATACAAATAATAAATGCTGGTGAGAATGTGGAGGAAAGGTCCATACACTGCTGATGGGACTGCACACTACTACATCAACTATGGAAAAGTATGGAAATTCCTCAGAAGACTAGGAATAGAACCTCCATATGACCCAGCTATCCCACTCCTCAGTATTTATCCAAAAGAATGAAAATCAGCATACTGTGGTGATATAGGCATATCAATGTTTATATCAGCACAATTCACAATAGTCAAGTTATGGAACCAGCTGAGGTGCCCATCACCTGAACAGATGAACGGATGAAGAAAATGTCACACACATGTGCACACACGTGTACACACACAACAGTTTAACTCAGCCATAAAAAAAGAATGAAATTCATTCATTTGCTAGTAAATGAATGGAACTGGAGAGCATCACTGTGGATATATACCACATTTTCTTAATCCATTCATCTGCTGAAGGGTGCCTTGGTTCCATAGCTTAGTATCATGAATTGAACTGCTGTAAGCATTGATGTGGTTATGTCCCTATAGTATGCTGATTTTAAGTCCTTTGGGTATATACGGAGGAGTGGATAACTGGGTCAAATGATGGTTCAATTCCAAGTTTTGAGGAGTCTCCATACTGCTTCCCATAGTGGTTGCACCAATTTGCAGTCCCACCAGCAATGTATGAGTGAAACTTTTCCAGGAAATCAGACACACTCAAAATCAAAGGTCAAAGATTTGCTCTCAAATAAGGAAATAAAAAGCAGGACCCCCAGGAAAATAGATGGGAGATGAGTGGAGCAGAGAAAGGGGATTGAAGGGGAGGGAGGAGGAATGGGTAAAGGCAGGAGCTGCAGAATGAATTTGACCAAATTATGCTATGGATATATATGAATATACCAAGATGAATTTCACCTCTATGTGTATCTACTAAACACCAATTATAAATAAAAAATAAGTAGAAGACAAGTAGAGTAGAGGACGAGGAACAGGAGGAAGGAATAGAGGAGGGAAAGTTGAAGTACTGGGGATTGAAATGGAGCAAATTTTATATCTGTGTACACACACACAGAGAGAGAGAGAGAGAGAGAGAGAGAGAGAGAGTGACCAGCTTCATGTTTAGAACCTAACACTGATGTTAATAGCAATTATGTCACATTTTTTCTTAAACAGTATCTCTAGAAGTACCCACAACTTTTGTGTTAGTGTTATTCTGAGCTCCAGAGCATTCGATTCCTGCTTTCTTCTTATTGAAGATGAGCTGATTTAGTCTACTGAATCCCAAAGTAGTCTCTGGGCAGATTCAAGATTATTTTTCCAATTATTCTGTCATCAAAAATAATGTGAAGTCACACATTTTTTGTGTGGCCTGAGCTTACTCACTTTCCATAGCCCACCAATGTTTCCTTACATTTGAAGAACTAAATATCTCCTGCTGAACATACAGCAGAGTATCAAAAAGTGACAGAACTATTCTAGAGGCACTTTCTCTTTTAGGCATTGCACATATGATCAAGAGAAGGTTGCACTACTGAATCATAACACTGCACCAAAGTGGGGGGGTACAAAAATGAGCAGATGCTGTGAGCTGATTATAAGAGGGAACAGGCAGCTTAGAGAGTGCTGGGAACTGAAAAATGTGACTCAAGAGTTTCTGTCTCATCAGTAATGCTCACTCAAGCACACTCTGCACTCAGGAGACCAAAAAAACAGAAAAAGTATGTCTAGTGTACTGTGTACTACTTCTCAGAACCAAAGTACTCATGGCACCTTGTCCTCTCTAGAATTTTCATTTATTTAATACTGCCTTGAAGACCTGAAACTCTTTCTCAAGAGTCAGAAGACCAAAAAAAAAAGGACATATGAATGTATCTTGCAAAGTTTGGAACACTAGCTACTTCTAATAGCTGTAATCATCATGGTCACCACTTGGGGAGTGGTAAAGGATGGGCTGAGGACAAGCCAAGAAATCAGGGAGACTGGGTGGTAATGATGAGGACCAGCCAAACCTGGAAGGACAAGGGCAGATTTGGGGATTCCTTGTGTGTGGAATTTGGAGGGCTGGAGTTTGACTTGGGGAATCAGAAAAGGCCAATAAGACATACAAGGCTGGCAAGACATGGTGTCACTTCTCTGGCAGCTCTCTGCAGCCCCTGCACACGGGCAGCAAAGCCTGTGGAGGCCAGTGCCCCAGGGCTAGGGTGACTGCTTGTGTGATGTCCTAGAAAAAAAGGGGATTGGGAGTGAAAGTGGAAAGGCTGATCTTTTCTAGACTCAGGAGTATACAACTAAGACCAGGAAGGACCAGGGAAGAAGGCAATGTCAGTCAATGAAAGAGCACAGGGAGGCTAATAAGTGGTTCAGCAGGTGTGAGGAAGGGAGACAGGGCAAGTCGGGAGGTTAGAGGGAGAACGAGCAGGTCTCTTTACTTTCAGCACTTTAGATGAGCGTTGAACAGTTTGACTGTCTTAACAGTCTTTTCTCCCTCAGCTTTCAAGATGGTCAAAAGAATAAGCCATCCATGAGCATCAGATGCTCAAATCTGCATACCAAAGATACAGATACTTTAGCAGGGCCCAGTGGAGCACATCTGTAATCCCAGAAGGTTGGGAGGCTGAGGAAGGAGGATCGTGAGTTCAAAGCCAACCTCAGCAATTTAGTGAGGTGCTAAGCAATTCAGTGAGACCCTGTCTCTAAGTGAAATACAAAAATAGGGCTGGGGATGTGGCTCAGTAGTTGAGTGGCCCTGAGTTCAATCCTCAGTAACCCCCCCCCAAAAAAAAGATATACTCAAATGTCTCCAATGCCAAATGCAAATGGTACAGCCAAATTCTAGTACTGATGCTATTAAGGATATTTCATCATTGCTGAAAGTAACTGTCTAATTGGGGACATCACTAAGGTCTGCTGTCTGCACATTCCTAGTCTCACGTACTCCTTTCCCCACCCACTTTTATTTCTCAAAACTTCTTCCTCTCTAGTAACCACTCATGGTCTGTCCTCTTCCTGGTCTCATATCTCCCCCACCCCACCCCAGCTGCATGTGCTTTTGCACCAGCCTTGCAGCACCCAGTGACTTACTTCCTTTCTGCATTCCTGTCAAAGCCCGACCTGAAGGTCAAGTCTATTTTCTTCCAGCCTCCCAAAAGCAGAAGTTTCATGTGATTTGTCTTTATACCTTTGGTGCTCTATACATTGGAGGTTCTAAACAAATCCTGACAGAAAGGAGAGAAATTATTTGAGCCATGCATACACATGAAAAAATCCATTTTGAATTGGTATCACACCTTCCATATCAACAAAATCCAGAAGGGCATTTACCCATCTACCAAATATTTGCTGCCCATTCACTCTAATTCAAATAGCTCCCTTTCTGTACCCCTGTTACATACGGGCAACTCTGCAGCAAAATTCATGCTGCATAGAATGCATGTGACAAAGGGTCAGGGCCTGAGTTTTATTTTCCTTTGAGTCTTTGACATCTACTACAAAGCCTAATAGTTAGCAGGCAACCTAATGATTTAGTTAATCGACTCACATGCATGAAACCAGAGACACACAGAAAGCAGATAATCCAGAAGCCAGCTGCCAAAAAGCAAATAATCTGTAAACTAATTAGACTATAAAACAAATGAAAACAGGTACCATTATTTTAAATATATTTTCAGTGCAAAATAATACAGTGTCATTTTGCATTTACAGAGCATGCCTGGCTTTTTGCACTTTCCCAATCATTTCCTCATGCAATTCACTGTATACCCACTGTGTTTGGCAGCTAGAACAGGAAATTTTTGCTGAATTTGGAATTAGGACAGTTGGATTCAAGTCCTGTCTTCACCACTTCCTGTCTGTGTGACCTTGAGAAAAGCCCTTTAGCCATTATGCCTCTAAATTTCCTCCTCTGTAGAGTGGTGATAAGATCTTCTTCCTGCCTCACAGGCTTTTGAGGTTGGGGAATGGAAGGCAGAGGTGGAAGGAAATAATCTTACTCAGTACCTACTGTGCACTAGGCACTGAAATATATTATTTAATTCTTGCCAAAATTCTGAAAAGTTAGGTTTCACTATTTTTTTGTCCATCAGATGAGGAAACTGAGATTCAACAAATAAAGTAACTTTCCCAGGGTCCCCATATCATTAAGTGTCATGACTGGGACTCCACCCAATCTTCATGAAACCATAAAACTTCCAAATGAGACTATACATGTATCTGCTACTATTGCTCTAAGGGTACAAGGCAGAGGCAAAGAGAAGCAAATATCATGAGGTCACACAGCCTGCTGGGACTAGGACCTAGTTCTCCAGATTCTTGACCTGAAGCCTTTTCATCTAACCATACTGCCTTGATGATCCCAGGAAAAGGCAGAAAGGGACATGATGCTTGTTTAGTCAGACCAGCTGTTGCAGATCTATTTTAAAACAAGCACTTTGAAAATCATGGAAGGTGAGTATCAAGTATATCATTAAATATTCCATATTAATTGACCTTTTAGAGAACTCCCATGTGAGTAGCATATGCTGCTGGCTTCCTGTTACGTAAGCAGCTTACAGGCTAGCTGCAACCCTTGCAAAACATATTTTGAAAGCACACTCAGCAGCACAAAATATAATTCCAAAATAATTTTCCATGGAGATCAAAAGTAACTACCTTTTCTGTTCATGATATTGTACACTAAATGCCCAAGACTGGATAAATGCAGAATGTAAACTTATGGTTGGTCTTAACAACATGAAGGGTCTCTGCTGATGAGGTGTGGAGGGGGTGTGATAAGATTCCAAATAATAGCTAATGATGGGTTTCTATACATTGGCAAGGATAGTTAAAATGCAGAGAAAGAGATAGAAAACCATTTCAAAGCATAGCATTTATAACAACAGTGTTACTGCTTCCCAGGGAAATGTAGGCCCTCCTGAAACAAGAACAGAGTGAAACCACATGCCCAAGGCCAACTGTCAAAAGACAATATTAAAAGGTCAAAAGGGACCAGCTATATTCACTTTCTCTTTTTCTCTCATCAACTGTCCTTAGTTTTTCTATCTGATTGTATTTCCTTCTCCCATCATATCCTGCCAAAGGTCTAATCCCCATTTTTCTAAGTAGTGAGATAAATGTGTATAAAATCATTCAGGTGGTATATTCAGCATTCTGAACCAACATTATTGACTCAATATCTGACTAGTATGGAGCACTGTTATTAATAGCTAGGAGGCTCATTAGAGACCATTTCTCCAAGGAACACTGGAAAAGAACAATACAACAGAATTAAAGAAAATTCCATGGCAGGTCACCTTCAGATGTGCCAGTAGTTTTGCTGAGAGGAATTCAGTTCACCTTAAATACTCTAATTCTAATTTTAGCTCTACCATGAACTATGCAAGTTACTAAACCCCTCTTGGCCCCAGACAGTGTCTATCACTTGGGGATAAATGACAGTTCCTGCCCCATGGTGTTGTGGTAATTCAATGAGATAATGCACAGGAGGTGTGCAGAAGTGCTAACAATAGTTATAATAAAAACAGTGTCTCTCATGCACTTACATGCCAATCAGGGAGTTAATTAATTCATCTGGTCCTCACGATAACCCTACAAGGTAGACTCTTTGAGTACATCTATTTTATCGATGAGAAAGCTGAAAAACAGGATCATCCACTATCTCAAAGTCACTCTATTGGTAAGTGGAAGAATAATGTCCTCTACTATAATTAATAATGGCATTTAATGGGCAGGTATTTTGGGATTTTAATGAAATGGCTAGTGCTGAGTATCTTATTTTTTTTAAATTTATATAGATATCTTTGAAAAGCTAGTAAATGAGGAGTCATTTTCAACTCACTGATGAATTTATGCCTATTTATGTATGACTGTTATGTATGACTCCTGTGTCAACTTCCAGAGGTGTACATCAGTAAATTACCTACGATGGCCTCAAGCAAGTCATAGCCTAGAGGAAAGCAAATAAGAAAAAAAAATGCAAGATGGGTGGAGTACAACATTCCTTGCACTATGTGCACCACAACAGCGGCATGGGATCTGCTGCCTCTGAGAAGCAGCCAGGGGAGACCCACTGCAAAGGTGACTCTGGAACTGAATTTTCAGACAAATGAGGAAGATATGTCAAAAAGAAAGGAACAGGAACATGCATTTACACCAAGTCATTTAACATGGCGGCTCATTCAAGAAACCATGAAGAGGTCAGGAATGCAGAATGGAGGGAGCTTGGAGAGATGATGCAGCACCAGACCATCAACCTCTGTATGCTTTCTAAGGACTGTGGATTGTATCTGTGGTCCATGAGGAACCAACAAACAGTTTTAAGGAAGTTGACTGACCACCTGCCCCCGTAGTTCAGGTCAAACCTTGAGTCACTCTCCATCACACCCAACGTTCATTAGCAAGTCTTTGCGGTCCTACTTTGAAAACATGCATTGAATCAAATGAGGGAGATGATAGCGCCTGGAAATGGAAAAGATCCAGAAGAGAAGTGATGATGCAGGGGAGAATGGGGAGAAAAGTAAAGGAGAAACTGGCCTCTGCCAGGAGCACTGTTCATTCACTCACGTTAAAGGAGAGGAAGCACCATTTCTGGACCCAGATATAGGAGGGTGGTAGCTAGAGGAGACTCTTTCTGATTTTATCTATTTTCTCAGTGGATTAGGAAGCAAGGTCATCAGTTCAGAAAAAGAGTGGGGGTCACAGGAAAGAAGAAAAGGTACTAAATAGTCATGCAGGAGAGACAAAAATATAAATGATCTAGAATGGTTCTCAAACTTTTTGGTGCCAGGACCCCTCTACACTCTTAAGAAAAGTGATTATTGAGAACTCTCAGCAGCTTTTGTTTGGGGGGCTCATATCTATCAATGTGTAATACTAGAATTCTAAACTAAGAAATCTGTAAAGAAATCTCAAGCAAGTATTCCACCACTAGCCATAGCAAGGAAATCAGCAATACCACATAGCTTCTGGAAATAGCTTCTGGAAATCTCTACCATGCACTTTTTAGAAAGTTAGAATTCACAGACAAATAAGGTCTGAATATTATAAAGAGGCTTTGCCTTATAGAATCCCTAAAAGCATCCTGGGAATTTCCAGGAGTCCTTGGACCCTACTTTGAGAAATATTATGAGATGACTGGGTAGTGTATGGTGCCCACCTGAAGTCATAAATTTAAAGTGAGAGAAGTCAATGTAGCATGGGTTTTCCTCCCTCATCTCAGCTGTAGGCGGGAAATAAGTAGAAAGTTGGATTTGACCAGAATTGTGTTTACCCAAATGAGCAAGATAAATAAAAGAAGCCAAGGAAGTAATTATAACAGCTATGGTATTTAAGCTAAGTAGGAAGGAAATGAAGCCATGAAGGCAGTGAAGAGGTGGTAGAAGCAATGAGTTCAAAAGATTGGTGGACTTTAGGTATTAGTAGAATAAGCCATAAAGAAAGGGGTAGTGACAGAGTGGGCAGCTTGAATCTGAGAAGCTGGAGGGTAACTAGTAGTAACTTCAAGCCCAAGGTCTCCCTCTGAACTTGCTCCTTTTCCCTCTGCATCTGCCCCTCCTCCATCAGTCACACAAGCCTGAAATCCGGGGCTCAGCCTAGATATGGTCCACTCTCTGCAGGAACAGGTCCCCAAGTCCTATCCATTCCAACTCTTCTCTAATCTTTTGTGTACACACCTCTCTCCCTCCCTCCCTCCCTCCCCCTCCCTCCCTCCTCTCCTGGCCCCCTCCTCTCTTGACTGGACTTTAGCCATAGTTTTACTAATGCTCACTTCTGCTCTGTCCAATCCATTCCAACTTTTCTGTGAGTGAATTTTTTTCTCCAGTGATCAGACTCCACCCCTAAAGTGACTATAACAATGGAGGCAAGGGGCATAAAAAAAGCAGACCTAGAACGTCAATGTGAATTTGGTGCCATCATGATAGAGTCAGACCATGGATGTCATGAGATGATCCGGGGAAGAGAATATGAAAGGAAAAGACAACTAAAGAGAAAACTTTAACCTGTTTAAGGAAAGTTTAGACAGAGAAGCTGCCAAAGGAAGCTGAGAATGAATAAGAGACAGGAGAGAACTGGAGCATACAGAACGGTGAGAGTAAAGGGGAGACGGTGCTTTGGGAAAAAGGGAACGATCAGTAACAGACTATACAGAGTTTATGAAAAATAATAAAAGGATCCATTGCATTTGAAAACTAGGAAAGGTATAGAATCTATGTTGAATAAACCCATTTGCAGGACAAATACAATATTTTCCATCTTTAAAAAAATAGCTCTGTTTTCCTCACCTTGGCAGCTGAGGGACTGTACCTCATCAACAAAGTCACAGTGATTCAGCTTGTGCCACTAACTACACCAATAGAACAAGTGCTCAGGATGCTTTATGGTGCCATGATACTATACCTGAGAAGACCCTGACAGGTTATGAGTTTAAAATTATGTTGGAAAATTCCAAGAATAACCTAACAAATGGCAAAAAGATTATGGGACGACATTCTTTTTGGATAATGGTGGGAGGTTTTGTTTGTTTGTTTGTTTTGATCTCTCCCTTCTATGTAACCCAATGTCTTAACCCAACTTTTTCTCTTCTTTCTACACTACTCCCAGATGATACCATCCAATCTCATGATTTTAAGCACCATCTACACCTTGATGACTCCCAATTTATATCTACATACCAGACTTCTTCAATTGCCTGCTCAGCATCTCCATCCAGATGTCTATGGGCATTTCAAACATAACTAGCTCCAGCTCCTACTCCTTTCCTCCTACACAAACCCTCAAAACTATTTTCCTCTAGTCTTTTCCATCCCAGTAGATGGAAACTCTATCATTCCAATAGCTGGGTTCAAAGCTTCTGGAGCCATTCTTTGCAGGGAGTGGTGCAGGTGGTACTGGGGATTTAACACAGGGGTGCTTGACCATGGAGTCATATCCCCAGCCCTTTTTATTTTTTGAGATAGGGTCTTGCTAAGTTGCTCAGGGCCTAAGTTGCTGAGGCTAGTCTAGAACTTGAGATCCTCCTGCCTCAGCTTCCCGAGCCACTGGGATTACAGTACTAAAGTCATTTTTGATTCCTCTCTTCTCATAACACTCATGTGAGTTCATCAATAGATCCTTGGCTGGACCTTCAAAATACATCCAGAGCTCTTCTATTTCATATCCATTGCTGCTGCTGCTGCTGCTGCTTTGGTCAGAGAAACCACATCTCTTGTCTAAATGGTAGAACTCTCCCAACTGCCTCTATCCTTGCTGCTCCACAGGCTACTCATCATATGGCAGCCAGAGTGACTCTGTTGAAAAAGTTACTGAGGTCACAACATGCCTTTGCTCAAACTTCAGCTGGCTTCCCATTTCACTCAAAGTGAAAGCCAAAGTCCTTATAAGGCCCCTAAACCCTAAAAATTGGGTTCACATTTTCTCTTGACCTCATCCCTACCACTCTTAGCCACACTCATTCTCCCCCAGCCTCCCTTGCCTTGCTGGTCCTCCACTGTGCCTGCAGTTAACTACCTCAGGACTTTTGCATTTCATACCCCTCTAGGAATATTCTTTTTTAAAGCATCCACATCCCTGCATTCCCTCACTCCCTTTAGGTCCCTGCCCAGCTGAAACCACAACAAAGAGGGCTTTCTTGGCTGTCTTCCACAGATCGCATAAATCACCTTTGACAAAATCACGTCATATTTCTCTCTGTTCCTTCACCTAGCTTCAAACGTCCTCATTATACATTATATGGTCATTTACTTTTTATGGTCCATCTCCTCCACTAACATGTAAATCCCTTCAGGGCAGGGACTTTGTCAAGTTTGTTTACTGTTCCAAACCAGTATCTTAATGCCTAGCACACAGTAGGAATAAGCAAGTGTTTGTTGAAGAAATCCTTAAAGTCTGAATAATTCATTTTAGGACAATTCAAAGTTAACATACTGTACACAGTGGTCAGTAAACTCATCAAATGCAGTACTACCACTCTAAGATATAATATAAAGGAAAACTTTAAATCTCAAAATAAGACTAAAATCATTCCATTAATCTCAAAATAAGACTAAAATCATTCCATTAATGACAGAGCTATGGTTGGTTTTAGGTGTTCATTGAGACCGTCTTAGCCACTGAAAATGACATCAAGCCAATAACCCCCACCCTTTCACAAGGCACCCCTAATATAGTCATCACCAGTAGGCCCATCTTCTCCAGAATCATTGGTGTGCTTTATGTCCTATCTAGAGTGTTGTTTTGGATGAAAAATAAATCTGTATTTTCAATGTCCAGTTGGATTTTACTTAATTTTAATCTTTATAATAAAAGGAACATATTAAAGTGAAACTAAAAGTGATATGTATCTCTTTTATCCATTATAAATAAAAACAAAAACTAAATCAATATTAAAAAGTACTTGTTTCTGAACTAGAGAAGATCACTGTCTAACCAAGATGGCAAGACCAAAAAGAGACTGCTGTCCACAGCCAGGAAGAACAGCAAGAGAGTGGGATCCCTGTTATGCTTCTGTTTTGAAGAAGACTGGAGTACTTACGAAGACTTCAAGAATCACTTATAACTGAGCAATCATTATTTGCATGGCTATTTATTTTTTAAATGCAAACAAGGCAGAATGCTGACAAAATGAAAAAAATCCCACTCACTGGAATAAACACCTTTATTATTAAACGAGACTAGTCACTTTATAGCCTCTTTGTGAAAAACTAAAAACAGGCAATAAGTAAAACATCAATAAATTAAAGTTTCCTTTGTCAGCATCTGCTCATAGCAGTTTCAAAATGTCATAAAACTCTAAAGTAAGAGCTTCCAGTTATTTCCTGTCTTAGAAAATCATATGCTTAAGAAAATAGTCTATATAAAATTAATATCTTCAATAGAACCTAGCTCAGGTAGACTAACTCAGATTGACTCTTAACATAGTGAAGAGATAAGTAGTGGTAATGACCTCTAAATTCCAAAGAAGAAACTGTTGGCTTGAATGTCTGGAATGTACTAGGTTAACAGATTATTCAACATACACAATGCACACAGCTGATGTAGTGGGAACCTCAGAACTTTTCCCAAGAAAAATGTATGAGGCAGGAATATTTATAGATGTCAGTCTAAAGGAACTATAAACCTTTGTGATTCTTTTAAAATTGTAATTGGAATCTATTACTCCTAAAAGTGAACATTAGGTACACAGTTATGTCTGAGCACTAAAGGCATATTAAATATGTCAACGTGTTTCATGAAGCCATTTAATAAGTCTCATATAAGGATTTAATGATGACCTATGTAATTCAAATTCATCTGTCTTGCTTCTCGGCCATTCAGAACCTTATCTCTCTACAATGTGGTAAAGAATCAACAAGGAAGCAAAAACAGGCACCACTGTATTCAGATGCTAGCCTTACCAGATTCAGGTTTGAGAACTGGACTTGATTTGGAACCCAAAAGCTCAGGGTTAGGCAATCTTATGAACTCAAAGCAAACAGCCTAAGGAAGACATTTAGCTGTCCCACTTACCTCTTTATAACCTGGTGGTTTGTCTGATAGGAGTGTAATAATCCCTTTAGGGCAAGTACCTGCTATGCTCATTGTGGTACCCTCAGTAGGGAATAGAGCTCTTAGAGAATTCTATGTGCTCAATTTTCATTAATGATGCTTATAATGACAATCCTTAGTCATCAAAAAGATTAAATTACATCTAATACATTCTAAAAGGCAAAGAGCAAAACACATTTGAAAAAAATTTTCATCCATTGTTAACAGTCAAATAAAGTTTTAAAAGGGTAATCTTCAACTGTCAAGAAAACTTGATTATTGAAAACAACTTAATGCACAACCTCTGAAAGTTTCAGGAAACTTAAGTTTCAGGAAATGTGCACAGTACCATACTATGTGCTGGTGGGCCAAAGCATCCTGACCCATGCTGCTTCCTGAGGCTACAGGCAAGGTGAAAAACAGGGATCTATGGGACTAGCTAACCAACTGACTGCAGCTTCCTGCGTAATAGAAATTTCTGCTAAACCCCTCAAAAGGATATCCAGAGTTGGGACAGTTGTTGAAGGGTCTACAATGTTAGCAATCACTATGCAGGTTTGTGTGTGGGTTTAAAACAGTTTACCTTATGTTTAAATACATATGGCTCCCACCTCTTACCTGCCTGTTCTTTCTTGGAGACTGCTCAAGGCTGAAAGCAGATGGGCAAGGGGTGTAGAATGTGAAGAGTACAGGGACCCTCACAAAACAATGACATTGAGAACCAGAGGTGCGTGTGTATGCACTCTAAATACATAATTAATAAATCGTATAAACTTTATATGATTTAATAATTATGTTCCTTCTTAAAAAGGCACTACTTGGGTTGCTAAGTAATTTAGACTGTATCAATACGGGACTAATGTGTCATAAAAGAAACTCTTCTAAGTTGAAACTGGGTTTTTACAGCAAGAAACAGAAAACAAAGATTATGAATGGTGTTATCATCCTTCTGAACAGAAACTTTCCAACAGGACCAAGAAACCACTATTCGGCTGCATTCTGACTTTTGAGCTGCTGTAAAAAGCACATAGCCTTCCAGGGCTGCATTTTCTTTAAAACCCTGACAGAGGCATCTCCGGGCAAGCCTCAGCCATGGGAGTCCGATGTATACCACATCACCTGAGCACAGGACCGAATGAAAGAAAGCGGAATCTTTAGTGAAACTTTTCATTTCCTGTCGCTGCTGAGTGAGGCTGGACTCCTTCTCATATGGCTTCAGCAGAGCTGTAAACACAACCATCCAGCTTGCCAGCTGGCCACCAGCTCAGGGGGCCTTCGGGTACAGCCTCTGCGTCCTGCTCCTTTTCCTTCCTTTGACCAGTGTCATTCCTGTTCAGATAATGGTACCAAACGCCCTCCACTTCCTAGAGTCCTCATGTATGTCATGGTTCCTCTTTCAAGAGAGCATGGGAACAAAACGCAAAGCAGAAGAACAAACTAAAAGCAAATTTACCCCATCACCGCGTTTCATCCCTTCCCAACGTTATTACAGAAGAGCTGGATCAAATTCTCTTTGTTGCCCTACACAAACACACACATGCACAATAGGTGAAGGGCACCCTAAGACAACTTCTTTCTTCCCGCCTCACAGAAAGCCTTTAAGAAATCCTTGCACCATCTCTGGACGCAAAGCTTGAGCATGCAGCTGAAGAGCTAAACCATTTTAAGCTAAGGCAGGAAAAGCTGAAGTGGTCCCTAAAGCAGAAGGCTGGGAGGCAGGGCAAGCTGAGCGCACCTAAATGTTTGCATTTACACAAAGAAATTAGCCAGATGATTAATGGGAGATACCGGCAGGAGGCGGGGGCGCCCAACCGGCCTCCTTACCTGGGACATCTGCGGCCTCAGGTTGATCTCCTTCAGGTTGATGGAGTGCGCCCGGAGGTTGTTGAGCAGCTGGCAAAGCAGGACTCCATCGCGGAGGGTCTGCGCCAGGTCAAACACCTGCGCTGAGTCCCAGGTCACCCGGTGGTTGGCAGGAAGCACCTTGCAGTGGATGAGCCACTGAGCGCACTGCTTCCATGGCTCCATGTCCGACGGCTCCCGGATTCAACCCGGCTGGGGCAGGCTGCGAGGATGCGGCCGCAGCTACCGCGGTTCCTCCGCGCCCCGCCGACGCCAGCCGCCGTCAGTCCCTTCCCCGCGCAGGTTCTAGGATTCGGGCGCCACGGCCAGCGGGATCAGGGGCGCCACGCAGAGCTCCACTCTGGTTTGGGACCCGGTCAGCTGCTGCAGCGAGTCCCGCGCGCTCTTCTTGCGCCCCGGCCGGCTCGGCGGCGGCGACCAAGCACAGGCTTCCGACTCGCGAGCCCGGCGTCCCGCGACTGAGCATGCCCAGCGCGCCGGGCCGGTCTTGCTGCCGTCTGCGAGTCCCCAGAGGCGCGGGTGGGAGCGCTCGAGCCGCCCTGGCTTGGGGTCGGTAGCCGAGGGCGGGGCGTGGGGGAGGGGCAGGCGGAGTAGGGGGTGGTTGCTACAAAGGGGATCCCAGAGCCCCCGCCCACCCGCGAACCCTCCGATTCGCGGAGTTTACACAACCCCAGGCATCCAGGGATTTTCTCCTGGAGTAGCTTCCTGGAGAATGTGGTTAAACCCTGAAATACGTTGGGGTTCCTCGTGGGACATCCTAAACAATGGATGCAATTTTTTAAAGGGGGTGGGGGGGTCTCAGAGGAACTTCAGATTAATTGGGGCAGCCGGGCTCCCCAGAGTAGTGAAGCAAGCACAACACATCGGCCCTGAAAGTTTGAGATCGGCGCCCCCTCGCCCCTTCCAGTCCTGTCCCTTCTACAGAGAATTCCTCAGACTGTTCCTCCAAGTTAGTTTCTTCTAAAGATCTTTTGACATTTTAAAAGTATGTGTGTGAAGACCTCTGCAAAAACGACTCCACCAGGAGCCTATCTCAACACGAAGTGTTTTTCACTTAGTGCTGGTTTCTCACTACTCTCGCAGGCTCGGAACTGTCACTGTAGCAGTTCTGGCCCTTTTGCTGACCTCACAAAAAAAAAACCTGCCTGAGAAAAATAGGCCGGTGACATGGAGACCAAACTGCGCATGCGTCAGTGATTTGCGACCAGCTTTGGGAGCAAAGCGCACCAGGCATGGGCGGCTCTTGTAGGGCTAAGTTTTGGGAACCTTTGTAAAAGTTGAAACATGCCCTCTAGAACTCTTGCACCAGCGGAAGCAGTGCACTCGCTCTTCTTAAATCTTTTAGGGACTAACCCTGCCTGTTTTACTCCCAGCGCCCCTCAAAACTAAAATGTGTATAAATTATTTTTAGCAAGATGTTGCTAAATTGAACTTTCTCTTCGTGTAAATGAGGTCCTTGGTGAATCTTTGCTCTTTTAAGATGTATTCTTCTGAAATTTGTAATAAAATATGAAACCCAGTTTGGTGAGATCTTAGATTATTTTTTAGTTTTATTAGATATCTGTAGCTTGAATTTTAATTTTAAATCATATTGACTTTATAAGCAGGTCAAAATGTTATTTTTAAAATATGTGACTTTAGTTAAGGACAGGGACTATGTCCTTTTTCATTTGACTGAGGCAAGCATAGCACACTGTGTACACAGTGTTAAACAATAAATCAGCCTGAGGATTTCCTTTCCTTACATGCATCCTTCCCCAGCAATTTCCTCCTGCGTCCAGTGTAGATTCCACCAATAGCACAAGGTTTCTGAAACCATAATTTCAGCAAGACAATAGTTCCCCCTTATCTGGGAGGAATATTTTTGAAGACCACCTAGTGGATGCCTGAAATTGCAGACAGCACCAAACCCTATACTATGTTCTAAGGTGTAGTGGTATATCTCAGTTGGTAGGGCACTTACCTAGCATGCATGAGGCCCTGAATTCCATCTCCAGCCACAAACAGCTAGAAACCCTGCTAGACTGCAGCACCTTGAAAGCAGGAATAGTAACTTATTCATCTTCAAATTTCCAGAATCAACCTTGGTGCTTCTTGATGTCACAAAACAAGCACTCAATAAATGATTGTAAGTTAAGTGAGTGAATAAAGGAATAAACTAATGAGCTATAATCATCCTTCTTTCTCCCAGTCCCTAGTTCTGTCTTCCTCGGAGTGAAAAGATCAGAAGGGATTTGCCAGTGTTGAATAAGAGCCACATGATGTAAAAAGTCTGCTCCTGCCTGTGTGTCTCAGCCTTTCTGGGCCCCAAGTTTGGCAGGTTGTGCTATTCAGATCTTGCTTAGCCCAACACAGTTATAAGAATGGGAAATGGGATGGGTAGCATCCTGAGCTGCAGAAAAAACAACAGATGTTGAGTATCACATACTAGAACCCTTTCTGTGTTCAAACTTCAACCAGAATCAAAAGGTAGGAACTAAAGAATTCACTAAGTCACACTTCAGTTCTAATGTACATAAAGACTGAATTTTAGGATGTGAGAGTCATATGAATTCATTGCTTGGTACATCTGTATGGCACACAATCCTTGCCAATTTTTTAATTCTCATTCTTTCAACTTTTCAAATTATAAAAGAACATTTATCTACCTCCTGGAATTCAGAAACCCAAACTTATTTAATTCCTTATTTTATTTATTATTTATTTTATATCACAAGAGAAATAAATCATGGGTGGTATGCAGCATACCCTAAATCAACTTCTGAAGTATTTAAGATGAAAAAACAAATATTGTATATTGCAAACTGAAATCTAGGCTGTTGGTCTGCTGGGTTAATTTTTTTCACCTATAATGAAATGTAGCTGGATTTCATATACACATAAGGAATGAGGGCTTTAAAGTTCTGGAAATTTGATATTGTCTTAAAAATAAAACCCAGAGAACTGCAATTAAGATATGATGGGGCTAGAATGAGATTTCTATAATAATCCCTCCCTTAATAACTGTGCCCAAATCAGTGTGTACATAAAAACTTGGAGATTAGCTATAACTGAGCAGGGTGCTGTTAGTATCACAGGATTTCTTTCCTCTTCTGATCATGTTAAAGTCTGGATAATAATAATATCGGTAACAACAATGGCAATAATGGTTTTCACTCAAAATGGTTCAAACAAAAAAATTTTCTTGGGGTAATTTAGGACACACGTAACTTCCAAGGCAGCAGCTTAAAAAAGAGGATAAGATCAAGACTGCCAGTCTGTATCTTTTGCAGGGGGTGGATTAATAAAAGGCTCACTGACTAACCCATTTCCTAATAAATGAAAATGCAGTTGTTTCCCCTGTCCCCATTGTGAAGAAGGGTGGAAAGAAATGAGACTCCCAAGTTATACTTCACCAAGTCAATTGAGCCTTAGCTTTTCCAGAGCCTGTCTCACATTAAACATGTAGCAGCCCTCAAGCCACGGTTAGATATTAGTCTACTGTGGAATGTCAGCAGTGAAATACAAACGCATTAGGCTTTAAAGATGACTAAGGAGGTCAGACTTCCAGGGAAAAACTAAATGGCTCTATGCATTCCCATCAGAAATGGAGGACTTTTAATTTGTGGAACATTTACATTTCCTTTGTATGTTGGTAAAAACAAATTACCAAAGAGAATGCTCTTCATACTGAAGTGGTGAATATTAAAATCCAATGTAAAGAAACTTTTGTGGGAAGTCCTTGGTGCCCTATTTCCACAAAATCCTGTACATATCACAATGATTATACCAAGTTATTTTCAAAATAATATTGTCTGATACTGCAATTGTCATCACCCTCCTTGAACCCCCACCCTGTCCCTCATTGCAGTCCCTAGTAACAGGAAGTATACCTAACCTACATCATCTCTCCAATGCCTAGCACCCAGTAGAGGATAGGTATATGGATAGATGAGTTGATGGATGAATATATAGACAGATACATGAGCAGGTAGAAGAATAAATGCAATGAACAGGGATTTAAAACACATGATAGTAATGCCAAGAGAGAAGAAATTTCCACTTACCATTTCTACATGTTGTCCACATTTATTCTTGCCACCAGCAATGTTTTTGGGAAAAAAAAAGTGATACTGCAGGACAAATTAGCTTTACCCCCCCTGAGGAAAGTGCAGGAGTACTAGAAAGCCCATCTGTGCCATCTCCATTAAATTTTTTCTCCTTGATTTATGTTTAACAATTAAAATTCATTTGTTGCACAATTGGAAACTCTTCCCAAAAGAGGCAACATATTAAGTTAAATTCATGTCTCCTGCCTGAAGTCAGATAATCCTAACAGCAGCTGCAGCTATTTACTGAGTTTATTATGATCAAGAATACCTATTCACCTACATACTTCATATAAATTGTTTGATTTTCGGAATCTCTCAGGTAAGTACTGTAATGTATTTTATAGTTGAAGAAACTGATAAGAACTGAGAAGCTCAACTATCTTTCCTAAATTAAAGCAACTGATAAATGGCAGAGACAGTAGCATAGCCCATGTATCCTGATGCTGAGACCTGCACATTTAACCATGATGCTGTTCTGTCCCCCTGAAGATTTAGGAACAGACCAATCTCTAAGAGCAAATCCCAACAAGATGACTTTGTACACAGCTAGCTTTAAGTGCTTCACACCTGTGTGAACTCATTAATAAGGTGCAGTTTTAAATTATATTTAAATTACAAGTGAAACTTCTGGCTATTCAAATAGCAGAAAAATAATCAGATTTTTTTTTTGTTTTATTTCTTCATCTTTATTCTTAAAATGGTTCATTCAGCTGGGCACAGTGGCGCACGCCCGTAATACCAACAGGTCAGCTGAGGCTGGAGAATCACAAATTCAAAGCCAGCCTCAGCAAAAGCAAGGCACTTAGCAACTCACTGAGACTCCACCTCTAAATAAAATACAAAATATGGCTGGGGATGTGGCTCAGTGGTTGATTGGCCCTGAGTTCAATTTCCAATACCCGCCCCCAAAATGTTCCATTCATAAGCGTCTCTCAACATTTCTGTAAGCATTCTTTCTGTTCTTTTCTGATGTGACCATTTTGTTTTGCATGTTTTGTTTCCTACTGACATGAAATTTTGAAATGCTATGCTTTATAGAATACCTGTGGTTTTCTTTTGACCATCAGAATCATGACAACACAAGATGAATTCAAGATAAAGGTTGACAAGTTTTTCTAGGAATGGACGTGAGAAAACTACAAAGCATCAGAATTGAAACCTAATATGCTGTTTTAGTCAGCTTTTTCACTGGTATGACTAAAGGACCCAACAAGAACAATTTTAGAGAAGGAAAAATTTACTCAGGGGCTCACAGTTTCAGAATTCTCCATCCCTAGAAGGCTAGCTACATTCCTCAGGGATCAAGGTAAGGCAGAATATCACAGCAGAAGAGTGTAGTGGAGGGAAGCAGCTCACATGAGGAGGGAAGAGGAGGGGAGGGGAGTGGAGGGGAGGGGAGGGGAGACCCCACCTGCCTCCAGTTACTACTCAATTAATCCCACCAGAGATTAATTCACTGATTGGGTTAAGACTATAACCCAATCATTTCTCCTCAAACCTTGCATTGTCTCATACAAGTGAGCTTTTGGAAGACACCTCACATCCAAATCATAACACATGCCTTATTAATCCCATGCACATGTACATAGACACTCACACATTTGTATACTTTTGCAGAATGTTTATGCTCCACTTTGCAATCTTGGCATTAGGTTACCTGGAAAAATCGTAAATTGGTTTTTATTGCACATGCAAATCAAAAAAAAAAAAGGCACTCCCATACCACACTGAAAGAACTGCATCATCAGAACAAAAAACACAGTGAAGTCTCCATTTTCAAATTGTTTTGCTATAATTTGGCTATAATGTTCAAGCTGTTCTTAAGGAAATTTCCTACATTTAGGAAATAACTCACATGTTCAGCTAACTTTCTTTTTCTCCTTGCTGACAGTTCTCGGGAAGTACAATTCAGATATATTTAAATCAGAATATAGCATTAAAGTGTAAAAAAGAAAAATAAATCTGGAAATAATCAATCTGAAGGAACAATAATTCAAATTATTTTAAAGAGAAAATAGCATGAAATCGGCAGACTTGAAAATAGGATAATTAACTTATATATATTAAAATGATCAATACAATATAAAAAGAACAGTCATTATAAAAATGGAAAATTATTGCCCCTTGCAAAAGAAAATTCTGCCAATCAAATCTAATTTACCAAAATGCAAAACCATTCTTATAAATTTTACATGGGGTTATAGGGTAAAAGTAAAACAGAACTCTATGCAAATTCTATAAAAATTTAGTCAGCACTATGAAATGAGGGTATGAAAGATGACACACACTAAGCACCCTGAATCTTCTGTGTTAAATGTCAACTACTATGGCTGTGGAAATGAGAATAGACTTATGAACAAGCACTGAGCTGGAAGGATTGCTAAGGAGGCAGAACAAATACCTTTTGCAGGAGGTCTGCTGTAAATTTGGAAAACACACCAGTAAGTGAAGGCTGACATCTGCTAGAACCCCAACATTTCCACATTGTGTCCCTTTCCTTGAGTCTATTTAAACATTATTCTAAGTGCAAGTACCAGGAAGAACTTCCAGGATGGGTCAAAGTACAAAAATATTAATAGTAATGTGATTTTAAAGTAGCAAAAAGTTAAAAGCATTAACTAAAACCCCCAAATGTCCTAAGGAACTCAAACAACTTAATAACAATTAAAAAAATGACCAACTTAAAAATAGGCAAAGACATGAATAGACATTTCTTTAAAGAAGACAACATATGGCCAGCAGGTATATGAAAACAAAAATGCTCAAGATCACCAGGAATCAGGGATATGCAAATTAAAGCCACAATAAGCTATCATCTCAAGCATGTTGAATTGATTATTATAAAAACACAAAAGATAAGTGTCAGTGAGGATGGGGAGAAATAGAAACACTTGTTTAGTGTTGGTGAGATTATTATAAATTAATACAGCTGTTACAGAAAACAGTGTGGACTCCTCAAATCATTAAAAATGGAACTACTGAGCTTGGGATATGACTCAGTGGTAGAGTGCTTGCCTAGCATGCAGGGGGCCCTGGGTTCATCCCAACACTGAAAAAAGAGAAGAAGAAGGAGAATAAGAATTACTATATGATGATCCAGCATTCGCATTTCTGGATCTATATCCAGAGGAAATTCAATCAGTATGTCAAGGAGGTGCCATGTTCTTTGTAGCATTATTCACAAGAGCCAAGGCATAGAAACAATATCTAACGTCCATGAATGGATGGATGAATGAAGAAAATATGTATGTTTGCTTACAATGGAATATAATTCAGCCTTTAAAAAAAAACATGGTGGAATGAGAGGGACATCATTACCCTAGGTACATGTATGAAGACACAAATGGTGTGTGACTCTACTTTGTGCACAACCAGAGATATAAAAAATTGTGCTCCATTTGTGTATTCTGAATCGAATTGCATTCTGCTGTCATGTATAATAAATTAGAACAAAGAAATTCATTAATTAATTAAAAGAAGGAAATCCTGTCACTTATGACAGTCTAGACGAACCTAGAGGACATTATGCTAAGCAACATAATCCATTCTCGGAAAGACAAACACTGATTGATCTTACTTACATGTGATTTCTACAAGTTAAACTCCTGGAAGTAGAGAGTAGAATGGTTGTCAGCAGCTCAAGCAGGAGCAGTGGACCAAAAAAGGTAAGATGTTGGTCAACAACAGGTACCAAGTTACAGTTAGGATGAATAAGTTCTGGGGACCTATCATACAGCATGGTGACTACTAAAATTAATAATCTGTACTTGAAAATTACTATGATAGTAGACCTTAAATATTCTTACTACAAAAAAATAATAAATATGTGAGGTGATGGACATGTTCATTCATTTAATCTAATCATTTCACAGTGTATACATATATCAAAATATCACATTATACACATTGAATACATGCAATTTTATTTTTTAGTTATACCTTAATAATGCTTAGAGGAAAACTTTCAAAATGTTAAAAATTCTGACTAATCTAGGCAATTTACAATGAGGCCCCTCATCCTCCCAGTATTGGAAGGAATCTCCCAAGCCCCTCCAGCACTTAGGTCAGTGGTTCAGCTCTCACACAAGAGAGACTGCCACAGGGCACTGGAGAACACAGGTGATCGATACTCCCAGAGCAGGCTCTCTGGCTGCCCAGCCTATCTCCATCACACTTATGGGGAATTGAGTTACAGGAGTCCAACTAAATGAGATTTTGCTGCTGGCTGTCTAGCAGTGCCTTTCATTTTGATCAGTCTCTTATTTGAAATCGTCTGGGAGGATGTAGCGACTGGCTGAAGTTTCTCCCGACAGCTGCTTGCTGTGATGTGCATGCGAATGATGGATAACTGTGGTCTCCTCTGCTGAAGCCAACAGTTTAGTTTTTGGTGAAAGTGAAAAGGAGAAAGACACTGCTGACTCATAGCCAGTAGGTCTTTTCTGGTGCTCAAATAAGGATTGTCAGGAAGGTTTTCTTTGCTACTATATTGGTTTTGACATTTTATGGCAGATATCTACTTAAAACTGTTTTTCTAATGTTCTTTATATCTTTCATAGCCAAAGATTAAAAGCTCCACTATTTTTTAATAATGTCTCATTGAGTATATATGAAGGTAGCCATAATTTCATTATTGATTTTTAAAAATATTCTTCATCTCCAAAGGGTCAGAAACTACTATCAATGAAGCAAAGAGTCTTTTGAAAAATAATTCCAAAAATATTTTTACAATAATTTAATTACTTTGGAAGTTTGGTTTAACCACTCCTTTCTATTTCTCTGAATTTAAAGCAATATTTTTGCTGTTTGGAGAAACTGATCCAAAAGAGTGATGGGTTTCAAGACATCCTGTATGTCTGATTGGTCTTCACTCTACCCAAAAGTTCCCCCACAATATTCTCATACTCTGCAGATAAACTGGAGGAAATCCAAGCTTTGAGTGCTGCTTTTCAAAAGGTCTTTCTGAAATGAGCTAAGCAGTGGTAAATTTGCAACAGGATTAAAAACTAAACGGGCATCTCATTCAAGTTACGTAGTGTGGCAAATTAGGGCAGCTGTTCAGTACAAGTTGTCAGTGGACTCAGTTCCCACATCAGCCACGTAAACCTTGCTGTGCTCCATCGCCACAAAACGTGGCATATCTGCAGCAAGTGCATGCTATGCATGTTTGGGAGAGCTGAGTCAGGCTAGAGCAGCTCCTCTGTCTGCTTTAGACTCCTGCAAGCCCCGGTAAAAGGCTTCCTCCTCAGGAGGACCTTTCCTGATGTAACTCTAACCCTTGCCTCACCACCAACAGCACCCACTCATCCCTACAGGTATCATTTTCTACCTGCCTTGTTGTTATTGGCATTAAGAGGAATCATTGAGGAAACAGTGTTTACTTCTTCTGGGAATTTCCAAGAGCACAGCAAATACTTATTGAATTGAATGAATGAATGACTGGTGTCAGACCTGTCACTATGGATGATACTCCTTCTAAGTTTAAGCACAAAGAGTTTTCACATTAATTCACCATTTTTGTTCATAGTTTGTCTCATTACTAGATTTTGCCTTACTTAAAAGGTTCTCTCTAAAACTAGGAAAGAACATAAGGAGGAGAATATAAAGAGTGAAGGAAGAGTGAAGAGTGTTTATTTGTTCCACGGGCAAGAAACAAATATAACGAACAATTCACCCAACTAAAAACTAAATTCATTTAAAAAGTGCTAAGGAAAATAAAATATTTAGTGCATTCATGGTGTTTAAAGTTACTATAAGCAAATAAAATGTGATCTAAAACAAAAGTATGCTTTATAGAAGTCTCAGAATTCTTTTTACAATCATCCTAAATCATACTTCACTTATGGGAGGCGTGGTTTGTTTTTCAGAGTGATTTTCTCTAGAATGTCTGAACTTTATGTGATTTGTATGAAAGAGACAAGCCCTTCCAGCTGTTCAAAATTAGCTTCGTCCCTAGTCTAGTGAGACCATCCATGAAAGACCTGTTATTGGCAATTTGTTATCTCTGCGCTTTTTAAATTAAATATCACTTCAGTTCATTCCAAGAAGGGATCAAACCACTTAACTGAGCATGGAAAAGAGAGGAAGTGTCACTACTACTCTTAATCAAATTCTTTCCCTTCTTTTATTCTTTTTCATTCTTAGCCTCGGTTGTCTAAATTCATCTTCCAGAATAAATAGTCACCAGCCATGTATTCAATCTGGAGTCCCCACAATAGGGTCTACTATTCTGTTATTTTATAGATGTATTAGGTATCCATCAAATTATGAGCTACGGACTGACCTACATGTTTTGACACATCTTATTTTGCTTACAACAGACTTGCAGAGTAAATGTTGTGTCCTGATTTCATAGTGTAGGAGGAAAGTTCAGAAATTTCAACAATGTTTATAACAGAGTAGCTGTAAAAACAAGATTCCTGAAACTTAGCTTAAACCACTAAATCAGATATTGGGGGGATATACAGGAATCTAATAAATCAGAACTGCTGCATTTTAACTAGTGTTCCTAGATGGTTATTACTATTACCTTTCACCAGGAAATTTTTTAAAACTATACAAAAATAGATGGAATAGTTACTCAATCCCCAGTTTTAATAGTTGTCGAACAGAATTGTGGGTGTCTTTTCAGTTGTTCAGACTTCACTGTGTGATGAGGTCATTCTATGTCCATTGAATAAAACATCCAGGTGATTCTTTAAAAGTACTAAAATTTGAGAACCAAGTGAGGGATAGTGACTTTCTCATTTTTGCTTGTCTACAGAGCAACAGAACTAAAAACCAAATTCAAAATATATAGCCTCACATGGGGTTGCTTTCCATTAAACCCTCACTGTATTCATTGTGTTAATTTATTTTTATTGAGTTCCTTGGTAACGTACAGCACCAGACTGAGAACTAAAATGTATATGAAGAGATAAATATACAGCCATTGTTTTTAAAGTGTGTACAATTAAGAAGATGTACTAAGCATATAATAGTTAAGTCATACTTTGAATGGCCAAAAAGAATAATGTAGGTTGCAAGTGCAACAGTATATTTAGAAAGTAGGAGATTAAAAAATACAGCATTTTTTTCTAAGTCTTTAAGGAAGTGGTAAGATTTGACTGGGACTCTGGCAAGGAAGGACTTTCCAAATGAAAAATAACATGAGTAAAAACTCAACATTCAAAAATAAATTATTTCTAGAATTCAGGGAATGAAAAGCAGGCTGCTTGTGCCAGAAGGGTACGTATCAGATTGCTTAGGAAATCAGACCATGTATGATCTCAAAGGCAAGACTGAAGGAGGATAGCAGGAAGCCACAGGAGTTTTTGAATAGGGGAGAAATATGGTAAAGTGGTAATTTAGGAAGAGAAATCTGGCCACAATATGTCTGGAAAAAAATCAATCCAGAAGGCAGGGTGACCAGTTCAGAAGTGACTTCACTGAATCAACCATCAGATGGAAAGAATAAACACCTGAGAGACATTGAATCTACTGCACTTGGGATGATAACAGGGAAAAGAAGTAAAAAATAACTCTGAGCTTTTGTAACTGGGTAGCTAGAATGGACAATACCAAAATGTGTGTTACTGAAGACAGCAGAAAATATGAGACTAGTGCTTGGGTGAGAGAGTTATTGTGAGAATGCTGGGGTTTAGAGTCATGGGCACAGAGAGGAGTTGACATAGAGACAGATCCATAAACTAAGGTGGAACTCACTGGGAAATGTAACTGTGTATCAGGGGACTGCTCATAGTGAAGATATGAAAGGCAGAGGGACAGAGAAGTTATGGAGACCCTCGTAGGACTGTCACTGTATCTGATCCAAATCTAGGTCAGTGCCCACCAGGGCATCACTGCAATGTTAATGCTGCAAGGATGCCCTCCATACCACTGCTCCTGACTGATGCTGCATGGATAGAAAGCACTATTGTGTCATTTATGGAATGATTTCTAGATAATCACTTAGGGCCAAACCTGATTCAGTGTTTGACTTTCAGAACCCCCCCAAAAAAAATCTTTAAATATGGTCTTTAGGGGGAAAAATGAATCAGTGAAAAGCATCCCAAATATTTTAATGGTAAACTATGGCCTGCTTCATAAAAATCTTAATTTAGGCCTATTACGTAGGTTTCATACAGGCACTGTCTTTTTGAACTATAATTTATCTTTCCTGGGGATTAGGAGATCTTTAATCATGCTGGCTATAGGCAGGTCTCAATTCTGCAGTAGGGGTTTATTTTTTTTTTATCTGAATTCATTAATTCCCCTTCCAGGATTCCAGATTGGTCTATGACAATTAACTCACTTATTAAGCAAATATTTATTGACTACATATGTTTTTCTAATGGAAGAAAGTCAATGGTAAACTAGACAAACACATTCATTATCTTTTGCTGGGGCTGTAGCTCAGCAGTGGTGCACTTGCCTGGCATGTGTGAGGCACTGGGTTTGTTTCTCAGCAACGCATATAAATAAATAAATAAAGGTCTATCAACAACTAAATATTTTTTAAAAGATCATTATCTTCTTGTCGTTTCCAGTCTCCCTCTGACTTTGCTCAATGACTAATGACTTGGAATTATACATCCAAAATAAAGCACGCCATTCTTTTTTTTTTCTTTGAGAAAATAAAAAAATTTAATATGTGAATCTATTAATAAAATTAAACAATTTATAGGAGGACAAAACAAAGAGAAAAAAAACATATAACATCTCAAAAGATAGCGGAAAAACCCATAGTATGATAAAATTCAACATCCATTCATGATAGAAAAACACTCTTAACAAAGAAGGAATATACAGTAATTTCCTTAATCTGATAGGAGATTTCTTTTAACAAAAAACTTACATTAAACATCAAACTTTGAAAGCACATCATTCTTAACTGTAGAAAATAATTTGCCTGCTGTTGCCTTTTTGGCCATAGGTATATTTGAGTTCCATGTCCCTTCTCTAAGCTTCCCTTGCTCCCCTGCCTGCTAAGGACAGCAACTAGTTTAGCTAAATGGCCACAGGGTCAGTGGCATTACAAGCCACATTGCCAGTTCCCTCAGTGGCTTCTCTTTTAGCATTGAGGACACCCACTACCCCCTGGCTTCTTACTGCAGTCACACTTCAGTATTCTTTCCTTGCTCCCTGGTCCTTGGGACCCTTGTAGTTGCTGTTATGTTGTCCCATACTGGAATGACTACTCTCTGAATTTTTCTAGGAAGAATGAAACCTGTCCCCAAGAAGCTCTTCCCTCTCCAATATCTGATTGCACCTCTCTCCAAATCCTCCTAAAAATATGAGCCCATAGTGGGGAACTTAAAATCAAAGTTACTGACTATAATAAGCAGAACAGAAAACACTTAACTTCTTTCTCTCTTCTAGAACATAGGTTACATTGTATCTCAGAAACCCATATGAGAGAAGTTCAAGAAACTCAAGATGAACTTGGAAAACTGTTTTAGCTTGGCAAGTCCTCTGGTGCCATCTCATACTCTCTCCACCCATGTGTGAAAAAGCTATAGAAAACCACTCCATAAGTACTTTAAAAGAAAAAAATGTATTGTCACTTTTATTCATTTTGCTTCCTTTTATTCAAAAATATTTTTTTCATAAAAAATATAGTATTTAAGGATACCTACTCAGCATTGCCGATACTCTAAAAGAGAATGTTTCACATTTAGTGAGGATACTTTTTTGCATCATATATATCTATGAACAAGCCTTCCATCATGTAGAAGCTAATATTTCACCACTCATTTAGGGAAGCTTCTTTACTTAAGCTATCCACAAATCTTTTTTTTTAACCCAACACTGATTATAAAATTGTAAGAAACCCTCTAATTAAGAAAATGATAAATCCAGATTAATCCTAAAAATTACTTCCAAATATGTGTGTACTGCAAAAATAATAGGGTTTAAATCTAAGTTAAATAATTCTCAAATGAATGTTTCCAAAGGAGTACTCTTTTCTTTTAAGATGCATCCATAAGAAGCACTTGGTTTGCTTGACTGAGGCTTTCAAGGGAAAAGGGTTATCCACATATATCAGGTTTAGTATTGGAAATAAGTCCTGTCCTAGCTTTGAGGGATTGTTCTTATTCTATTTTTAGGAGGTTCAGAAGTTTAAATCTTTTCATAAAAATTTACATGACAATTGCTATAATCTTATTTTGCTTTGTTTTTCCCCTCTATTTTTAAATAATTTTGCATAATGAGAAAACAATTCCCTTTATTAAAAACTGCTTTTAGAGAGAGAGAGAGAGAGAGAGAGAGAGAGAGAAAGAGAGAGAGAGAGAGAGAGAGAGAGAGAGAGAGAGAGAGAGAGATATCAAACAGCAAGAGGACTTGGCTATGATAGATTTCATTTTAGTATAGAACAGAGAGATTTTGCTCAATGGTTAGGAAAAGTAATTCATTTTACTTAAACATAAAATCAATTTTGTAGCTCTCCTGGTTTTATTAAGACCATGTTTTCTTTATCTATTTACCAGTTGACAGACATCTAAGCTGACTCTATAACTTAATTATTGTGAATTATGCTGTGATCAACACAGATATCCATGTATCCATAGGTATGTTAACTTTAATTCCTTAGGAAAAATACCAGGACTGGTTTAGCTGAATCATATGGTAGTTCAATTTTTAGTTTTTTGAGGAACAGCCATACTGATTTCCATAGCAGATATACTAAGTTACATTCCTACAAGAGTGCATATATACCCCCAAATGGAGTTTTATTCAACCTAAAAAAGAATGAAATTTTGTAATTTGCAGGAAAATGATGGAACTGAAGAGCATCATGTGAAGCAAAGTAAGCCAGACATATAAAGACAAGTATCAAGTGTTTTCCTGTTAGAGTCTGTAAACAAGTCAAAAATAACACCTGGCATTTTGCCAGGGGAATGTTAGAGTTTGTAAACAAGTCTGGATGGTACCTGGCAAAATGCCAGAGGGAATGGTTTGAGAAGTAACAAAAGGGAGCCATTAAGTGTGGAGATTCCTTATTGGTTGACTGATGTATCTAGTTTATGCTAATTAGATAAGCTGTGTGGAATGTATAAATACTGCTCCTGTCCTGCAATAAAGGGCTCCTACTCCTGCTGTATCAACGTACACAAGTTATTCGTCACCCCCTGGTTATTTTGCTGCAGCCAGACAGACTGCGGCAGATGGTGGCCCGTACGGGGAGCCCCGGGACACTTGGGGGTAAGTGACAAAAAAAAGCTACCCGTCCATAGATAGGACGGGAGCAAATCTGCTCGTCCCTAGACAGATAGGGCGAAAGGAAAAATGACCATTTCGAGAAAATGGAAAAGATTGATACAGTATGTTTGTGTCTTGTTTTGTCTCAGTGTATTGTATTGTATTTGTGACAAAAATATGGAAGGGGTGAGAAGTAAATTACTAAGGGAAGAAGGCACCCCAGTGGAACCAAGAATAGTTAGGGCATGTGTCGATAAGAGCCCAGGAACTCTAGTCAGAAAGAAAAAGAAAGTTCAGAAGAAGAAAGATTATCAGAGGAGGAAGGATTATCAGGAAAAAAGTTGCAGCAAAAGGCTATTACTAAATACTTTTCGTTACCGGAGGGTGCATGAAGCAGAGAGGCAGCTGCCGAGTGTGCAAGCCAGTCACAGCGCAGCAAGGATATTCCAGGAGGCTGCGGCAACTGGCCCTTCCCTGCCTCCTGGCCGGGGAGCTGGCTCTTCCACTGCTGCGAGCCCAAATCTAGACCTGACCTGGAGGCACAGTCTCGCAGGCTCTTGCTCCCTGTGCCCAGTAGCAGTTTGAGTCCGGGACACTCCCCAGGGCCATCTGGGGTTGCCCAGGCACTACAGCCAGCAGAAGATGCTACTGGTGTCCCTGATGTTTGGTCATTTTCAATGCCAATAACTAAGCTACAATGGTTCTCCCACACCTGGAAGCTGATGAGTAATGAGCACTATTAATGCTTATTTCAAATGTATAAAACCTTGAGATAATATACTAAATTGTTCAGAAGGTTGCTTTCTTAGTTGAATGCTACAGGATTTTCTTTAGCCATCCGGAGTTCCTGCCTTCGTCCCAGTGCCAGTAAAGACCAAGGTGGAAGAATTTTCAGTGTTGCTGAAAACCGGACGAGATTTCAGCTGAGAACCGGACGAGACTTCAGATCAAGCTAGCTGCCTGCAGAACTTACCTGGACTGTGATTTAAGCTAGCTGCCTGCAGAACTTACCTGTGATTTACCTGGACTGTGAGTTAATCTATTGAGACACTACTTTACCTGGACTGAGACAACAAACTGTAATCTATAACAAATTATAACTCGGTATCTTTGCTAACAATGTCATTGCTGGTATAATTTTTCCAAGGGCTTCTTGCATGGAGCCATCAATTGGCTTGGTATTGTGACATTTTGTATCCTCCCTTTCTGTTTGTAGCAGGTTACTTATGGTGTTTCTGTAAAAACCACTATGGTCGTTATTTAAATTAAACAAAAGGGGGAAATGTTAGAGTCTGTAAACAAGTCAAAAATAACACCTGGCATTTTGCCAGGGGAATGTTAGAGTTTGTAAACAAGTCTGGATGGTACCTGGCAAAATGCCAGAGGGAATGGTTTGAGAAGTAACAAAAGGGAGCCATTAAGTGTGGAGATTCCTTATTGGTTGACTGATGTATCTAGTTTATGCTAATTAGATAAGCTGTGTGGAATGTATAAATACTGCTCCTGTCCTGCAATAAAGGGCTCCTACTCCTGCTGTATCAACGTACACAAGTTATTCGTCACCCCCTGGTTATTTTGCTGCAGCCAGACAGACTGCGGCATTTTCCCTTAACATGTGGAAGCTAGAGGGGAAAGGGGGATGTTATTAAAGTACAAGAGAAACTATTAGGAGAAAAAGGGGAGAGAAGAAGGGAGGGTTAGGGAAGACATTAAGAGTAATATTGACCAAATTACTTATATGCATTTGCCACATATATTCACTTTGCCACAATGAAACCCCCTATTCTGTATAATTAATATGCACCAATAAACAAACTTTAAAAAAAGAATTTAGATGGCAAAATGAATGTTTTCATGTTCAACTTTATGAAGTTCAGAAAAGATGAGTTTCTCCCCCCATAAAGAAAAAACAGTTCATTATTGTATTTCTTCTTCTGCAAAGTATCTGTTCAGTTCCTTAGCCCATTTATTGATTGGGTTATTTGTTTTTTTTTTTTTTTTTTTTTTTTTTTGGTGTTAAACTTTTTGAGTTCTTTATATATCCTAGAGATTAATGCTTTATCAGAGGTGCATGTGGTAAAGATTTTCTCCCAATCTGTAGGCTTTCTTCTTGCATTATTGATTGTTTCCTTTGCTGAGAGGAAACTTTTTACTTTGAGTCCATCCCATTTATTGATTCTTGATTTTACTTGCACTTTAGGAGTCTTGTTAAGGAAGTCATGTCCTAAGTCAACATGATGAAGATTTGGGCCAACATTTTCTTCTATTAGGCACAGGATCTCTGTTCTAGCGCTTAAGTCTTTGCTTCACTTTGAGTGAGTTTCATGCAGGGTGAGAGATAGGGGTTTAATTTCATTCTGTAACATGTGGATTTCCAAGGTACACTCATACATTGCTGGTGGGACCTGCAAATTGGTGCAACCATTATGGAAAGCTGTATGGAGATTCCTCAGAAAACTTGGAATAGAACCACCACTTGACCCAGATATCCCACTCCTTGGTTAATACCCAAAGGATTTAAAATGAGCATACTACAGTGATGCAGCCACATCAATGTTTATAGCAGATCAACTCACAATAGCTAAACTATGGAACCAACCTAGGTGTCCTTTAATAGATGAATGGATAAAGAAAATATGGTATATATACACAATGAAATATTAATCAACCTTAAAGAAGAATGAAATTATGGCATTTGCTGGTAAGTGAATGGAACTGAAGAATATCATGCTATGCAAAATAAGCCAATCCCAAAAAAACAAAGGCCAAAGATTTTCTGTGATAGGCAGATGCTAATTCACAAGAAGGTGAAGGGGTAGGGAAGAATAAGAGTTACTTTGGATTAGATAGAGGGTAATGAAGGCGGGGGGACAGGTATAGGGGTAGGAAGGGTAGTAGAATGAATCTGACATTATTACCCTTTGTACATATATGACTACATGATTGGTGTGATTTTACATCATGTACAACCAGAAGAATGAGAAATTATACTCCATTTATGTGTGATGTGTCAAAGTGCATTCTACTGTCACGTATACCTAATTAGAACAAATAAAATTAAAAAGAAAGAACTAAACAGTGCCCTCAAATTCCCACCAACATTCTCTGAAAGGAGACCTTCATGTGAAATGAATTACCATGTCTTGATTTGTTTTAGACAAGGAACTTGGAACTTCAATTAAATGAGAAATAAATATTCAATTATGAAGTGCTTTAAACCCTTAAGTTTCTATGCAGAAGGAAAGCACCAGTATTATACACTGTAACCCTTTGACTCTACCTAACTATCTCAGAAGATAAAAATGTATCAGAAATCCAACAGAGGTTTTATAAGAATTTATCAGCATGTAAGTAAATTATTAACATTCTCTTAATAAAAAATGAATGATGTATACTTTCTTGGTAAATAATGATAATACTTATTATTAATGAAATCATAAGCATAATATCTAGAGTTCTGAATCTCTGGAAATGAGAAGAAAAATGTTCTTCCTTAAAAATAACCAGTTTCAAAAAAAATCACAACAATTTCAATCAGTAATTATCCAGATCTGCTAATCTCCAAGAACAAAATTTAAAAGTAACATTCCTTTCCTACATTCAAAGGAATTGTAAGTGCAAAGTCATCGTTTATATCTACTTCTCCCTTTCCCATTCAAAAATGACGCAAAAAAGTTTCACCAAAAATGGTTTTACTTCTCATTTCCCGTTTTAGCACAATATCTGGTCAAAATTGCAAGAAATGTCATCAGTGATGTCCATGTACCGAGGCAATGTTATAAGTTCTACCAAGTGTCCACCAAACTATAAAAGTTCAACATAATTAGAAACTCACTAGACTGAGATCAGAAAAGCAGGATTCTACTCCTGCCTCCCACACATTTAGCTGTTACCTGAGATAATCTCTTGGTTGTTGCTTTTTCTTGACCCGTCGCTTAAGTGAATTGAACTGAATTGTTTCCAGAGTGATTTCTGACTCAAAATTCTAATTGTAAAGGCATCTACACTTTCTCCCCAAACCACTAGACCCAAAGCCATAGAAGACTTGACTACATTGTTTAACCCAAAGTATCTCCTAACAGTTATATTGCTTTGATCCGGCCTTCTTTGCTTGGGCCTCACCCTCTCAGGTATAGTCATAATATCCATTCTTCCCATCTATCCACTTCCCATCACATTTCTTAGCTCTGAAAATCCAGTAGTTCGCTATATAGTCTATCCTACCAGTGTTTCTTCATAAGAAACTATAATGGGATATTTTGAGAAATAATTTGGCTTCAATTCTTCAATCCCATCTTATTTTTCCATTCCACCAGTGTGACAGAGACCACTGGCTCATCTCACCTCCAATCTTTTATTTGCCACGGTACCTTGTCTTTAGAATATTCATTCTCATTCATCCCCTAGTCTATAAAATACACACCTATGTATTTTCCAAATTCTTTTTCCAGTATTCAAGACCTGTTGCCTTCATCTAGTGTGCAGTAGCATATCACAGTAGTGGTAAGTGCCTTTGTTGAAGCCAGGTTCATCTTCTGGGTCTGTCACTTGCTAGTTCGGCAACTTTGGACATGCTATATGATGCCCTGTGCTTTGTTCTATAGAGGGAGAATAAATCAGTACCAATAGACTGAGTTGCTGTGACATTGATAGTGAATACATATGAAACACACAAAACAATGCCTAGCACACAGTAGGTACTCCAAAACTGTTTGCAATTATACCCCTCCCTTGTTGCATGCTTGGGGAATAGCATATGTTAAGACGCTTATATTTAAACTGTGCTCTACTGCCCATTTTTGCTTCTCTTGACAAGTCAGGAAGAGAAGGGAGGAGCATGAATAATGTCACTCTTATTCTCAGCCTACCCACTACTGTGCAAATTCCTAGTATCTACAACCAGAGAGAGAAATAGAAAACTACAAAGGGATACGATGATGAGATGATGATTAAAGGGTTAGAAGGTGATGATTAGGAGGAAAGAACTAGAACAAACCATCCCTGACAAGAAAGTTGATGGTTACCTAAATAAAGGTCTTCAGAATACAAAAGGCCCTTGAAACCTTCCCTGGAAATTGCTTGCTGTTCACTTTCACTATAGCCTAAGGTTTTTACCATATCTTTTCTCTTTCCTTTCTCTCATCCCTGGTGGCTTTCAAGTCATTTCTCATTCTATTCCCTTTGCCTGGCTTATCTCAACCACATGCACACAATTCAGAATTTGTGCTCCTATTCTATTCTGTAAGGTGGATTTTATTAAGCCTTTTATTAAAACTTATGATGATTAAATAAATTAGCAATGACCACATGACAGAGTAGTAAGTAGTAGAACTAGGGTTCAAACCAGTCTGTCTGACAATAGAATCTGAAATCAGCCAGTGACACAGGCCATCACCCCTATTTCTCTTTATAACTAACCCCCATTGCTTTCTGCCCACCCTTCCATTCAGCAGCTCAGCCTTACACAGTATGGGCAGTTAAACAATATTCACAAAGAGCTAGTTGCCTGAAGGGAAAATACTGATATTTTAAATAAATACTACAATGATTCAAAGGGAAATTGGCAAATCTTTTTCCTTGAATGGTCAGCATTAGCAAATGATCTAATAAATTAATTAGTTGGCTTTCCCACAGAAGAGCTTGGCTTGATAACTTTTCAGGTATTTTTTTTTTTAAACCACAGCTTTAACATTCATAGAAAATCAAAATTGTGGCAGGGCTCAAAGGTAGAGTGCTTGCCTCACATATGTGAGGCACTGGGTTCGATCCTCAGCACCACATAAAAAATAAATAAGTAAAATAAATAAAGATATTGTGTCCATCTTTAAAAAAAAATCTTTTTAAAAAAGAAAATCAAAATTGTGGAAAATTCTTTAGCAAATCAATGCAATTATAAAGCCACATGAACTTTATGAGGGTGTTGACAGAGATAATTAGCCAAGAAATCTAAAAGTGAAATATTTGAATCCCCTTAATAAGAACAATGGAAAACTGATGAGCAGCCTGTTTGTGATAACCACCCGTGGAAATGCTAACAGGTCTGTGACTGCGGAACTCTCTCCATCAGATATTTATAACCACCACTCAAGTTTCAGAAAGATCAGTGAAATAGTTTCAGGAAAAGTATCCACTGTGAAATTCAATCTGAGCCCACTAACTTCTTTACAAAGAAGTAAGCAAACATCCCACAAGCAACATTCCTGTATGTGAGGTTCAGATGAAATGAACTGTAGTCTTTATTCCATCAAATGTGTGTTAACTAGACCTTTGACCTCTCTTAAAATTGAAATTAAATTACACTCTACAAACTCAGCTGAAATCTCCCAGGCCTTGCAGATCTGATCTCATTCAAAGATTTTCTTTGAGTGGAACATAGAATGAAATATAAACATTTAATTGACATGATCAATGGTGAAAAGAAGTTTAATGTCTGTTATTACTCTAACAATCAAATATTTTCCTTCTGAATGATTTTAACTTTAATTTTATTTGTATAAAAGTAATATATATTCAATGAAGAAGTATATATATGCTTTCACATTTTATATTTATAATTACATATAATTTATACATGTATTTATGTATAAATATCTATATATTTATTATATATATAATATATAATATATATAATATATAATGTATATATAAAATAACAAAGAATTCTATGTTCATAGTACATTGTGTTGTATATTCTTCTACTTTTCTTATAGTATATGCTTTTTAAAATATGCCATTTTGTGCATTATTTTATAACATATTTTCACCTATCACTCATTATAGTTTTCTCAGATTTATATAATCTTTGTCATTCATTACACAAGTTTTCTTGACTTACTAAATATGAGACATGTCAATGGTTGTATTTTGTGTTTCTAACATATTTTTATGTGAAGGTCTCAATTGTTTAGAAGCCATAAGTGTAGCACCACTAAGACACTCCTGTCATTTGTAACCACTCTACTTTGCTCTTAAATCTGAGGTATCTGCTTAAAGCAAATTCACATATCATTTCACAAGATGGAAACAAATTGTTATATTCTGAACAACTAGAAGGAAAATATGTTTTCAATAAAGCCAATCAACCCTGTGCATTGGTGGGTCCTGGAGCAAGAGTAGAAATGGAAGTGACATATCATATATCTAAATATTTTAAAGTTGTAAATCAAACTAACAGTTGGATAAAATATGTGCTATGCTTTTACTTTGAAATCTTCTTTCATGACTGAGAATCCAGGTAGAAATTAGACACATAGGAGTTTCTTGTCAGAATAGGAGTTATGGAAGAACCAGCCTGGCTCTGTTCCTGGCCCACAGTCCATGGCCATGTGGACTCCTTTCCTTGTCACCCCAGCTCTGTCCCACACCACAGGGACCTCACTCACATGCACATTGAGCCCTCAGCTCTGTCAACAACTTAGCCAATCAAAGCTGCCCCTGGCCATCTGTCAGGCTTGGGAATGTGCACTCCATCAGAATGTCAGCCCTCCAGAAGAGGTGAGGGAGAGACCTATGCAGGTCCTTGGAAGCATGAGGGAGTCTTTTTGGGGAATTTGGGGATCTTCAGGACCCAAAGCAAAGTATAACATAAGGGGATGCAGATTTCAGGTGGGCACACCAGCTAGCCCTGGTGTGCCTGTGATGGGGCAAGGGGTAGAGTGGGCCCTCCAAAGCACAGGCCCATGGCAGGGGCTGGTCTGCCTGGTCTGAAGGCAGCAGTGAGGGAAGCCTGCCTTTTTGAGATTTCTTGACAAGCCTGCTTGAAGTAGAAGCCAAGATCCTGAAGGACTAGGGTTTAATGATTGTGGCAGGGGTGGGGGTAAGGGGTGGTGCGGTGGGGGACCAGAGTAGAATTAAAAGCCTGAGGGCAGAGCCAAGATATGAGATGATAAGTAGCAAGACTTTCTGTAAAATTATTAAATTATTCAACTTATAAAATACTTGGAAGTAGGATTTTTGCACCAAAAATCCATGAAGAGCTTGAACCTAGTTAACTTAAGTTGTCTTGGGTCAACTTAGAATGGACCAAGGAGAAATAAATTTTCTGGAACTTTCAAAACTCTCAAAGAATTTTACAGACCATGAAATGGTGGGCTAGGGCTAAGGCTGGAGAATGTTCCACTGATATTATGTGGACTGAGCAAGGGGAAGAATCATTCTGTTGGACATGTGGGTGATAGCCATAGAAAAGCCTACGTTTGATTAAAGAATGTATGAGAACATTTTCACTTTGCAGATAGAGCTATTCTATGATTTTTAATGGACTAATTTAGTACTTTTAATGTGATTGCATTTTAATGAGGTTACCAAAATGAATATTTTTAAAAGGTTATGTGTAGAAATATCAGAATCATAGATTAAAAACAGTACCATGAATTCCTTTGTGATGCATTAAATTCCTAACCCAGCACTCCCTTTCCCATTTAGGATACTGAAAATATTTCTAGTTGAAGCAAAGGGTTTCCAATAAATTTCATGAAGTGGTGCTTAAGTTTGAATTCTAAAATAAAGACCGTCTGCATTTTCCCATAAGATATCTCTGTCTAGCAAGTTTTGGGAACACTCTTTTCTTTCATAGTGCACAGTAGTAAATCACAAAGTGATAGTTTAGTTCCATCCAAGGAGTGGGAGACACAATACATTATTCAATGCCTTTAATCACACACTATGATTTTAGCTGTAACAAACATGACTTTCATAGCACCAGTGGCCAGGGCCTATTTCCATTAGCCTCTCAGCCTCTACCACAGCACCGATAAAAGAACTCTAAAGGGCTGGGGTTGTGGCTCAGTGGTAGAGCACATGGCTAGCACATGTGAGGCACTGGGTTCAATCCTCAGCACCACAAAAAACTAAATAACTAAATAAAAGGTATTATGTCCATATACAACTAAATTTTTTTTTAAAAAAAGAACTCTTAATAAATACTATTTATCACTAGAAAACAACAACAAAAAATTTACAAGAAACCTCAAGCCCTTCATGATCAAGTTCAAAGTAATACTGTCAGTAGTTTTAGGTGCTGACAATGACATCTGTGGGTGTACACACTAAACTATATCCCATTATGACCATTGGAATTCACTGAGCATCTGCTAAGGACTAAGAAGACTCATTGTCCAGTAGGAAAAATGCACAAAATCATGAGTATAAACAAAGGGAATAGAGGTAGATTCAGATTCTAAAGAAACATAGAAGGGAGGAGGGACTGATGCCTGGGATGGAGAGAAGGTGGGAGAAGAGAGAAGGAGTTACCTGGGGGAAAGGTAAGTGGACAGCACACACAATAACTCAGAGGGCAAAGGACACAAACCAGTAAGTTCCATACTGATACCAAATATTGATGCATGAAGTGAGAAGGGCTAATGGATAGACATGGGGCCAGAAAAACAAGTACAGACCAGAAGTCTTTGGAGTAACCTATATCCCCACAAGAAGACTGTCCCCAAAGCTCATGCCTATTTCTGAAACTGCCATACAATCAAACTCATTTGACATCCTACTAATGAGACCCCTTAATAAAATTCAAAGTTTTTGTTGAATTCCATTTTCTACTGAAATGTGTTAAAAAATATTCCATTCTGACTAGAATAAGATGAAATCTTAGAGCAGTTTTGAGTCTGCATTTTTCTAATTGCTAGAAGTGTTGAACATTTTTCTATATATTTGTTGATTGATTGTATATCTTCTGTGAAGTGTCTGTTCAGTTCCTTAGCCCATTTATTGATTGGGTTATTTTTGTTGTTGTTGTTGTTGTTTGTTATTAAGTTTTTTGAGTTCTTTATAAATCCAGGAGATTAGTTCTGTAGCTGATGTCATCTCACTTCAGTCAGAATGGCAATATTAAGAATATAAGCAACAATAAGTGTTGGTGAGGATGTGGGGGGAAAGGAACACTCTTACATAGCTGGTGGGACTGCAAATTGATGCAACCAATCTGAAAAGCAGTATGAAGATTCTTTAGAAAACTTGGAATTGAACCACCATTTGACTCAGCTACCCCCCTCCTCTGTTTATACCCAAAGGACTAAAAAACAGCATACTACAGTGACACAGCCACATCAATGTTTATAGCAGCACAATTCACAACAGCTGAATTGTAGAACCAACCTAGATGCCCTTCAATAGATTAATGGATATAGAAACTGTGGTATGTATACACAATGGAATATTACCCAGCATTAAAGAGAATAAAATCATGGCATTTGTAGGTAAATGGATGAAGTTAGAGAATATTATGCTAAGTGAAGTAAGCCAATCCCAGAAAACCAAAAGTGGAATGTTTCCTCTGATAAGTGGATACTAATTCATAATGGGGTTGGGGGGAGAACATGGGAGGAATGGAGGAACTTTGGATAGGACAAAGAGGAGGGAAGGGAAAGGAGGAGTATGGGGGTAGGAAAGATGGTGGAATGAGATGGACATCATTACCTTAAGTACATGTATGAAGACATGAATGGTGTGACTCTACTTTGTATACAACCAGAGAAATGAAAAACTATGCTCCATTTGTGTACTATGAATTGAAATGCATTCTGCTGTCATGTATAACAAATTAGAACAAATAAATAAATTAATTAAAAAAACAGATTCCACTGCAACCTCAAACAGATACATGCAAGACCCTGCTACACCTGGCTTCATGGAGGAAGAAAGCTGAATAAACCACACTGCTCAAAATACCTTTCATAACTGACTTGAGAACATAACGTAGGGAATCTCATGATAAGTTGGAGAGACTTTGGGAAGGGCAGTCACCTAGTAGTTTCTTAGCATAGGGCCATACTTGCCCCCAGGCAAAATGACTAATGCAACAGTGAGAATGTGCGTGGGCACATAGAGGCTCAGCCTTAAGTCTGTGGGTCTGAACATCTTGACGCTGTCTAAACTAACAGGATACAAAAACACCTCTGTACCCAGACCCAGAGTGCACAGGTTCTTGCAAGTCCCTATTCTGTTGTGCTCATAGCAGAACACAGATGCCACTGTGCAGTTTTCCATCAATCTTCAAATACTCACATTTCTGGCCTCATTAAAATTTGAGTTGAAAACTATAATTTATTAGCAACTTTTGTTTTTAGAGCAAATTTCTTTCTTTCTTTCTTTCTTTTTTTTTTTTTTTTTTTTACTATGCAAGTTGAACTCTAAGCCAGGAAGAAACTAAACCTAAAAGAAACCTTCATAATAATGTCTAGAGATGCTTGAGAAGGTGATCAGGCACCTTCACTTTCCTTTGTTGTACCCTGTGCAGCATTCACTTCAGCTTCTTCTAATGACTTCTTTAGGGCATGTCCCATCCCAACAGCAAACAGTTTGGTAGAAGGGTCAGCAAACATGTCCTACTAAGGGCACATAACACAAGCTAGACCTATCTCTTTCCCGAAAATTAAATATTGTGTACAGTTACAGAATAGAAATTGGTGGAATTGATTCCACCATCCTCCCTCATTCTCTCTCTCCCTCCCTCTCCTTCCGTTCATCTTCTTTTTTTTTTTTTCCTTTTTGTACAGGGATTGAATTCAGGAGCACTCGACCACTGAGCCACATCCCAGCTCTATTTTGTATTTTATTTAGAGACGGGGTCTCAATGAGTTGCTTAGCGCCTTGCTTTTACTGAGGCTGGCTTTGAACTCGCGATCCTCCTGCCTCAGCTGCCTCAGCCTCCTGAGCCGCTGGAATTGCAGGCATGCAACACATGCCTGGCTCCTCTGTCTACTTTTCATTGTTAAATCAACCAGGCTCAGTTTCTGTGGCTGACAACGAAAGAATCCTAAATGTTACATTGAAGTTCGTGCATCTCAGTAATTTTGCAAATCAAGTTTAACAATCATGAAGTCAACCACAGAGAAAGACAGACCAGGGGGATTATACAGAAAAACTGAGTTTCTAGCTTTATAACAAACTCGCCCATATTTCTAAATTGTTTTAAAATGGCATGAGAGGAAGAGGAAAAGAATGATGAGATCGGATATGGAATGGAAAATCTCTAAACACAGGCTAATGGAGGCTCTTTAGGCGATTAATTCAGGTTATGAGAAGTATTATGGGCCAGGCAGAGCAGCCCCATGAGTGAGCTGAGTCACCACTATGATTCAGGTAGAGGTAGAATTAAAAGGTGGGGTGCATACACTAGAGAGGCATTTAAGAATTATTCAGGGCAATATCTGGTGGATGAGGCAGAACACCCTGCAGCAATGAGCCTCAGCAATCTCAGGAAGGCACAGAAGTATTTGCTGCAGCCATGTGGCAGAATCTGAGGGCTACTTGCTCAGCCACTGTTGGAGCCTTCCTGTCATTTCTCACATGGTGTCCCCACTGGCAGTTTTCTCAGAGAGAATGAATGTTCTCAGGAGAATCCAGGAGCCTTGAGAGCTTTTCTGTACTTCTGCTGGTGCCATCCAATGGCTGGGAGTAGACTATAATCTCTAGACCCTTCAGACTGCAGACTTCATATGCAGGCCTGCAAAGAACAGAATCTTCCAGCACCTCACATTCTAGACCATTTGTAAGATGGCACAATGGATCTAGCATTTAAATCCAGCCTCCTTTTCCACAGCTGTGAAGTCCAGAAAAGCACAATAGCCATTTCATAGGGTTGTTGTGAGGATAAATTAGATGGTGCATGTCATGCATTCAGCAGAAAGTCTCATGCACAGTGAGTTCTCAACAAAGTTAGAGAAAATGCCAACAAAGATGTTCAAAGATATAACCAGGAGCAGCTCCAATCCCTTCATTATTACTATCAAAGTCCTATACATTCTGAATACATTTAAAAAAAAAATTCTAACGCCTGCTGCTAGGCTGTGCACTCCCTGCCACCATCAAGTGGCCCAAGACCCTCCCTCAGGTGGAGGAGTCAGGAGGGGTTTAGCTTTTGCTTCAAGAAGGGGGAAGGGGAGCATCTGGCAATAAAGTCCCTTGAGGCCAAGTGGCAGCTGATTCACACAAATGGTATTTGGAAAGAGGTGGAGGGAATAAGAGAGGAGCCTGCCCTTGCCTCCCGGAAACTGGCTCCTCTCTCCTCGGCACAGCTGCCATCTTTCATCACTCAGGCCTCCCCCAGATGTGGCAGCCAACTCACTCTCTCAGAATCCCCTCCCACACCAGGACATGTTGAGACTTTGCTGCCTGCTCCCTGTGCTGGCAAGAACTGTGCTCTGGTCCCCGTGTAAGAGGCAGAGCACACCAGCAAAAGACATGGGTGGAGAAGGATTAGTAACTACTTTTTAATATTGCTAGATAAAAGAAATGTACATGTGATATTTAAGTACTTGAAAGATCATGGCAAGAGAAAATGCTTATAGTTAGAGAAACTAAGATCCATGTTCACACACACACACAAAAAAAACTGAAAAGTTGTAACATAACAATGCTAAACGGCAAAACACTCCACTATATCACTGCTTCCAGTGAGTCGCGGTCAGGGTAGTGGTGGCTCTCACAGCAGTAAGGAAACGATGGACACAGTAGGATCAACTATGTTACATTCAGTCAAAGTATAACCCCAGGGGGAATCAAACCTCATTTGTGTACTTGCACTACATGTTTTAAAATACAGACCCTTCCAAAGGTGTTTTTGTATGCTCACATCCAATTGTTTTTACACCAACAAAATCCCCCTTGGAAATTGTTCTCCTTATCACGCTGCACCTTTGGAAAAGCTCCTTATGAAGTTAGTGGTGCTGAATTCCCACCTCACTTGAAAATGTTCCTTGTAGCAACTTTAGTACTCATTTCCCGTGACTTCACACATGAAACCCAGTACAACTGTGCAACTTTGGAGCACAGATAATAAGTGCCATTGTTTACTAAGAGCCCCAGACCCTGTGCCTAGTAGTTTACAGCCATTGTCCAACCTTGCAGACTGTAACGCGAGGCTCAGAGAGGTTAATATCACAGGGCTGGTAATTGGAGGGACTGAGATTCAAATCTGTCTCTCTTCTTTGCAACTGTCAGGTGATCCTGATAAAGTTAGAAGGACATGTTTCATCGTCATGAAGATCCCAGTTTTTATATTACTGTCTTTAGGTCCACAGTATCTGGCACGTATTAGGCGCTCAATTGAGTGTTTATTCTCAGACATTGCTTTGGCTTCTTTAGGTAGGACACACCTGAGTTTACCTCCTTCTAGTGTATTCCATCTCACTCTACTTCTCTCTCTAGAATTCTAAGAGTAAGACTGGAATATAAAATGGGGGTTACACAAGAAGACAAAAATGAGTCTTTTTTATTGGTTACTAAGAGAAGAAATAAAGCTCACTTTGCTGCTCTTTGTCATAGGTTTCTTTATAGCTTTTCAATATTGTCAAACTTAAAGACAGTAAAGGATGAAAGGAAATACACTGAGTTACTGAGGATGCCACCTTAACAGGGAGAGCCATGTGGTCCAGATTACAGCTAGCTACCTGCAAGTGGAATTGGAGTGCTAGTCACCTATGTAGTGGTCCATTTAGTCATATCCCCTCATTCTGGATGCCAAGGTGGGCATCAGAGATTCTTTCCAACTCATCCCTGCTCACATCTCACAGTAATCTCATGAGGATGAAAATTTTATTACCCCATTTTAGAGATGCAATAACTGCTTAGAGGAATCAAAATTTTGTACAAGATAACAGAGCCACTGACTGGAACACTGCATTACAGTGGGTTCTCTCTAAGCTCTTAGACTATTAACTTCTGTTTTCCAATAAAATATTTAGCCTGTTGTAAGAATTACCCTTCAGGAACCTTCCGGACTAAGATAGGTAATGACTTGCACAGATTGTACTTCTGATACAAATCAAACCCAGGTTGAAAGAGACTGAGCAAGGGCCAAAAACAATGATTCACTGCCTACCTTGTGAAAGACGATGGTAATTCTAGGTCAAAGTCTAATGAACGGATGTCCGCATAGCAATTAGCATTGTGGGCACCCCGAGTGGCAGTCTTGGCAGAGCGGCAGTGATCGTCATAGAAACTGGACTCCTCTCTGCCCCACAGAGGAATTCCACGTGGCTGATCCAGGATGAAGCAGGCTGTAGAGAGCTCTCCTTCTCCTCCAGGCTGGAATGCTGCCCCCTTAATATCTTCCCAGAGAGAAGCAACTCAAGGAGAGTCAGCAAGGTGGGATGGAGTGCCTGATTCTAAAAATATGCAACACCTTTCATTTCATCAGTTGCTTTGACATTTTTGCTGGCAGTCCATACAGGACCCCAGGGGCACTTCTTCAAATCATCTTTAAAAATCTTTTTAAGTTCTTTTTAAAAATTAAGTAAAAACAATTTGGTTATTTCCCATTCTATAAGATTCATCGTGTGTAGTCACGAATCATAACTTTAATGGAACCGATGCATATACTCCTTTAACGTTTTGCCTTAATTTTGCTAGTATCTAAAAGTCTTCCTAATCTGAAGAAAACTGTCAAGCAATATTAACCTGATTAGCCCTCTAGTTGAGTCATCAGTCTATATAAAACCAATGACTGTACCTGATAAATCTTCCTTATGTCTTGCTGGGAAAACTAGGGGTAGGAACTTATGGAAACCAAAATTAATGGAATTCCTGGTATGAACTAAGCATTTTACTTAATCTGCATAACAATTATGATATACTTATCTCCATCATATAGAAATAAAATAATATTCAGAGACATTAAATTGCCAGCCCTCTATTTCACAGACAGTAAGATTCAAAGCTGGACTTTTAAGCCAGAGCTGTCTGACTCCAAAATCTTTGTTCTTTATGCTACCAAATTCTCATATGTTTATGTTACTTCACATGTATCTATATCTGGAATTACTCTGTGCATCAGTCTGCTTTCCATTGCTATCACAAAATACCTGAGATGATAAATTTAAAAAGTAGAAAGGTTTATTTTGGTTTTGAAGGTTTTCTACCAAGGCCCATTAGCCCCATTAATTTTGGATTTGTGGTGAGGCAGCACATCATTGCAGGAAGGAGTGGAAAAACCATTTACTTTGTGGCTAGTACATGAAAGTGAAAGAAAAAAAAAAAAAGGATGGTGTCCCAATTTACCCTTCAAGGGCACACGCCCAATGTCTAGAGAATCTCCCTCTAGGCTCCTTCTCTAAAAGGTTCCAATGCCTCCCAATAGCACCATGGGCTTGGGACACACAGGCCTTTGGGAGATGCTTGTTCAACCATAGCACTCTACAACCCATAAATTATAGAAAAATTGCAAAATTTAAACTAGGAATTCTAATTACTTAATGAGAATCTTGACTTAAATAATTCCTCTTCTTCCACATTCCTACCCTCTGTCCCCATGATGTTCTTAACACTAGAAACAACTAATAGTGATAAAACAGCGGGGACCCATGATTGATTTTAATCCTTATGTTGTGCTTTGAGGTGAGATAATCCTTAGTTCAATTTTCTAAATCTATTCTTTGCACTGTTGTAAGGGGGCCTGCTGACATGAGCCCAAGGCACTGTGAGATACTAAATTCTTGAAGAAAAATTAAATTAAGTTCAGAATATCCTACTTAGGGAAACGTACTGATGAATTCTCCAAAGTTTTTTGGTAATAAGCTTAAAGAAAGAATTTTGATGTTTTTGCTGGTGGTGGTGGTGGTGATATTTTAGAGGGGAAAGGGAAAGGAGAAGATGGCTATAAAGCAAGTTCCATTGCATGGTTCCTTGACTGTGTAGGAAATTCATATAACTAATATATTTTAAAAGAACTTCATTTCCTTCCAAAGGCCTAAAATTTCCCACACGGTTGAATACAAGTGCTGTGAATGATGAGGCAAAATACTCGGGTTTGAACCCAGCTCCACTACTAGTCAGCCTTGGGACCAGTGGCAAGGTTTTAACTCTTCAAATGTCAGATTCCCCATCAGTGGAAGACTAATTTAGAGTAGGATGATGTCCATGTTTTCATCTGAGGGTATATATTCTTGTGTTCATTCAGGTATTCAATATATATATATATATATATATATATATATATATATATATATTTACAAATAGTGCTCCCGTGTTTAATGATACTATCCCAACATTATCATTATTATCAACATTACTCACTGATTAAGCACCTGTCATATGAAGCATAGTGACCATGGAGAAGTCTTTTTCAAGGAGCTCATAAAGGGAACAACACACACACAGCTGTGGAAGGTAGAACAAGCCACACACCAATAATCAGAATTCCCTATGAATTACCTAAATTTCCTTCATTATCTCAAAAATGGTGCTAAGACAAAGGAGATGAGCTTTGGTCCACTCTTTAGCCTTCACACAGAAAGTGAGATTGTATTTGGGATTTCCTCTGCATTTGTCCCTAGATTGTGAAAAATACACATAACCAGAGCAGGAACTAAATACAATCATATAAACAGCTACACACACACAAAGGGTCAACTAAGGAAACGTGAACAAATATATACTAAACATCCATACACCAATTCCCACCACATTTGTCTTTAATTCTGTGTTCCAGGAAATGCCTACTGCAGGGTAGGTGCTGGGGAGCTACAGAGGTAGAATAGAAGGGACCCTCCCCCACACCACTCCAAGAGCTCACCCTTATTCCTTTCACTTGGGAAGATGAATAGAAATGATTCCAATAGTTGCCACGACAGTGGTTGTAACAATAAAGCTCTGGAATGTAAAAAAAGGGAATACTTATTGTCACCTAAAGAAATCTGGGAAGACTTCTCAGAAAAGATAGGCCTTTATCTAGGCTCTTAAGAAAGAGTCCGACTTCAATGGAAGGATATGTAGAGAAGCTACTTCAGTAGCAGTATGTCCCAGACCCAGCATCAGGATCCATGTGGATCAGAATCAGTGAATACACATGGCTTCAGCATCAGATGCTGAGGAGCTTAGTGAAAATCAAGGTTACAGACACCAAGTAAATAGAGTCTCATCCTGGTATTAATAAGCAATTAAGAGCATATGATCTAGAGCTGAACTCCTGAGTTTGAGTCCTACCCCCACGAGAACTTAGGCAAGAAACTTAACCTCTCTGTTTGTTGGTATTATAAAGATTTAAATGTGGAAATGTTTAAAACAGTGCCCAGCACTTAATAAGAGCCAATATAAATGTTTGCTGTTTGATATAAATGGTGAGGTACTGGAGGTAATGAAACTAGCATATGAGCTAACAGGTCTACTTACATAGTTTTCCTTACAACTATGCAGTGGCTACAGTAAGAGCTTAAAAAGGAGTCTGTGGTATACATTTAATCCATATAACTAATAAGGACACTCTCTAAGTCCTAGAACTCTCCACTTGTCCAAATCCCAAGGACATACCACAGGGGTTGCTCACATTCCCAGGAACTGCCAAGGTTTGGAGGGCACACCTCCTCTCATTAGAATTGTCAAGTAGGTGGATGCTTCAATATCAAACCATCATTCAATTTCTTATTCACTCTTTTCTGATTTTTATTAGATCTCATTGCCCTCATCATGATATTTTTAGCAATGTGATAAGTTTTAAGTATGGACTTTGCTCAAAGTTCTGAAGGTTGGAGAAAAAGAAGTAGGACAGCATTGCCATTCCTTGACCTGACGGAGGCCTGGAAGAAGAATCAAGGAGGAAAAAAATAAAGCCATCCCACTCCAAGAACGGCAGTGAGACAGTATGACCTAGTTGTAGACCCAAACACCTGGCATTCTCTTCCAGTTTTGCTACTTTCTAGGTCACATCATTTTACTAACTTCTCTAGACACGATTTCTCTGGATTTGGACTCTCTGTTCAAATGGATATTAATGTAAGAAATTTATTATCATGGTTATTCTCTTGTTGCTTTGGAAATCCCAACTAAAGAAGTCAGTAATAGTAGTCTGTCAATCACTCTCTCCCCTGCCCACCCTTTATTATTTTGCTTTATAGACTTAAACTAGAAAGACATTACATTTTGTGTATTTATGAATACGTGTATATCCATTTGTATGATGGAAGTATATCACATGTCATCATTTTGTAGATGTTTAAAAATCATGCTTTTTCCATGCAATGTTACTGTTGAAATGTTGATGAAAGATGATTCTCCCCGAGGTGAATGTTGATAGATGATAGGAACCAGCTCCTTTAACCTCTTGAGTTTCTTTCCAAAACTACTACTTGAGCAGCTGTAGGGTCTCTTCAGTGAAGAGTCTGCCTAGGGAGTTACAGAATCTCTTTTATGTTTCCTGGGCTCCTCTGAACTTCTCACCAGCAGAGGCTCTCAAAGCAAAGCCTCTGCCTGCACCCTCAACATTAGCATAACATCACCAGGGAAGGTGCTGGTAATACAAATAATCAGAGCTCACTCCAGAGCTCTGAATTTTTGAATCAGAAATTCTGGGGGCAAGGCCCAGAAAACTGTGTTTTCATACACACACCCCTGACCACAAAGGATTCTTATGATGCCAAAGTTGAGAACCTCTGCCTTCAATATACACATGCACAATGGACCATTTGGATAGTACTACATGACTCTGCTTCTATTGCAGTGGGATAGCAATCTGGTGGGATAAATCATACACCAAGCAGGTAATTAGAGCAATTCCTTCAAAAGTTACTATGGTACCCTCCATGTAAAACTAAAAATTTAATGTGATTTTATTCCTAGCTTTATTTTATTTTTTGAACCAAGAAACACTTATTGAACCTCACTTACATACCAAACACTGGAGTATGGGGATGAAAAATATTTGGTCCACTTCAACTCACACTGCTCTCATAATCCAGAGAGGGAGAGTAGAACTATTACATAGCCAGTACTTATTGAACACTTACTGTATGTTCTTTGCATATGCGATACTAATTAGTAAAGCAAACCTATGAGGTTTCTACCATCATTACCCATCTACCACATAGAGAAAGAAAATCCTCATGAGGTCAACAAGCTTGCCCAAAGTTGAAATTTTTTTTCCTTCAACTTTTTATTTTGAAAAATTTTAAACCAAAGAAAAGTTGAAAGAAAAATACAATGATTATAACCTTCACCTAAGATCCAACAATTGCTAACATTTCACCCCACGTACATCATCATATGTCTTTTAAGACACTATCCTACATAAGTACAACATCATTATCACATCCAAGTAAATTATCACGAATACAACAATATGTCTTATAATCCCTAATGTGTTCAAAAGTATTCCAGATAGCTATTTTTTCCCAAATCATATTCTATGTTGTTTTTGTTTTTGTGGTGCTGGGGATTGAACCCAGGGCCTTGTACGTGCGAGGCAAGCATGCTACCAAGTGAGCTATATCCCCAGCCCCTTCTCCCAAATAATATTCTAATCCAGAATCATGCATTGTATTTAGTTGTTATATTTCTTCAATTTTAGTCTCCTTTAATTGAGATCAGTCTCCCCAGCTGCTTCTGATTTTTTCCCCCTAATCTTTTATGACATTGGCATGTTTTGAAGAGTCTAGATGAGTTGTTTGGAATTCTCTACATTTTGGATTTGGTTGGTTGGTTTATCATTTTGAAAAGAATTTTACACAGATGATGTTGCATATTTCATTTGACTCAAAAATACTAGAACTGCTAATTTTTATTAAAGAGAGACAGGGACAGAGAAAAATTTTTAATATTTATTTTTTAGTTTTCGGTGGACACACATCTTTATTTTATTTTTATTTTTTTATGTGGTGCTGAGGATCGAGCCCAGCGCCCTGCATGCCAGGTGAGCACGCTACTGCTTGAGCCACATCCCCGGCCCTAGAACTGCTAATTTTTAACCCTTGGTTCAAGTAGTGTCCAGTAGATATTTCTATTCCCAAGGTACATTTTCCTTTTTGTAATTTTAAAGTCATCTGAAGAGTGATGTTTTGAAATACTACATTCTGTTTTCCAGCAATATTTTATCCAGTGGTTTCAGTATCCATTTATGATCCTGTCTGAATAATTTATTATATTGGGGTCTACAAATAGAGATTTTTATAATTATTTCACCTACATTGGTTCCCTAACATTCTTTATATAAAAATAAAATTCTGGGGCTGGGTTGTGGCTCAACAGTAGAGGCCTCGCCTAGCATGTACGAGACTCTTTCCACATCCTCAGCACCACATATAAAAAAATAAATTAAATAAAGGTATTGTGTCCAATTACAACTTAAAATTTTTTTTTAAATCCCTTAAGGTAAATAAATAAATAAATAAATAAAGTTATGACTTTTACCTCTTTGAGATACCACTATGTACTTGATTCATGTTTTTAAAATCAATATATTTTAATTCACTATCACCACTTTTAATGCTCAAATATTTACTAAGTTTGACCAATGGGAGCTCCATCCTTTGGCTACTTTGTCATGATTCTATGAGCCTTTTCTTGCTTCCTGACACAGTAACAAATTCTAGGAGCATCTTTCCATGCTCTGCACCTGGAATCAACTATTTTTCCAAGGAATTTTGACAATAGACTTTAGAAATCCACACCTGAAAGTCACCACTGGAATTTGAACCCAGATCATGGGATTGCAGAACGTGGGTATTAGAACAAGGTATGACATGACTCTCCTTCCCTGTAATATCCTCTAAAAAGTGAGGTACACACCTCTCCAGGTCTTATGATTAGCAAAAAAGTTTAGTGGTAATTTTTAACATGTTCAAAACCCAATTTTACATTTTAATTACCCTACCTCAGCCATGTGGGAGCATCAGCCAATCACATATTTTCTAGGAGGGAAATTTTTTATTTGCCCGAGTATAAATTTGAGTCATACAGGAGCACAGGAGAGGAAGGGCAGCTTATTACCACCAGACCAGGTTTCCTTAACAGATGCAGCAAAAGCAAGGCAGCTGAGAGCCCACCTGGTCTGCAGCAACTGAAGATACAGAGCTGTGGGTCTGGGCATTACCAGATGGAACCTCTTTCCTGGCAGCCTTCACTTGTCACTGCCTCGTGTTTCCTTAATGTTCTTGCTGCTGTTATCAGCAATAAAATTAATAATCATATCAAGCTGACCTATTCAGCCATCTCAAATTACAGTCCATTTTAGCCTGCAGAAGACAAGGCCAGCCTGTGACTTTGCAGTTGAACAATAATTAAATGATCTTTCAATGGTACAAGAAAGGAATCAAAAGCCTGTTTAAAACCATCCCCTTAGATCTATTCTAGATAGGAATCAATATAGCATCCATGCTCAGGGTCACAAATTGGCTTGCAAAACTGATGCCCAACTGAGAACCAGGCAGCTTCCCCCAGGGCACTCCAGATCAGATCTCTCCCTGTCTGCAGGCAACTGCCACAAGTCAGGGTAACCCGTCACTCACTTCTAACCTGCTGTTTCGCTGTCGCTTGACCACAAGCCAAGCAAAACGAGCTACCCTGTGGTGGACCTGGCAGCCACCCCACTCCAGCCTGTGTTGTTTGACAGACCAAAAGAGGCTTTGAAGCACTTTGCCCCAAGCCAGGGAATCACCCTTGTAGAAACAGAGAGCAGCTGGCACTGGGCCATGCTGCCCTTCAGGGAAGGAGACATTCAGGAAGGACTTGGCCTATTGGCCTCATGATTGAGCAGAATGACTGAGTCTATTACCAGGGCCTCAAAAGGTATCAGACACCAAGCAACAGACTTTAGGCTGAATCTCCAGAGGAACAGCTCAGTATTTTATACTCATATTTTAACAGAAGACTATCTGTCATTTTGTCTGTCTGCATTGAGTCAGTCAGAGTGTCCCTGTGCAAGGCTTGAGAACTGTTTTGCAAATTCACATTCAGTTTACCAATAATGCATACTAGGATCTGGACTCCTTTAGGTTCAGGATTCAACACACAGATCACTGGAATGAATGATGAGTGAATGAACAAATGAGGTTAGAACACAGAATGAGAGATGGGGTAAGTGAATGAAGACTGAATGAGTATCCAGGAATCTGGGTTTTGGTCTTGACTCTGTCCCTTCCTGACCTCTTATTTAACTAGTTGGAGATCAACAGCCCCATCTAGAAAATAAAAGACTTGGGGGAAATAATTGTATCTCTTCCAGCTATAAACATTTATTATTTTACTTGTGTGCCTCTGCAGATTAATCAGCAAGAATCAAATTTGCTTATAATTTGTAGCCATCAGTAATATTCAAATAATCTCTGAATAAGCAGGAATCTGAAGGCTGCTCAAACTGAATTACACTGAATGATTAATGAGTTGTGGATTTGAAGTTTGACTCTGACACAAGGTTAAGTAACTCAGCCTCTTAGCACATCTTTACCTATAAATATTGAGACACATTTGCTCCCAGACTAAAACATTTAGAAAACAGCTGAAAGTATAATACTTACCGTAGGCTTTTATACTGTTCCAAAATGGCACAGATCAGCTCTTCAGCTCCTATTTGAACGTTCCAATAGGAGGGGAAATAAAGCCAGTGATATTAAAACTTCCAGGTAACAAACAATTAAAGGAACATTTTATAGAGTACAAGTGTGTGGCAGTTAGTATGGGCACTTAAGATTACTCAAATGCATGGTCTTTCTACTGCTATTCTAATTTAAAAATGTATATTATAGAATGAGAAATGTACATTATAATTTAGAAATGTTACTTCCAGCTATCTTTTTCTTCTATTTTTGTTTTGTAGTTTCAAAGACTTAAAATAGTGCCCTATTAACAAAAATCACTCTAAGAATTGGCATTTGAAATAATTTGAGGGTAAAAACATTTCTCCAGGGCACCAACAATGATCACCAATTGGTAGAAAGAATCTAGACCCTCCCACATTTCCCAAGTGGTATTTCCATTTTCTCAGCTGTTGGACATATAATTACACCAGGACAACAAACACTACCTACATCAAATGCACAACCTTCCTTGGCACATGCAGTTCCAGTGAAAATCCAGTTATGGGACTGGATTAAGAAAAGGTGTTTCTCATATCTTCAAGATGAAAAAGCCACTAGCACTTACTACTGTAATAAAAATGATATTTTTGCAAACGTTAAACAGATAAATGTGACCTCTCACAAAATGGTTATTTCATTCTTCTAATTTGACACCAAGTCATAAAAGAAACAAGCAGAATAAAGTAGGTGATGCTAAAGGAACTGACAACCTCCCTTGTGTGCAAGAAAGACCATATGCTTAAAAAAATTAACTAGCTCAAATAGAAAGATATTTCTTTAATTTGATAAAAGGACTCTAACAAAAACCTATAGCAAACATTATTTTTAATGATGAAATAGCAAAGCCTTTTAAAATTGGGAAAAGAATAGGAAAGTACAAGGTTTGGAAAGAAAAAAAACATTAAACATGTTATTATCATGGATATGATTTTCACATAAACTATTGTAAAAGTTGAAAAAAAAAAAAACAGTTCGTGGCAGAATAATCTGTTTTGACTTTCTTTAAGATACCAAGATTCAAACCTGGAAGACCTAGATGTAAAATGAGTCACCTAGGTTGGAAGCCAGTAGAGTGATGTGGAAGAGACTCATGGTAGACCTTAATAGCTGGGGTAACATCACATCTACTGGAACCAATTTTGGGGTATTAACAGAGATGAACAGGAATACCTGTGAGTCCACTGGCCTCAGACATCTGTATGAGGGGCTAGGATGGGGCTAAGTCAGACAAACCCAGTTACAACTGCTACCCTCTCTGCCACCTATGTTTAAATAATCTATCCCATGTCTGCAGATATACCACAATGCTGTCCATATTCCACTTATGCACCATTTAAGAGAATATAAAGAGAAAATATGAATGTTTGAGTAATTATTCCAAAGGGCAAAAGTCAAAAATTACCTAAAAGAATGCTTAAAATTATTGGTTCAGGCAAAATTTAAAAGTACCAAGAATTAAGTGAGTTATTTTCCTCACTCTTTCACTGAGGGAGTGAGGCTTCCCAGAATGACAGATCCATAATAGAAAAAGAAATAAATAATATTTACTTCATAGTTGTAGAGTGAGTGATCTTTGCTAAATTGTCTATGAAATTAGAGATACCCACTAAGACTTTAATCCAAAGTGCATCTATGAAGTCCCACAACTCACTAGACCTCCTCCATTAGCTTCCTATTGAGTAAGTAAGTTTCTCCTCATCCTAGCCTGAAACTACCAAAAAAAAAAAAAAAAAAAGTAGATGCATGAAGTCCAGACGCTGTCATTGAAAATGAACACATTACCTTGAAGGATGGGAACATGCCTAATTGGTTAACTGAAATTCATTCAGAAGAATCATTATCCTCTGTGAGCCATGCCCTAGGGAAATGAGATATAAAGAGAATGACAACAAAAAGCATTGTTGAGTGCCTACTATGCAACAAATAATACCCAATCAAACTTTCTGAGATGGTGAAAACGATCTATACCTGCACTGTCCAGCATGAAGGCCACTAGCCACACATGGCTTATGAGCACTTGAAATATGAGTGGTATAAAAGGAAACAAGTTTTAATTTTAGCTACTTTTAATGAACTTTAATAGTCACATGTGGTTATTGTATTGAACAGTAAATATCAAGATCTTTGAGGCTCTAAAAGTCTATGGGACATGGGTATGGGGTTATATTAATCTCAATTCACAATTCCTGGTGCAGTGTTTGTAAAACAGCATAGGTCAAGTTGAAATCAGAAATGGTGCCAACTTTCCAATTTGCATAAAGTTAATCCTTCCCTAAAGTGCTAACTCTGGGTTTAAAAAAACAAATGTTTAGGAAATTGTATACATATTGCATCTATTTATCTATTTATCTATAGACACACAATTGTGTGTGTGTGTGTGTGTGTGTGTGTATTGTATTCTTCCTTTGAATTCTGGCTATGAATGAAAATGGGCTTCCAAAAAAAATGCTTGTAAAATGTTTGGGGCACAAGTTGCAGGGAGATGCTTTTACTCCTGAGATTCAAGCATGCTCCCCCTTTTACCCCATTTCTACTTCCTCATACCACATGTTTATTTTTTCTTAATTTCTTTTCTCAAAAATTAGGTTAGCTAGAAATTAAAAAGAAAAGATAAGCACAATAAAGTTTACCACACATCTTCATGTAAATCAAAGGAAGAGACATTTTGAATGTCACCTACTTACCCACAATATTTTACTTTCCTAGAGATTAAGTTTAATTGGTGCTATCTGAAACTTTGCAGTTTAGGTAAGAATTTTAAAAGTAAAATAGACAGCCACTTCATGCTTGACAGGCTAGGAAATGAGGATGAAATCATGTTCAATGATAGGGCTGGCATGCTTCCCCCCTATATATTTAAATTGAGAATCAAAAATTAAAAGTAAAAAGGCAAAAATAGGAATAAGTACGTTTTCCAAAAAATCATTCATATACTCCCCAATAGAGAGTATTAACCATGCAGTTAAAAACCATCAAAATAATTTTACTGATCAACCTGAGGAATTAGAAAAACAAACACATGTTAAATAACTGCTCTGTACATCAATTTGTAATCTAGTTGTGTGATGGACTCAATTAGATAGAAATCCCATAATCAGCCATTGGATGTTTGCTCTTCTGCCAACTTCCAGGAGGAAAAAATTAAATGTAGGTGAAGAAATTATTCTAAATGCTACTTGGCAGAAAGAGCATCTGAAATACATTTTTCACTGTCTACAAAACTTGGCCCAGCACAAATTCCAGTGTTATAAATAGGATTGTTGGACATGTACTTGATTCAGGAATATGTCAGGAGTCTTAGTAAAGATGGAGAGTTTTCAAAGTCTTAGGCAATTACAGTAAACCAATTACAGGCTCCATCTATAAATTGGCTGTAACCTACTTTGCAGGCTTCTGCCATCACCCAAGCACATTGGCTCTGGATACATTCCTAGTACACGACCCCCAACATTTATAACACAGGCTTTATCTTCTCCATTGAAATGATTCAGGCACTAGTATAAAATTGTTCATTTGCAGCCAAAATAGCAGATTTTGAAGCTGAGATGTCCGGGGGCAGGGGAAGATACACACACACACACACACACACACACAATATTATTGTTTATTTATTAGATGTCCCCCAAAAGCTCAGGTGTAAGACTATGCAAGAAAGTTCAGAGGTGAATGATTGTGTTATGAAAGCCTAAACTTAATCAGTACACTAATCTGCTGATAGGGATTAACTGGGTGATAACTGTAGGCAGGTAGGGTGTGGCTGGAGGAGGTAATCATTGGGAGCATGTCTTTAGGGTGTATATTTTGTCCCTAGTAAGTGAGAGCTCTCTCTGCTTCCTGGTGGCCATGTCCTGAACTACTTTCTTCCACCACATTTTTCCTCCGTGGTTTTCTGCCTCATCTCAGGCCCAGAGCAATAGAGTTGGCCACTTATGGATGAGATCTCTAAAACCATGAGGCCCAAATAAACTTTTCCTCCTTTAAAAGTTTAGTTAGTCACAGCAGTGAAAGGGCTCACACACACACACACACACACACACACACATACTGACAAAGTAACTCTAGCAGTCCAATTCCTTATTTATTTATCATGTTGATAATACCAAATTGTTCTGAGAAATAGTTGTGCTGCCCTAAAATTATGAAATAATAAATGTAAAGGTTTGTTTAAATTTTTTTTTAATGAAAAAGTTGAAAATACCTACTGAAGATTAGCCAAAGTTATCTTTTAAATAACATAAAGAAGTAAGTACAGAGCTTAATAAAGAGGGGTGAAAGAATAAAGGGATTTGGGCTGGGGATGTGGCTCAAGTGGTAGTGTGCTCGCCTGGCATGCGCGGGATGCTGGGTTTGATCCTCAGCACCACAATCTGTACACGTGGGAATAATAAGAATTCATACCCCATTTGAATCAAATATATGATATATGATATGTCAAGATCAATGTAATGTTTTGAGCAACTAATAAATTTCTGATGTTTTAAAAAAAAATTAAATTTGAAATCATGCCAAGTATGTCTTGTAACATACTAGAATACAACTAGAAATCAATAATAAAGTAATTAAAATAACAATTCAAACAATAAGGGACTGAAAATAAAATTTTAAGTAATCCACGGGACAAAGAAGAATCCTCAATGAAAATTAAAAAAAAAATGGCAACCAAAAAAAATAAAAAAATAAAATAAAATAAAGATGACGTGTCCACCGAAAACTAAAAAAAAAAAAAACAAAAAAAGAGTAAAAGGGATTCTAACTGCCACACCTAAGCCCTCTAATGGTAGCCCATTCTGTTCTATTTACTTTGATAAGTAGCACAGGCTTCGTGTTGCAGACACTTAAATACAACCAATGGGAGAATTGATAAATGCATGTAAGTTGATAATCCTTTGAAAAATATGAACACAATATCTCTGGATAATTTAGCAAGAATAAAAAGGAGACTCAAAATGGCAGATTACAGGAAGGCTGCAAAGGCTGCATTTCCAGTTGCTCTTTGACTTGGGATTCAAACAGTGGAAATACTGGTTCTCAGGAAGTACAAAGCTCAAGAAAAATGAAAAAAACGATTGCTGGGCATAGACAATGACCATACATTCTAATTGACTATCTTGACTACCTAAGTGGAAATGATTCTTTTATTTTTCATTAAGAATCCTTTTCTCTTTATCTTGTCCTCTCACTGTGTGTATGTATCACTTACTATACCTCTTCTGAATCCTCTCTGTTCACATTTTGAATATTCCAAACTCTCTTCTACCCTGCTATCACATTTTTATTTCTCTTAATGAATTCAATTTTTACCACCTTTTAGAACTATTTGGTTTATGTAACCCCTGAACCCACCATTCATGCTATTGCAGTTATTAATATTGTGGATGACATAGTGGACAACTGATGTTTAATGCTGAGTCTATTTCATGGTTGTTTATTATTTTTGCTGTTGGCAATTGCTCACTCTATCATTTCTGTTTTGGGGATAATATTTGTGGTATAGATGTCATAGTAGGATGTGTATTTAATTTAATGTTACATAACATTGGCATTGGTAGTTGCTATTGTTTGTTTCCCCCTTTTCTATGAAGTGCTGGGAACTTACAGGGGCACTAGAAGTTCACAGGATAGCTACCCTGCTGCTGAACTAAATCAGTCAAAAGACAGTGCACCTTGCTCCAATTACAAATTAACAACACTAAAACATCAATTATACTTTAATACAAAGAATAAAAGAGACAAAATGCAAACCAATGATCAGGCCCTAGGAAAGGATAGGGGTGGGACCTTAGGTCCCACTTATGAACATCCACTGCTATAGCAAAACCAGAAAGAATTAAAAAGAATTAACAATCCAAGGATACCACACCTCCAAGGGGGTCTCATTCTACATCATTCTAGGATTCTTTGGCAAGAGATGGTGGCACCCTAAATAGACTCACAATGAGAGTGGAAGAGAAATATGTCCCAACACATGCATAAAACCCAACACAGTAGTATAAGAAATGTGAAAAAACAAGGTAAAAATGATACCTCCTAAAGTTCATAATTCATCAGCAATGGATTCCAAAGATACTGAAGTGGACAAATTATCAGACAAAGAAGTAAAACATGAGTACAAAAATGATCAATGAATTCCAAGAGAACATAGAAAAATAACTGAATGAATTAAGGAGGGCAGTATAAGATATGAATGAGAAATTCAATAAGGAGATAGAGATATTGAAAGAGAACCAAACAGAAATCTTGGAAATGAAATACATAATAAATACATAATAAATCAAATAACTTGTTCAGTTGAAGTATCTCTAATAGAGTAGAACATGCCAAAGACAGATTCTCAGAACTGGAGAACAAAGAGGCCAACCTTGAACATTCAGAGTGTATTAAAAAAAAAAGAAAATAAGTAAACATGATCCAAATATATATATATATATATATATATATATATATATATATATATATTATCATCCTATATTTCCAAAAAGTTCCACCAAAAGGCTATTGGAGCTAATAAACAAATTTAGCAAATTAGCAGGTTACAAAATCAACACATAAAAATCTATAGTTTTCTTATATACCAATAATGAATCCGCTGAGAAAGACATCAGAAAAACTGTTTAATTCATAATAGCCTTTAAAATTAAAGTACCTAGGAATACATCTAACCAAAGAGGTGAAAAACCTCTACAATGAAACTTATAGAACATGAAACAAAGAAATTGAAGAAGACATAAGACAATGGAAAGACCTTCCACATTCATGGATAAGCAAAATTAATATTGTTAAAATGACCATACTAACTGTTATGGTTTAGATATTAGGTGTCCCCCAAAAGCAAGAAAGCTTAGAGGCAAAAAAAAAAATGGGATTATGACATCTTTAACCTAATTAGTGCATTAATCCTCTGTTAGGGATTAACTAGGTGGTACTGTATGATGATAGGAGGTAGGTCATTGGGGGTGTGCCTTTAGGGTTTATATTTCATTCCTGGTCTGCAGTCTCTCTCTCTCTCTCTATGCTTCCTGGTGCCATGTTCCCAGTTGCTCTCCTCTGTCACACCCTCCACCATGATGTTCTGCCTCCCCTCCATCCTACAGCAATGGAGTCAGCCATCTGTGGACTGAGACTTCTAAAACCATGTCTCCAAAAATAAACTTTTCTTCTTTAAAATTTCTCTTTTTATAAGAGGAATGAAGGGAAGGGAGGGGGGATGGGAATAGGAAAGATGGTAGAAATACATGACTAATGTAACTCCATGTCATGTTCAACTACAAAAATGGGAAGTTACAGTTTGTATTATGCTATGTCAACATACATTCTACTGTCATGCATAACTATAAAGAACAAGTAAATTTTTTAAAAAAATTATTCTTAAGGTTTCTGGTCACAGTGATGAAAAATCTGATTAACATGTTACCAAAAGCAATATACAGATTCATGTAATCCTCATCAAAATTTCAATGATATTCTGTACAAAACTAGAAAAAAACAGTTCTGAAGTTCATTTGGAAGAATAAAAGACTTAAAATAGCCAACTCAATTCTAATCCAATAAACAAACAAACAAAATAAAACAAAACGACAAAAAACAATGCTGGAGACATCACAATACCTGCTTTCAAATTATACTACAGAGCTATAGTAACTGAAATCATGTGGTAATGGCATAAAAACAGATACATAGACCAGAATAGAAAACGCAGACAAACCCCTACAGATTCAGTCATCTGATCCTTGACAAAGGTGCCAAAAACACGTTGAAGAAATGACAGCCTTTTAAACAAATGGTACTAGAAAAACTGAATATTCATATGTAGAACAATGAGACCTTGTTCTATAATGTTGACCACTGCAAAATCTCTCACCCTGCACAAAAAATCAACTCAAAATGGATTAAAGAACTCAGAATTAGACTACAAACTATAAAACTCCTAAAATAACATGTAGGATCAGCACTCCAGCATATAAGCATAGGCAACAACTTATCAATAGGACCTCTAAAGTTCAAGAAATAATATCAAAAGTTAACAAAACTTCAGCACAGTAAGGGAAACAATAATATGAAGATAAGGGATGAGGTTGTGGGTCAGTGGTAGAAGGCTTGCCTAGTAAGTGTGAGGCAGTAGGTTTGATTCTTAGCACCACATAAAAAATATTAAAGATGGAAAAAATATGGAGAGAGAACTAGAGAACTAGAAAATAAAGAAAATATTTGCTAGCTACTCTTTTGACAGAGGATTAAAATTCAGAATTTAAAAGGAACTCAAAAAACTTAAACCAAAAAAATCTGATTAATAAATAGATAAAGGAACTAAACAGACACTCCTCAAAAGAAGAAGTATAAATTATCAACAAAATATAGAAAAATGTCATCATTAGCAATTAGCACAATGCAAGTCAAAACTACACTGAGATTTCATCTCACTCCAGTCAGAATTGCAGCCATAAGGAATACAAACAATAAAAAATGCTGGAGAGGATGTTGAGAAAAAGGAATACTTTTACACTATTGGTGGATTGGAAATTAGTACAGCCACTATGGAAATCAATATGGAGGTTCCTTTAGAATGGGACCACCATATAGCCCAGCTATACTACTCCTTCAAATTTATCCTAAAAATTAAAGTCAACATACTACAGTAATATGTGCATAGACATGTTTATAAGAGCACAGTTTACAATAGCCAACTACGGAATGAGCCTAGGAGTCCATCAACAGATGAATGGATAAAGAAAATGTGTTATATAGATACACACACAATGGAGTTTTATTCAATCATAAAGAAAAATAAAATTATGTCATTTGCAGGAAAATAGATGGGACTTGAGAATAGGTTAAGTGAAATAAGTCAAACTCAGAAGGTTAAGGGTCTTGTGTTTTCTCTCACATATGGAAGCTAGAAAGGAAATAGGAAAAGAAAGTTGCAGGAGGGATTTCATAAAAATATAAGGAAGATCAGTAGAGTAGAGGAAAGGGAACAGGGGGTGAGAGGAAGAGAGAAGGGTGAATACTGGGGAATGATATTGGTCAAATTATATCATTATATTGTGTACATGTATTAGTAAATCCCACCACTATGTACAACTATTACATATCAATAAAAATGTGGGAAAAAAAAGATGAAGGGAAACAGGACTTCACAGTCTCTATCCACCATCATTTTCATTATATATGGAATAAATTGTTAAAGAACTAATGATGTTTATTATGAATAAGGCCTTTCCATGATTACTGAACTGGTCATATATTTCTGTCTCTTAATATGTCTATATGGATGATTCTTGTTGTGTTTTTTGTTTGTTTGTTTGTTTTTAATCAGGGATTGAACCCAGGGACACTTAACTTCTGAGTCCCACATCGCCAGCCCTTTTTAATTTTCTCTTTTAAGATAGGGTCTTGCTAAGTTTCTTAGGGCCTCACAAAGTTGCTGAGGCTGGTCTTGAACTTGAAATCCTCCTGCTTCAGTCTCCCAAACTGTTGGGATTAAAGACATGTGCCATTGCATCCAGCTTGGACAATTCTTAATCAATGTTTATTTGTAAAATATCTTGTGTTAGTGGCAAAATCCCAATTTGCTCATGATCTACTCTAAAAAATTTTGTAAGTTGGAGAGCTGTGTTCTAATATTTTTAAAGGATTTTTGTATTGTATTAATAATATTGACTTTAATTTTAGCTTTCTTGTACTTTTTCCCTCAAATTTGTTGTAGATGTTATATTAATTCATAAAATTGGTTAGTAATGGTCTATTATATGCAGAAGTTTAAATGCTGGTAAATCATATGTTCTTTTATGTTTAGTCTGAAAATCCATATGGTTTTGGATTTTGTTTCTTTTATATTTTCTTTAATATAGGGTAGATGTGTACATTATCATCGACTGATTTAATTGCTGACTGTGTTTTCAAAATTATATACCTTGTCTTTGAGGCCAAAATATTTCTTCCCTGTGGTCTAGTATATTGGTAATGCTTTTGATTGAATATTTTATTTGCTTTATTGAGTCATTCATTTCCAGGATTTGTTTAGTTCTTTTTCAGAATCTCTATCTCTTTGTGAAATGTTCTTTCACTTTCTGTATGTTCTTAGTTAATTCTACATAGATACAGTCATCTGATTCTTGGCAAAGGTGTCAAAACCATACACTGAATAAAAGATAGACTTTTTATGAGTGGTGTTAGAAAAATTGAATATCCATATGTAGAAGAATGAAACTAGACCCCTATCTCTCACCCTGCACAAAAGTCAAATCTAAATGGATCAAAGATCTAGGAATCAGACCAGAAACACTGCAATAGGAAGAAGGAAACATGGAGTCAACACTTCAGCATATGGGCATAGACACTGACTTCCTTAATAAAACTCCTAAAGTTCAAGGGCATGAAGAGAGATCCTACAGAATGAGAGAAAATCTTTGCCAGCTACTCTTCCAATAGGAGGTAAATATCCAGGATACATAGAAAACTCAACACACACACAAACACACATAATACACACCAATCAATAAATGGGAAAATTACTTAAACAGACATTTCTCAAAAGAAGAAACAAAAATGCCTAGAAATATATGAAAAGATATTGAACAATATTAGCAACTAGGGAAATGCAAATCAAAGCTACACTTTTTCATCTCACTCCAGTTAATACCGCAATCAAGAATATAAATAACAATAAATGCTGGTAAGGATATAAGAGAAGAGATACATTCAGGTACTGTTGGTGAGACTGTAATCAGTACAACCACTTTGGAAGGCAGTATGGAGATTCCTTAGAAGACTAGGAATGGAAGCACCATATGACCCAGTGTCCCACTCCTTGGTATATATCCCAAGAACTAAAATCAGCATACTACAGTGATACATGTATACCAATGTTTATAGCAGCTAATTCACAATAGCCAAGTTATGGAACTAACCTAGATGCCTGTCAATGGATGACTGGATAAAGAAAATATGGTGTCATACGCATACATATGTGTGTATATATATATATATATATATATATATATATACATACACACATATACATGGATGATGGAGTTTTATTCAGTCATTAAGGAGAATAAAACTATGTCATTTGCTGGTAAATGGTTTGGAACTGGATGACATCATGCTATGTGAAATAAACCAGACTCAAAAATTTAAAAAAGGGGATCTTTTGAAAATAGAAGGGAGAACAATACAATAGAGGAAAGGGATCAAGGGGAAGGGAGGAGGAATGGGAAAGGGAAGGAACTGCAGAATGAAGTTGACCAAATTATGTTATGTGCTTATATAAATATATCACAGTAAATTCCACTCATGTATAACTATAATACACCAATTTAAAAGCAAACAAAAAAATAAAGACAAGGAAAACCAGTACAATTGAAGAGGGGAGCCAGGGAGAGGAAAGAGAGAAGAAGAAAAATACTTATAAAAAAATATATTTTCTTAAATCTACAAGGAGGGGCTGGGGTTGTGGCTCAGTGGTAGAGCGCTTGCCTAGCATGGGTGAGGAACTGGGTTCAATCCCCAGCACCACATTAAAATAAACAAATAAAATAAAGGCATTCTATCCATCTACAACTACAAAAAAAATTAAATAAATTAAAAAAAACACAAGGATTTAATGACAGGATTAAAGGTATTTTTAAAGAAATCAAAAGTAAATATAGTCCAAAATAGTATATTAAAACTATTGAAAATGTTAACAAAAATGGTATTTTCCTGAAAAAAAAAAGAAATAAAAATGGGCCAAAGAAAGGTGCATGCATTACTGCACATATGGTGTGACGCTACATCGTGTAAAACAAGAGAAACGAAAATTGTTCAGCAATTCTGTACAATGAATCAAAATGCATTCTGCTGTCATATGTATCTAATTAGAATAAATAAATACATAAATTTTTTTTAAAAAAATATGAATCCAAGTAATCCAGTGATTACTGAACTGGTCATATATTTCTGTCTCGTAATAGACCCAAGAAAAAAGTTTTCAATTCTTAGTCAATAATTAATAAATAAAGAGGTAATTTTTAAGGTTTATCTTTCAAATAGCCTCAGTGCCTATAGTATGATTACATTTAAATTTACATTTGTTAGGAACTAATTATCTCTTTGCAATTACTCTAAATTATATATGTGCATTATCTCTTTAATTTTCATAATAATTTTATGATAGGAACTATTATTTTCAAAGTTTTGCAGAAAAAATTTCTGAGGCTTAGTGAGAACTCATAAAGCTGGTATATGCTTAGGAAACTTTGCAGGACAAATAAAGAAATTTCATTTGCAATTTAATTCCAAGGAGAAGAAAAAGAAAGAGATGGAGAGGAAAACCTATAGATTAAAAGAGATTTAAAGAATATTAATTAAAGAGTGGACTTTATTTGAATTCTGATTGAAATGATGAAGCATAAAATAAATATAAGAAAATCGGCATATTTGACACTTAATAGATATTGACATTAAGAAATACCTATAAACTTTTAGATGTGATAAAAGTATCATGTTTTTAAAAAGTGCTTATCTTTTAGAGATACACATTGGAATACTTGCAGATGAAATTTTCTGAGCTTTGTTTCAAAATTAACGGAGAAGATAGTCATAGTGGCGCATGCCTGCAATCCCACTGACTTGGGAGGCTGAGGTAAGAGTATCACAAGTTTACAGACAGCCTCAGCAACTGAGTGAGACACTGCAACTCAGCAAGTCCCTGTCTCAAAATAAATAAATAAATAAATAAACAAAAAGGGTTGGGGATGTGGCTCAGTATTTAAGCACCACTGGGTACAATCCCTGGTATCATTAAATAATTAATTAATTAATTTAAAAAAATAAAAAAATAATGGAAAAGAAAAGTGGCTGAAGGGAATGATATGAAACAAGATTACCCATGAGTTGACAATTGTTGAAGCTGACTAATGGATATTTTGGATTGATATAATTATATTTGTATATGGTTCACATTTTCAATAATGAAAAGTTTTCTTAAATATCTATACAAGGCTGGGGCTGTAGCTCAGTGGTAGAGTGCTTGCCTAGCATGCATGAGGCACTGGATTTGATCCTCAGGACCACATAAAAATAAAATAAAGACATTCTGTCCATCTACAATTTCAATTTAAAAAAAAAATATCTACAGCTATAATAATTAAAATGCTATGACTTTGGCATATGGAGGAATGGAGGAATTGAAGAAACAGAAAAAAAAATAGCTTAGAAAGAGATGCAAGCATTTGTGCTACATGATAAAGGACAAACTAATGATTAATATTAGAAAAATGATTGTATCATATAAGTTGTTGGGAAGATTACATGGCTTTTTTTTCCAGGAAAAAATCAACCTAGATATACCATTCACCAAAAAGTAGGTACAAGTGTATTAAATAATTAGAAAATTCAAACAAATGTTTATCTAAAATCTGAGTAAGAATAACTACCCAAGTACAAAAGCAATAAAAGAAAGCGTAAAAGAAGAGAGACAGATTTGAACACACAAAAATTCATAATGTCACCATAACAAAGATTATTGTAAAATATATGCACATAAAAAAACCAAAAAATACATACAGCAATATGGCTGTTAAAGGGAAAACATTCTTAATATATTAAGCACTTGATCCAAATAGAAAGTAAAAATATAAAGCCATTATAAAACATTGTATTCTATTGCTGCAGTCTGGCTGGGCACAAAAAGCCGTTTAGCTCAGTTGGGGTGCTGATAACGCCAAGGTTGCAGGTTCGTTCCCCATTCCCCCTTTATGGGCCACCAAATGCCGCAGTCTGGCTGGGCACAAAATAACGGAGCCACCACACCGTCTTGTAGATTCAAACAGCAACTCTTTATTCCTGACTCTCACTGGCTCTACATGCACGTTCTGGGAAATTACACTCCCTTCACCAGGCTCTGCATACCAATTTTCTCAGAACCCCCCCCCCCCACACACACACACCCAGAACTCAACGGGAACCCAAGGAGCAGGCGCCAAGGAGCCAGGCGCCTGGCAGCAGGATATGCCCTATTCCCAGCAGGATCCACCCTAAACCTGGAGCCACCCTAATCCAGCAGGATCCACCCTAAACCTGGAGCCACCCTAATCCCTGAGCAGGGTCACCTTTCAAAGCAAAATGCCATGTGTCATTCCTACTTGGCTATGGCTCTCAGCATCCTATATAAATTTTTTTAAAAAAATCAATATTGCTGGCATATGACTCAGTGGTTAAGCACATGTTTAGCATGTGGAAAGCACTGGATTCAAGCCCAAGTACCCACACACACACAAAAAAATCAATCTCACATGTAATCAAGGAAGTAACAAATGAAAACGTTAACAAGATAGCGATTTAATATATCAAAATATATTATTTGTCAAAATAATACTAATTCTGATAAGATTACAGTGAAACAGGAAATCACATTTAGTGCTAGTGGAAGTATAAATAATTTATCCAAAGCCATTTGGCAATATAGTATTCACCATTAAAAAAAGTTTATGCCCTTTGACTCAGTTAATTCCAAACCTAACTTTATCATAAGCAAATAATCTGAAATGCCAGCAAAAATTTATGTATAAAGATAACACTTATAGCATTAACTATAATAGTGAAAAACTTTAAGTAACATAAATATCAACCACAGAAAACTGGTTGAGTCACATTCACATGATGCAGTTATTAAAATTTTATGTTCTAGCAAATATTTACCAACACTACACTGTATATTGTTCCATACTATTGAAGCCAGATTTAAAGTTAGGTAGTCAGTGTAGTTAGATAAATCGGGTCTAATGCCGAGTGAAATCTAAAATGGAGGCCATGCTGGCAATGATTCCGGAAACGCAGGACAACTCATGGAATGTTAATGAAGTCCCGAAAAGGCCCTAGGCCAAAGTCCACCTCAAAGAAATGTTAATGAACAGCCCCCAGCAAAAAGGTGCTGACTCAGAAGTCCTTCCTGACCAGATTACTTCTTTGGCCCACCTGTGTCCCACCCCTCGGGCCTTCCCACCTACATTCCATCACTGAAAGAACTATAAAACGGGGAGACAACATCCCTTCCACGGATTCCACCTCTTGGGTCCCCTTCTTCCTCTGGGAGAAGTCTTTTCTGCTGTCCTTTAATAAACTTCTAATTTCTACTCTGACCTTGCCTCGGCGTGCTTCTTTGGTGTTATTCTTCAACATTGGGGAAGCAAGGACTCGACACCGGTCAACAGCGGTAACACTATATATAGGAAAATACCAGAAAGCAATCACCTAAATATTCACAAGATAAAAATCAACTAAATCTATGCAAATTTTATGGATAATTTTCAATAAAGTGAAAAATGCTCATTTTAAAAATGGAATATGAAATATAAAATACGTACAAATGAATGCAAAGAAAGATGGTAACCATATTTTCAATTGAGCTATGTATAGATCAAGCATCCATCCAAATGATCTGAGAGTCCAGTGGCCAAGGAAAAGGCAGAGGGAGGGAAAGCAGTTATTCATGTTAGGAATAGGAAAGGAGCCTAGAATCCAGAAGGTGAAATATTCAAGACAGATACAGGACTATTGCTGAAGAACTGCCTGATACCAGAGCACTCCTGGTAGACTGTTTTCTGAAAGGTCTCTGTGGGGGTAAGTGTGAATCCGCAGCTGTTTGAAGAAAGAGGGAATGATAGTAGATAAGACTGAAAAAGAACCATGTTAATATTACAGGTGGTCTATGATAGATACAGAAAGCAAACTTTAAATAAAAGTATTGAACTTTGTACTGAGAAAAGAGAATTATTTATATCAAAACAGTTCAACAGGCTTTCTAGTATAGCCAAGTAAATCAGCACAGCTCAAGACAGGAATGAATCAGACCAGGTGCTCCGTAAAATAAACAAATAGACTGAACTAGACTCACAAAACTGGCTTTTTGAGGCTGCAGACTCAGGGATGTGGGCCTGGTGAATTGGGGGTGTGCTGATGGAGGGCTACAGACCAGCTTCCTTTTTAATCAATAGAATAACTTCTTAATGCCCTTGAGGTGATGTTGTTTCAGGCCAAGACAACATGAGAGCCACAGATCCTCAGGTCCAATCACCTAACAGACAAGGGAAGATCAGTTTATTTTTCTTATTGAATTGTCTCAAACAGGATTCTAACAGTTTACTTTGGAATCAGCCAGAAAGGAATGAGTTTAAGTATGTTTTGCTCAATCTTTTCAATCTTTTCAAAGAAAGGTAGAAACAAATATTTTTGTAAGTAAAGAATTGCTGCCTACTGCTTTCTTCATCCCACAGGATAGAGACCATATTGATTTTTCCCATCACATTGAAGTTCTTTCTATACCACAGTGTTTTAAAACATATCTTTGACACACTGCACATTCAGGAGCTGGAGGAGGAGGTGGGCAGGTTGTTTACTCTTAGTAGCTTTTTAAGAGATTTGTGGTATTATGCTTTGGGGATTTTAGAATCTCTGTAATAACTGCATACAGTAGCTCTTCTGCAATCATATTAGCGATTTCCCTTGAAGAGGACCATACATGCCATCATGCCTTTTCTCACTTATGGAATGATTTTTCTAGTTTTTTAATGCTCAATAATAAGTATCCTTGGTAAGTGCAGGAAAATATCGTGCCTTAAATTTTCTGATCCATAGAGAGTACAGTTGGATTACCCAGAGGAAGGCTGAAGTACCTCAACACCCACCTTCACCACCCAAAAACTTGTCTTTGGAAGTAAGTGAATAATGTTAAGTTTATCAACAGCTGACTCAAAAATATAGATTATATAGTTATACCTACTATTAAGAACTAAAGTGGAGAGAATGGTAACATCATAGAGCTTCAAAGTAAAACTAAAATTGTATAAAAAGGAACCATAGTGGAAGGAGTCTTATTTATAAACATAATCTCACTTTCTGTGCTCAGCCAGATTTAAAACTACAATTAAATAAATGTAGGCATTCAATGTTTAATAGGGAGTTCTGCCAGCAATTAGTCAGACACCTAAAAGTCTACCACTAAGGGAATATTTATTTTAACTAAAAGGCTATGTATCCATAACATCTAAAAATGAGTCCTCAGTCTCCTGTGAAATGTCAGCAGCTCTCTTGAAATGAGCATTCATAGTGAGCCAACTGTTTTTTCTCTATTGATTTATTAGCCACCTACACAAGTGAATCATATACCCTAATTACAATCAAGGACAATAACTCTATATCAATGAACCTACTATAATATATAAAATGTTTCTAGAAATGTCTAAAGAGAAGTTTCATTTTCTTCTTGAAAAACCTGAACACATAAGTAACTATAAATATCTCAGAAGCATTATCCCCAAGTTCAAAAATTCTAACCTACTTATTAACAATTCTGAGTTAAGATGAACAAAGTATTAATATTCATAGTTTTCCTTTTGAGTGTTATAACCCTCAAAAGAAAAATGATGTGCAATGATGTTTTCCTAATTTTTCAAGTTATTTTCTAGAAATATTCATTCAATAAGGATTTAAGTCAGGTGCTCTTGCAGATAATAGAGACAAAATCGTAAACAAAACAAGCATAAGAAGAAATTCTGGCACTTTTGGAACATACAGTCAGCAGAGGTAAGGTGGGTATTGTTTATGCAATTGATTGCAAGATATATCTTTTCCAGAGTGCATTTGCTAAAATACAAAAGGATCATTGCAAGTCAAAAATACAAAAGGATCATTGCTAGAATCAAAAGGATAGTGATTGCCAGATCCTTGCAACATGGAGTCAGTGTTGTGGGAACAAATAGCATGAGCACTCTCAAGTTAGGTATTCTTTTTTTTTTTTTTTTTTTTTAATTTTTTATTGTTGTCAAGTTAGGTATTCTTAATGTTATGTAAATGGGTTCTTTCAACTTGGAGTTTTATTCCCTAAAGTCCCTCCTAAACATGTGGGAGCCTGTACTGGATCTGAAATAGCAGAATTTCTGTGTTAAAAACAGGTACATTTTCAGGAGTTTAGAAGATGGTCCAAAAAGCTCTTTTAGAAAGCCCGAGTCAATTTACCATTTTTTTTTTTTAAAGAGAGAGTGAGACTAAAATTTTTTTAATATTTATTTTTTAGTTTTCGGCGGACACAACATCTTTGTATGTGGTGCTGAGGATTGAACCCAGGCCGCACACATGCCAGGTGAGCATGCTACCGCTTGAGCCACATCCCCAGCCCTCAATTTACCCTTCTGAGGCAATAGTGTGTGATATCCATTTCATCAATAGATGCACCATCACCAGTTCTGGGTGTTTTCACTAGACCATTTTTCATATGATTATCATCATTTGCTTATAATACACAGTTGTTGTAAATGGACTCAAGCTATTGGACAAATCAAACAAAAGTTGAATTAGCTTTTAATATTTCTAACGTGAACTTCTTCATCATTGTCTTGGATTTTATAAGCTTATGTATGAGGAAGTGCAACTCCTTCAGTGTGTCCTCTTTGGTTCATGATAGAAAAAACCCTTAAACATGAAAGCATTTGATGCCTGAGTTTCCAAACCACCCAGTCTTGTTCCATTTGTCCTCTAGCCCATCTTGGCAACTAGTCACCAGGACTTATTTGGTTGCAAATGATAGAAAATAAATTCAATTTATTTTGTGTAAGGGCAAAGAGAATGTATTGGCTTGAATAACTAGAAGTCAATGAATATATCTGGCATTGCCAGATCAAGAATCCATGACAATGTCCATCCACTCTTCATTCTCTCCCTCCCATTTCCTCTCCTCTTTCCCCCCTTACCTCTCTCTTTCTTTCCTTCATTTGTCTTTGCCATTCTTCATGTTTTCCTAGCAGCCTTCCCTGTTAGCTTCTAAGGAGAACACGGGGCTGATTTATGTATCTGGTCATACCTGAACCAATGAATTAAACATTTTCTCAAACCTATGGGTATGGTGTAGAAGTCATGGATTAGGAAAGGGATATTACATGCTGATTAACAGTCTTCCTTGGACTATGCAGTGGGAAAAGAGTTTGCCCAAGGAAGCAAAGGAGGTCAAGAAAGTTTTGTTGGACAAACAAAAACTATCGTTATTATTGTTCACTATAGTTACCAACCTTGTCTTCTTACATCCTGTCAATTACAGGAACCACAAACCATACCACCTTGTTTCCTCTGGCTTTTGGCCTTTGTTTTCTGGCTGTCACATGTTTATATGTCCTACTCAGTTTGGGCTGTCCACAGAGGCCAATCATCAGGTAGCACCCTTTCCAGATCAACTTCCTCAGCTTTATGACCAATGCCTCATCAAATACCATCAGGAACTTTGAGGTAGAAATATGAGAGAATGTCACCAGAGAGGACTGGGTCTGTCCAGGGCTATGAGGTTCCTAATTTAGCTGTGGGAGTCAGGTAGGGTGAGGGAAGAGGGGAGTGAATAGAAGGGAGAGGAAATGGAAAGAAATCAGTGGAATGTGAGCTTCCCTGCAGGTGGCTTGGCTTGCCTCTCCTGGACAGACCCACCCCAGCAGGAGACAGCCATGCCCTCTGCTCCCCGCTGAATCTGCCTGAGAGTCAGTTTTCAGTTCTCACTGCTGCCCTGAGACATAATCCTTCTCCAGAACTTCAGCACAGCCACATTGGTTGGGAAGATCATGGTGGGCAGGTTTCAGTCATCTAATTACAAGAAACAGATGGGACTGGTCCTTGAAACGAAATTTTATTTTGTCATTTAGCAGAATATTTACTACCATTTAAGTGTTTACTGCATTAGCTTGCTTTTATTTCATTTCTATCTTGTCTGTTCTTTTTTTTTTTTTTTTTCTCTTTCTCTTTCCCCTTATAATTCTTGTTCTTTTATAAAAGGGACAAGAAAGAAGCATCATCCTGTGTAAGGCCATACTCCAAAGGATGGGATCTTAATCTCCCTTCTCTGGTTTCCTCTTTTCTTGGTAGCCACACATCCCCTACCCATTGGAATCACCTAGCCAGATTCTGCAGTGGGCATTTTAGCACCTTTCAAAGTCAGTCCCTCAACAAAGAGCAATAGTGTATCTACCAGGTACCAGGGCTGGTTCAGGTGTATACTTACCTCAGTGTACACCTGACTCTCCCTGCAGTCACAGAGTCACCTTTTGACCTTAAAGACCTACCTTTGGGGGAGTTCAAGGATCATATTATTTTATCTTAAAATGTGCAAACTGAGATACAGAGAGGCTAAAGGACTTATCTAAAAATCACAAAACTAGTAGAGAGTATTTGCACCAGGGATTTCTTTAAATCCCCTGCTCTTTCTTTCCTTTCAACAATGTAGTCTCTTTAAATGTGCAAATGTATTGGGGGCAGATTGCATTTGACATGGGCCAAAGTTTTGAATCCCTGTTTCTCTCCAGGTGTTTGTTCTGCCTGCTATTCTGACAGTGGATGAGCCCATCCCCCTATCCGGGGGTGGAAACTGAAAGCAGCTCTTAAGTGTCTCTTAAGAGTCCAAGGGTTTTCTCTAGAAATAAAATAATCCATAGTGACTTCCTAAAATTACCCTCTAAGTAACACATTAATGCATGAGCCAAGGAAACAATTTAAAGAATTAATGTGTAAAAAACTTAGATTAAGGTCAACAGAAAGAACACTGCATTAGGAATTAATAGATGTAGGTTTAATTCTTAGTTCTACTATTGATAAGCTCTGTTTGGCAATTCATTTACAAACCTCAAGTCCCCCACTGCAAAAAGAATTTAAATTAGATTCTAATATTCCTTCTAGTTCTAAAGTTCAATGATCGATATATATACTTTATGTAACATAATTTATCTTTCATTTTCTTTTTTTTTTTTTTTTTGCCTCTAAGGAGAAACTATTACCAGCTTTTCACTGATGGTACTGGGATGTTGCAAAACCCTGGTGCTGAAGGTACCATTTTCTTCAGCTGGAGCCTGTTGGGCACAGCACAGAATCTCACTGTGAAAGAATCTGAACTGCAAATCCAGGTGGGTCTCCATCCTTTCTGGATTAGTCAGGACTGTCCTGAGACACAGAACTAGTAAGATATACAGACAGTCCTCAATTTATGATGGTTTAGCCTACATTTTTTTTTCAACAGTGGGGCATGAGCATTCCCACACAACCACTCCGTTTTTCACTTTCAGTATGATATTCAAGGAATTACAAGAGATACTCAACACTTTACTAAACAATACGTTCGTATGGATGATTTTTTTTTTCTAAATTGTAATGTAAGTGTTCTGAGCCTGGTTAAGGTGGTCGGGACTAAGTGAGATGATGTTAGGTAGGGTAGGTGTATTAAATACATTTTTAACCTGTGATATTTTCTACTTATGATGGGTTTATTGGGATGCACCCCATCATAAATTGAGGAGCATCTGCATATACATATATAAGGGGTTTATTATGGAAATTGGGTTTTGGGATCATGAGGTCCCACAATATGCTGTCTGCAAATTGGAGAGCCAGAAAAACCATAATTTGGTCCAAGTTCTATGGCCTAAGAACCAAGGGAGCCAGTGTTGTTATTCCCAGTGCAGGGCCCAAGGCACAAGAATCAGGAGGCTGCTGGTGTAAGTCCCAGAGTCTGAAGGAACAAGAATCAGAAGCTCAGATGTCCAAGGAGTAAAGTTAAAACTCCTAGCTCAATAAGACAGAGAGGACTTTACTCCATCTTTTTAACTGCCCAGGCACTCAGTGAGCTGGATACCTACAACCCCCCATTGCTGAGGACCATCTTTACTCAGCTTACTGATTCAAAGGCTAATCTCTTCTAGAACCACCTTCACAGACACACAGAAATCATGTTATACCAGCTATCAGGGCATATCCTTTTGCCCAGTCAATTTGACACAAATTAATCACACCTTTCTTCCATTGTCAGTGGTAGAGTTATTCCCTACCCATCCATCCTGTCAGCTTTCTGCTCCTCCCAGGAAGGCAGGGGCTCTGGAACCAGATACACAAGATTAATATGTAATGGGAAGAAGTGGGCCCTTCACCTAATTCCTCTGCACTTCCTTGTCTCCCTGAGGCATTTGTGGAAAGATTAGAGAGAATCTTGAAGAAACCCATGGTGGTACGGGAGATGCCTAATAAGTGGTAATGTTTTCTTTCCATACAAAAGGACTCTAATCCCCTGGTTTAGTGGGTCTTTTCATGTACTCTCGCCTAAAAACAGTATTATTTAATTAGAAGCTAGACATTTTTGAGCTACCCATTCTCATCTGATAATTCTATATACTGTGGTATGACTATTTCTTGTTCCCCAGAGCTTCATGTATAGAGGCTTGATCCCCAGGTTAATGAAGGCTGGTGGGACCTCTAAGGGTTGAGGCCTGGTAAGAGGTGATTGGGTCGTGACTGCACTCATGAAGGGATTAAGGCTGGTCTCAGGGAATAAGTTTGATCTTGCAGGGTTAGTTCCTGTGAGAGTGGATTATTATCGATGAGTGAGCCTTTCTCAGTCTCTTCCTTCCTTAACTTGCCATGTGACCTCTCTCTTCACATGTATCTGTTCCCCTTTCTACTTCTCTGCCATGTTAGGATGCAGTCAAAAGGGCTCTCAGATGTTGGTATCAAACTGCTTGGACTTTCCAGCCTCCAGAATCATGAGTCTGATAAGCCTCTTTTCTTTATAAGTTATGAGACCTTAGGGATTTTTTTATAGCAATGCAAAACAAACTCAGATATCACGTAAACTTGCATTATACTTTAAACATAATATAAAACAGTTAAATTGCTCTAGAACATACTAGTTGTATCCAAATGTAAATATACTTATGTTTATCAAATATATATGCAATTGAAAAAAGTAAGTTACCACTTGTAAAATTTACTTTTTTGGCAATCAGAAAGATGAATTAATTATAGGTATAAAAATATATTTGCCAGTAAATAGATGGAGTTGGAGAATATCAGCTAAGTAAAATAAGCCAATCCCACAAAACCAAAGGGTTTTCTCTAATATTCGAATGCTAATTCACAATAATGTGGTGGGCACCAGGGAAGAATAGTGTTACCTTATATTGGGTAGAGAGAAGTGATGGGAGGGAAAGGGAAGGATGTGGGGATAGGAAAGATAATGGAATGAAACAGACATTATTACTGTATGTGTGTATGTGATTACATGACCAATATGATTCTGCAACATGTACAGTCAGAAATATGAAATATCCCATCTATGTATGGTATGTCGAAGTGCATAAATGCATTCTACTGTCATGTATAACTAATTAAAACAAATTTTAAAAATTTAAAATAAAATACTGAGGTGTGAGAGACGGCTGACCCAGGGTCATAGGAGTCAGTGTTCAAAGCTCTGAATCAGACCTCCTTATTCATATCTGCTGCCCATTTCTCCCAAATCCATTGATTTCTCATCCATCAAATACCTTTCATAGGAATTCAGTATTACAAAATGGGGCACATAGACCCTTCCTTCCATTAGCAGGCCAAAATGGATGGGTCCTATGGCCAGTCCCTTCAGGATACTGCCCTCCATATGTGAAGGTGAGAGTGGGCTAATCCAAGAAACCAAGCATGAGGAGGTAGATGATACTGAGGGCTTCTCTTCCTGTCCAGTTACTTCAGCTTGTCCTTGGGCAACTCAGAGTCCTAATACAGGCTGTTTCTTTGCCTGGAAGGCTTGCCCTTCCTCCAACCTATATGCTCCAACTTAATCCCCCGGTCTCAAGTTACATATCATTATCTTCTGGAAGACTTCCCTGACTCCTTAAGTCTGGGTCAGATCCTGTGGGATCCTCTAATACCCTGGTTTACACCTGTTGTGGTGCATAGTACTCTCTATTATACCTTCCTTTTACCTGGATAGACCAGCAGTGTCCAACTGAAATTTTTGCAATGAATAAAAGTCATATATCTGCTGTCCAAAGTGGTAGCTACCCAGACACGTGCTGACTATTGGAATACTTGAAATGTGGTTACAACAACTGAGGAAATAAATTTTAAAAGGTTTGATCTTGATTAAATATAAATATCCACATATGGCTAGTGACCATGATAGTCTAGACCTTATGTCTCTGTAGCACAAGGGCTGTTTTGTTCATCTTTGAATTCTTGATACTAAGTCAGGTGCTGGGCAAATATTTGTGGAATGAATGAATTTAGCAGAAATCCCTGTTTTGTTGTTTCACCAAAAAGCACTTTTTTCAGTTGGATCTTTGGGGTAGGCAGAAAGGGAGGTAATATCTTGATTGACAGGGAGAAAGCTTTTAAAAGACAAATGTGATTTTCATCCAGAGTAAATTCTGGGTGGATAGGGGTGCCCTTGATGCCTCTCTTCTTCTCTCAGTGTCCTTTTCCCTTCTTCCAGGGTGTCTTACCCTGAGCTCTCGCAGGGCCAGTTCCCTGCTTCCCACCTACACAGCCCTCACAGGATGCACCCACCATCAGGGAGATCCTTTGACTGCAACTGGCAGTAACCAACTCAGCCTCATTTATATAAAAATGAAACCATCTGGAAGGATGAGGGGTAATTAACACAAATGAAGAAAAATTTGTACTTCAGAACAGACAGAAACTATAGTATCTCTGGGAATCTTGGTGGCAGGACCTAATAAGAAGCTGAAGCTGCCCTTGGGTACAGTATCCAACTATATATTTGTTTTGTTTTGTTTGCTTGTTTGTTTATGTTTACATCTCTTCCAGAATCCAGATCTAGGAAAAAGAAGGGTGTATTTGGTTGCCTCAGTCCTGTACAGCAGAGGGTAAGCACTTTGACTCTCAATAGACATAAATCTAATGAGAGGCAGTGGTTTTCTCATAACAAAATCAGAGTGCTCTAACTAGACTAGATACTGACTGGCAAAAATGATACAAGTTCATGATGATCTCCACTGAGATTAGAGATCCATGGTAACATGCTTCCAAATCTTTCTTTTTCTTTTCAATATTTTGTTGTTGTTCAGATGAGATCTCACCATGTTGCCTAGGCTGGCCTTAAATTCCTGGGCTAAAATGATCCTCCTCTCTCAGCCTCCCAAACTGCTTAGTCCTGTTCCATCTTTATTTTACCCTCTAACCTGGTTCACCCAAGAAAAAGACATAAAGGTCCAATACTCTCATAGTTCATGATATAAGAAAACATGCCTATCAAGCCTTTAATGAGCTTAATTTTTTTTTCTAGATCACTTATGGTTAAAAAATTAATCAAGGTCCTAGCCACACCAAGATTATTTCTATTAAAGGATCTTAAAATTTAGGAATTGATAGAAGAATTTCAGTCATTGTGTAGGGCAAGGGGAAAAAAGATTGGCAGGCAGAAGTGCTCTTAGACCAGTCCTTCAATCTAAGTACTTAGCCTACAAGTAAGTTGTTCCCCCACTCCAACCCCCGCCCCTGATCTCACTTTTTTCATCTCATTCTAAGGGGAAATATCATGGGACTATTTCTGCAAGGATAATAGCTACAAATATAAACTATTGTATATACATGTACATAGGTCATACAGCATATAACTCATAGATAAAAGAGTCTACATTTGTGGGCTGGGGTTGTGGCTCACTAGTAGAGTGCTTGCTATCATGTGTGAGGCACAGGGTTCAATCCTCAGCACCATATACAAATAAAAAATTTAAATAAAGATATTGTGTTCATCTACAACTAAAAATATTTTTAAAAAGAGTCTACACTTGTATTCAGATACTTATAACCTGATGCTGAAAATGAGTGGTTGGCTTTAGGTATCATCATGAGGAGAGAGGGCTGAGCAGTGTTAAGGAAAATTCAAAAACAAAGTGACATAGGAAAGACCAAAACAACCCTGCCAAGTCACTGTTTGTTTGACTGAAATGCCTGAGATCTCAAACTCTGGAGCCCTCAAAAATGGGGAAAGAATGCTCCAAATAATAGTGCCTTGAGCCAAAAAATTATTCTTGTAGCAGTCCCCACCCAGGAGTGGGATCATTTCCCCTTAGAAAATGGTTCTCCACGCTGTGACTAAGGCGATGGCTGACAATTAACAACTAATCTAGTTGCTGGATTCACTGCCCCAGCAGAGAGGGAAAGGCCAGCAGATGCCAATGATAAAAACTCATCAAACCATCAGATTTGTTCACACATTCCCTGAAAATAATCAAAGCCCAGCTGTTTGGTGTCTGGCTGGGTGACTGCATCTATCTCGCCCACCCACAATTGTCCCAGCTGTCAGTTAGAGCCAGTGAGTCATTGCTGCCGAGGGACAGGAGTCCTGCTAAGCCAAACCCAAGGGTCATCCAGGGAATGCTTATCAGTCTTTCTCACAACACAAATGGTCTATTTGGCTTCCTCCATCTGGGGTTTCAGCACCTGAAAAGTTTCAAATGTGGAATGCAATTAGCATTTAGCTTCTGAGAATTCAGACTATCTTTGGAGGCTTCTGAATCTCACAGCACTGCAGGGAAATCATTGTGACACCCAGTGGTCAGTGCACACTGTCAGCAGGGGCCTACTAGGAAAATACCTGTGTGGTCATAATGATACAAATGATATGGTATCCAGAATTAAAATGTGCAAGGAGAGAAAAATAAATAACAGAGCAAATGAACCATGAATGCTCATAGGCTAGGAAGCTTCAATGACAGAGGCAGACATCACTCAGGGCCAGAGCATCCAGGGAAGGTGGGAGAGATAAAGTATAAAGAATAAAGATGTAACATGCCTTAGAGCATTATCCGGCACACATGACCATGAAAACATACTGAGTGAAAGAAGCTGGTCACGTAAAGCCACGTATTGTATGATTCCTTCCATGTAAAATATCCCAGATAAACAAATCCTTATATACAGAAAGAAAATTAGTGATTTCTAGAGGCTGGAGTGAGGGGAACTAGGGATGATTGCTAACAAGCTTGGGTTTGAGTGAGGTAGTAATGTTCTAGGTGGGTGAATTGTATGGTATATGAAATAAATCAATAAATCTGAGTATTTAAAATAAGCATTTAGTAATTTAAGTTATTTTAATATTATTTTTTTCCTAAAAATAAGATAAATCTAATCAATGATAACTTTTAGTTTATCTGTCTTCAGAGCTGGTGAAGGTTTCCAGATCTGCCCCTTGTCCTTGAGCATCCTACAGCACAGCTGTCAGCAGTACAGTGGCTGATTTCAGCTCCCAAGTGACCCTCTCTCTCAGTAACTTACCCAAGAAACCAAGTGCTCCCAAGGCTCTGTGTTCTGAGGAGACAGTAATGGCTCTCCAGACAAGGTCCCTGGCCACTAGAGCATTCATGTCAGTAAAAGAGAGGTAAAGAGCATGTCAGGCAACCCCTTGGAATCTGAGGTGTGACCAGCAGTGTAGACAACATGCTCTGGAAAGGCAGGAGCTGGGCTTGGGTCATTCACAGTTGTCATCCATTCATTGCAATATGGGCTTCAGCAGGATGGAAATAAGAGGCAGCCAGAATAGGTAAAGGAATTATGTTTGGCGTCAAAACAGGAGCCCAAGGGAAGGGTATGGGGTTTGAATAAATCTTCAAGTGTCCCTTTAGCTCTGAGAACTGGCCCTAGCTCTATTTTCTCACCTATAAAATGAATAGAATAATAACCACACCTTGTTAGGAAGGTTAAATGAAACAAAGTGAGCTTAGATATCTATCAGATTACATATGAAAAGCACATATTTTAGTTTATTTAGAAAACATTCTATTATATTTTAATTGTAGTAAGATATTATTCAATTATACAATAATGAAGCCAATAGTTTCAACATTTTTCTCCCCAAAATGTACAAGTGGACTCTGTCTTTACTTTCATTTCCCATCTCATGCTTAAAGTTATATTCAATTATTTTTAATGTGATCATGACATCACTGTATAATCACCAATATGTAAATGTACAATATTAATAACATTATAAATTATTATATAGTTATTATATTAGCACTACAAAATTACTACATAGATACTATAATAATATGATACTATTGTATATTATGAGAAACTAAATAGAGTGAAAAAGACAGACCTCTCCCACTTGTCCAGGTAAGACCTCATATTTCCATGGGAATTCAGACATCAACCAGTGACCACAGGCATTTCTCTAAGCTAGGGACAAACCCTACACTGCAAGGAGTGCAGAGTGAGTTGTGATGACACTTCAGATAGGTGGTAAGGAAAAGATCTAAGATAGCCATATCTGAGCTGAGCTCTGCATGCTCAAACTCAAACTTTGTGATCATTAGGAAAAGCCTTCCAGAGAGAGGGACCATAAGACTACAGACTTTGGGTTGACATGAGTCTGAGGATTGGGTGATAGGACAAATGTCCCTGTTGCTGGAGAATGATGTGGTGATAGAAGAAGAGATCAAAGAGATAGTGGAGGCTCAGAATTTATTCTAAATCCCAGGAGTTAGTTTATTCCAGAAGGGCAGACTATGTAGGTAGAGTTGTAGGTAGGCTGGTAGATTTGGTGGTGGAAATAGGAAGAATCCAAAATAAGCAAAGTTGCTCTATTAAAGTGAGCAGGATGGGAGAGAGTCATCTCAGGAGGAGTGGCATGGGTCACATGACCTAATTCTCTGTCTCCCTAGGAGGACTGTAAGTCCACCCTGCTCTTCTTTTGATTTTGATCTTGATATCTGTACATTTATTTTTCTCTTAACTCTAAAGAACCTCAAATTCACAGGGAGCCTTGAGCTACAAAAATATTTTTTCTTTCCAACTTAATATAATCTTGCAGTCTTTCATGTTCTTTTGATGATATAATTGTTGTCAATATTTAAAATGGTTTTCCACTGAATTTTGAATGCCTGGAATGGCTTCATCTGACTTTGTATTAAAACTTATAAAGTCATTTGCCTAACAAGAAAGGGAGGGGGAAAGGGCAAAGAAGCTGATGATATGCATAAATTGAGAGATATAGAGAGTAGTAGCTAAGGGAACAGACTCTGGAACCAGACTGCCCGGGTTTGAATCCAGCTTTGCTTTGTATTGGTTATTTAGCCTCTGAGCCTCATTTTTGCCATCTGAAAAATAGGACTAGTATAAAGGTATCTAGTCAACAGGATTGCTGTGGTGACTGAATGAGTGTATATACCACCTTTTGGCACTGCTCAGTTCTTTGGGGAGCCTTCCCTGCCTTCAGGTTCTGCTAGAATAACTGGTTCCCTTCAACAGCTGACCAGCTTCACCTAGGAGCAACTTGACAGCACCTCATTTCTAATCCCCTTGAATACCTACTGTTTCTTGCCCATTGCTTCTCTGATGCCACAGTGGAGGTCACTCTGAACTCCAGAGCTCTGGATGTGATCCTCTAGAAGTGCAGGAGAATTAAAGCCATGAGCCTACCCTTGACCTGGGATGAATAGGAGTTGTGAATATATGTACACCCATTTCCCTTGGGGTGGATAGTTCTGAGAAGCATTTATTAAGGTTTCCTGCCACGTGCCATCTGCCCCTGGTGGTAGCAATAAGCATCTGTGCATTGGCTTTCTCTCCCTCTCTGTTTCTCTTGTCCCTCACACCTACCCCCAGGGATCATTTCTCACATAAACTCCAAGTATGCATGTCTTTGGTCAAGACTCAGTTTTGGAGAGAACTTAAGGGCACATATAAAGTGTTTAGAACAGTGCCCATTGTAAGCTCTATGTAGGTGCTAGCAATTATTCTTTTGCAAAGGAGTTATTACCATGATGAGCATGAAATGTAAGCTGGGTTAGGTGGGAAATGAGGAAATGATAGGGATGCTAGTATGTGAAAAAGTGGTGACATCAAGGCACCAGAGGGTCAGTCACATAAAGTCATAGTGTGTGAGAAGAGGTAGGTGAGCTCAGTAAGTAAGCTGAAAGAAGGTGGTCATAGAGGGAGACTCTTGAAAAATCAGCTTATCAAGGTGATGCAGTTACTGATAGCATTGATAGTCTAAAATCTGATTGTGGAAATGGGCAGCTAAGGTGAGAAGGAAGAAAAGACCTTAAAGTCAAGGAATTCAGAGATCTAAGGGGCTGTGGAGCTTATCTACATACAACTTAGTCAGCTGTTACTATCACAGTGCTGTGTAATAAACCTCCCCCAAATTCGATGACATGCAACATTTAGTGTCATATTCACAGGTCTGCAGATTAGTTAGCTAATCTGTGTCAGGCCCAGTAGAGTAGTCTATTGGGTTTGGTTCAGGTCTTCAGCACATGCTTTTGTTCCAGGGCCTGACCTGAAGGGGCTCTAGCTATTTGGGGGCATACTCATCTCAAGCAGACCACTATGGCAAGAGCCAAACTGAATTATGCAAGTATATTCACCATGTCCTCAAATACTGCATTGCCAAAACAATTCACATGGGCTGGGGATGTGGCTCAAGGGGTAACGCGCTTGCCTGGCATGCGCAGGGCGCTGGGTTCGATCCTCAGCACCACATAAAAATAAAATAAAGATGTTGTGTCCACCGAAAACTGAAAAATAAATAATAATAAAAAAAAAAAAAAAAAAAAAAAACAATTCACATGCCAGACTCAATCCCAATCATTCAGAGTTTACTCTGCCCTCTGTGGGAAAGGAAAGGGGAAGAGAGTGAATATTTGATGGACAATCATCCAAACTGTCACAATATAGGTATTGAAGATGCCAAAAATGGCACTGTGAGTTGTAGACTAGGACAGTGACCCAGGGACTAAGGCTGTCCAAGCATACCTTGAACAAACTGGATTTGTAGGGGTGATGATGCTCAGCTTTCTTTCCCATACAGCCCATGCAAACATTTCATAGACCTAGATTTTCCCCTGACCCTTTATGAAATCTTAGGCACAAAATTTTCAGTTACTATTCGATAACAAATTTTCCTGTTTGCTTTGAATTGCAAGAAGTCAGATATTTAGCCATTAATATGTCCAATTCATGTAACAATTAAAACCCTCAATATCATTCAAAATTGAAGTTTCTCTCTCCTAATTTAGAGCTGCTTGAGGTGGGAAGTCTGCAATGGGATGGGGCAGGGGGTTGGCTTTCTTAGTTCCCCATCTCCTCCTCTGAGGAGCAGCTCCTACCAAGCCTTATCTGGCTCATTCAGGACTGAAGTGGTGGCAAGGGGAATGGAGGCAGGAAGGTCTTATTTGACTGACATGAAGGAAACTTGCATTGGGTTTCTTTGATGTTTAAATATCTGGTGGTGTAATGCAGACTGGTATTAACATAGTTTAAAGTTATCTCTCTCTGGTTTCTTCAGATATATCCCCTCTTATTTCCCAGGATTTCTCACTTCTGGTCCCTATATGGGAGGTTGTTCCTCCCCAGCTATTATGTAGAAGTCCCCTCTGAGCCTTTAGTTTTACTCCACACTCTCTCTGTTGGGGTCCTCCTGCCTTGCACTTTCAGACTTCTTGGTCACAGGTCCAGCACCAGCCTCAATGCCCTCAAAGACTCCAGGGGATAGGAGACACAAGCAAGCTCTCTGTTTGGCTTCCTTGAAGTGACAGAGTGGGAGGAGACAAGATTTTTACTCTGTAGAAGCAGAACCCCATCATAGAACTGATTTTCTTTTTGGGAATGCTTTTCCTCAGATTCATAGTCATTGGATTACTGATGGAGCAATTAAAAAAAAAAAAAAGGACCACACAGGATTGCAACTTACCTGCCTGTTTTAGAAAATGCAGTTTTATGGTTTGTCAGGAAAAGATCTGACCCTTGGGAGCTCAATAATAACTATGATGAAAACCCTAAGAGAAGCCATGCTGACAACCCACAAAGAAAAGAGAAAACTCCAAGCCTGTGTGTGTGTGCATGTGTGCGTGTATGCGTGTATGATTCCAGAAACCTGGATCCCCCTGGAGGTGAAAATTGAGAGTTAGTACCTAGGAAAACTACAGAGTAAGAAAATTTAGCTTTGGGGTATAACTACTTGTCCTTTCTGAGATCAACCCTTACTCTTTTTGAAAAGATAGTTTCTTCCAAGAAAGAGATGATAATACTACATGTTCCACTCCACAAAAGCCACTTCCTTCCACCAACAAGAAAGTGTCCGGGATCCAAAGCAGTAGTGGTAGGGAACATCAAAACCAAAGTCATGACATGATCACATTTGAATTTTCAAAAGATTACTATGGTGCTAGGGAGGTACCTCAGTGGAGAGCTCATGCTAGGCAATTGGGAGGCCCTAAGTTGGGTTCTAAGAACCACAAAAACAAACCAAACAACATCAACAAAATAAAATTAGCTGGGGCTGGGGATGTGGCTCAAGCGGTAGCGCGCTCACCTAGCATGCGTGCGGCCCAGGTTCGATCCTCAGCACCACATACAAACAAAGATGTTGTGTCCGCCGAAAACTAGAAAATAAATATTAAAAAATTCTCTCTCTCTCTCTCTCTTTAAAAAAATAAAATAAAATAAAATTAGCTGCAGATGGTGGGACATACCTGTAACCCCAGTTACTTGGGAGGCTGAGGCAGGAGGAGCACAAATTTTAAGTTAATATAGTGAGATTACATCCTTTAGAAAAAAAAAAAAAGAGCCATGGTTTTAGAGTGGAGCAATCTAGGAATCAGTGAGGGGTGGAGAAAAATACTTCACAATTTAGACCATGCATAAATCAGTTCTATGTAATTTTAGAGTAAATATATTTGCCAAGTGATTGCAAAACAAAAGAAAGCCATGAGATACTTGGATTTTTAATCATTCATATTACATCTGGAAGAATATATACGATGTCTTGTTTATCTCTGAATCCTTATTACCTAGTATAATGCCTGACCTGTGGTCAGTGCTGAAAAGATATTTATGTAATTGAATAGAATATCTAGTATATAGTAAGTATGTATCAAATTGAATTGAACATACAATGTGCAGTAAATGCAACATATGATAAGAAAGAAAAACCTCCAGATGGTGTTTCTTAAAGTGTTCCTCTGGTGAATAGCTATGTTTGCTCCCTTTTGATAATGAAAATTACTGTTTATGTAGTTTCCCTGTTTGCTCTGGCTGCCAGGGAGGTTTGATTTAATTATTTTGGTTCTCAGGTGGTTCAGTATATTTGCTTCCTTCTCTTTTCCAAGGGACCCAATATTTCTTCCCAATATGTTAATCTTATAATGTTCTCTTATATAATTTTAGAAATGAGACAGGGTATAAATAAGTCATATGTCTACTCATCTTCCTTGCTCTGGAGTGGGCACCAAGATCTGACTGATGGCCAGTTCTGGGATTGAGGAAGGCCATTTCAAGATGAAGACAGTGCAACAGTGCAACAGGAGATAGAGGTTATTATCTTTCTGGGAGACCCATCTGTGTTCTGCTGGAAATCCATCCCTTCCAACCTCAACTATGGGGCATACTGAGAGGTTAAAAACTGGTTTCCCTTTTAGAGAAACTGAGAGACAAAAGAGCCACAGGAAGGCAGAGAAGGAAACTGAGCTAACACTCAGTAATGTCCGTGTGAATACTGGATACCCTAGGATAAAAGAGAAGAAGTGGGGAAAAGAGAGAGAACAGAGAAAAACAGCAGCAGCAGGACAGGCAAACAGTACTGACCTTTGTACAGAATGGAAGGAGAGAAGAAAGAAAAAAAGGAAGAAGAGAGGAGTTGAGGGGAAGGAATAAATGCTTATTTCTTATTATTAATTTGAACAGTAATTCAATAAATAAATATTTACTAAATATCTTCTTTGCTCCAGGAACTGAAATACTATAATGAACAAGACAGAAAGGTGTTATGCTCTCACACAATTTTCATTCTAGCTGGGAAAAAAAAAAAAGACTTACAACAAGTGACTATCCTGGCATGACTACTAAGAGAAGAGACATGTTGCTGTTTTAGTGACTAGTAAGGGAACTACTCTAATTCCTTGAGTTGAGGAAGAGATCTCTAAAACAGAGAGATCGGGAATTTGGTGGGAGAAAAGCAGACCATATTCCAGGCAGAGAAGGATCTGAAGGCAGCCAAGAGTCAGAGACTGGTGGGAGGGGCGGCTGGGGAGGAACAGGAGCTCCTCAGGTTGGCAAGGCCAGGTAAGGGCATACAACTACCATAAAGGCAACAGGAGGCCACCAAAGGGTTTAAACAAGAAATGACACAGTCTAATTTACATTGTCAAAAGATGACTCTTGTCCTAGTGTGTACAGTGAACTGAAATGAGTGGACATAGGACAAGGGAGACCAGTAAGGAGGCTCCACCTATCCAGCAATGCCAATCAGAAGAAGGTGGTGGCTGTGAGGACACAGAGAGAGAGAGAGGTCAGGCTCATGACAGGACATTGTTATGGTTTGGGTCTGGAATGTTCTGCAATAGCTCCTGTGTTAAGCAATGCAGTGATGTCCAGAGCTGAAGCTTTTATTTTTTTCTTTTTTTTTTTTTTTTTTTTTTTAATTTTTTATTGTGGGTTGTTCAAAACATTACAAATTTCTTGACATATCATATTCCACACTTTGATTCTAGTGGGTTATGAACTCCCACCTTCACCCCATACACAGATTGCAGATTCACATCAGTTACACATCCATTGATTTACAAATTGCCATACTAGTGTCTGTTGTGCTCCGCTGCCTTTCCCATCATCCACCCTCCCCCCTCCCCACCTCTCCCCTCCCCTCCCCTCCTCTCTCTCTACCCCCTCCACTGTATAACCCTGAGGGTCTCCTTCCATTACCGTGCAATTTACCTTCTCTCTCCCTTTCCCTCCCACCTCTCATCCCTGTTAAATGTTAATCTTCTTCTCCTGTTCTTCGTCCCTACTCTGTTCTTAGTTACTTTCCTTATATCAAAGAAGACATTTGGCATTTGTTTTTTAGGGATTGGCTAGCTTCACTTAGCATAATCTGCTCTAATGCCATCCATTTCCCTGTAAATTCTATGATTTTGTCATTTTTTAATGCAGAGTAATACTCCATTGTGTATAAATGCCACATTTTTTTTATCCATTCGTCTATTGAAGGGCATCTAGGTTGGTTCCACAGTCTTGCTATTGTGAACTGTGCTGCTATGAACATCGATGTAGCAGTGTCCCTGTAGCATGCTCTTTTTAGGTCTTTAGGGAATAGACCAAGAAGGGGAATAGCTGGGTCAAATGGTGGCTCCATTCCCAGCTTTCCAAGAAATCTCCATACTGCTTTCCAAATTGGCTGCACCAATCTGCAGTCCCACCAGCAATGTACAAGTGTACCCTTTTCCCCACATCCTCGCCAGCACTTGTTGTTGTTTGACTTCCTAATGGCTGCCAATCTTACTGGAGTGAGATGGTATCTTAGGGTGGTTTTGATTTGCATTTCTCTGACAGCTAGAGATGTTGAGCATTTTTTCATGTACTTGTTGATTGACTGTATGTCCTCCTCTGTGAAGTGTCTGTTCAGGTCCTTGGCCCATTTGTTGATTGGGTTGTTTGTTCTCTTATTGTCTAATTTTTTGAGTTCTTTGTATACTCTGGATATTAGGGCTCTATCTGAAGTGTGAGGAGTAAAGATTTGTTCCCAGGATGTAGGCTCCCTATTTACCTCTCTTATTGTTTCTTTTGCTGAGAAAAAACTTCTTAGTTTGAGTAAGTCCCATTTGTTGATTCTAGTTATTAACTTTTGTGCTATGGGTGTCCTATTGAGGAATTTGGAGCCCGACCCCACCGACTGTAGATCGTAGCCAACTTTTTCTTCTATCAGACGGCGCGTCTCTGATTTGATATCAAGTTCCTTGATCCATTTTGAATTCACTTTTGTGCATGGCGAGAGAAAGGGATTCAGTTTCATTTTGTTGCATATGGATTTCCAGTTTTCCCAGCACCATTTGTTGAAGATGCTATCCTTCCTCCATTGCATGCTTTTAGCCCCTTTATCAAATATAAGATAGTTGTAGTTTTGTGGATTGGTTTCTGTGTCCTCTATTCTGTACCATTGGTCCACACGCCTGTTTTGGTACCAGTACCATGCTGTTTTTGTTACTATTGCTCTGTAGTATAGTTTGAAGTCTGGTATCGCTATACCGCCTGATTCACACTTCTTGCTTAGCATTGTTTTTGCTATTCTGGGTCTTTTATTTTTCCATATGAATTTCATGATTGCTTTCTCTATTTCTACAAGAAATGCCATTGGGATTTTGATTGGCATTGCATTAAACCTATAGAGAACTTTTGGTAATATCGCCATTTTGATGATGTTAGTTCTGCCTATCCATGAACAGGGTATATTTTTCCATCTTCTAAGATCTTCTTCTATTTCTCTCTTTAGGGTTCTGTAGTTTTCATTGTATAAGTCTTTCACCTCTTTTGTTAGGTTGATTCCCAAGTATTTTATTTTTTTTGAAGATATTTTGAATGGAGTGGTTGTCCTCATTTCCATTTCAGAGGATTTGTCGCTGATATACAGGAATGCCTTTGATTTATGCGTGTTGATTTTAAATCCTGCCACTTTGCTGAATTCATTTATTAGCTCTAATAGTTTCTTTGTAGAGCCTTTTGGGTCTGCTAGATATAGAATCATATCATCTGCAAATAGTGATAATTTAATTTCTTCTTTTCCTATTTTTATGCCTTTAATTTCTTTCGTCTGTCTAATTGCTCTGGCCAGTGTTTCGAGAACTATGTTGAAGAGAAGTGGAGAGAGAGGGCATCCCTGTCTTGTTCCAGATTTTAGAGGGAATGCCTTCAGTTTTTCTCCATTCAGAATAATGCTAGCCTGAGGCTTAGCATAGATTGCTTTTACAATATTGAGGTATGTTCCTGTTATCCCTAGTTTTTCTAGAGTTTTGAACATAAAGGGATGCTGTACTTTGTCAAATGCTTTTTCCGCATCTATCGAGATGATCATATGGTTCTTATTTTTAAGTCTATTGATGTGGTGAATAACATTTATTGATTTCCGTATATTGAACCAGCCTTGCATCCCAGGGATGAATCCTACTTGATCATGGTGTACAATTTTTTTTATATGTTTTTGTATCCGATTCGCCAGAATTTTATTGAGGATTTTTGCATCTAGGTTCATTAGAGATATTGGTCTGTAGTTTTCTTTCTTTGAAGTGTCTTTGTCTGGTTTAGGTATCAGGGTGATGTTGGCCTCATAGAATGAATTTGGAAGTTCTCCCTCCTTTTCTATTTCCTGAAGTAGCTTGAAAAGTATTGGTATTAGTTCTTCTTTAAAGGTTTTGTAAAATTCTGCTGTATACCCATCGGGACCTGGGCTTTTCTTAGTTGGTAGTCTTTTGATGGTTTCTTCTATCTCCTCAATTGATATTGGTCTGTTTAGGTTTTCTATATCCTCCTGACTCAATCTGGGCAGATCATATGACTTAAGAAATTTATCTATGCCTTCACTATCTTCTAATTTATTGGAGTATAAGGATTCAAAATAGTTTTTGATTATCTTCTGTATTTCTGAAGTGTCTGTTGTGATATTGCCTTTTTCATCCCGTATGCTAGTAATTTGAGTTCTCTCTCTTCTTCTCTTCACTAGCATCGCTAAGGGTCTGTCGATTTTGTTTATTTTTTCAAAGAACCAACTTTTAGTTTTGTCAATTTTTTCAATTGTTTCTTTTGTTTCGATTTCATTAATTTCAGCTCTGATTTTAATTATTTCTTGCCTTCTACTTCTTTTGCTGTTGTTTTGCTCTTCTTTTTCAAGGATTTTGAGATGAAGTATGAGATCATTTATTTGTTGGTTTTTTCTTTTTTTAAGGAATGAACTCCAAGCAATGAATTTTCCTCTTAGAACTGCTTTCAATGTGTCCCATAGATTCCGATATGTTGTGTCTGTGTTTTCATTTATCTCTAAGAATTTTTTAATTTCCTCCTTGATGTCTTCTATAACCCATTGATCATTCAGTAACCTATTGTTCATTCTCCAATTGATGTATACTTTTTCCTTCCTTCTTTTATCGTTGATTTTCAGTTTCATTCCATTATGGTCAGATAAGATGCATGGTAATATCTCTACTCCTTTATGTTGTCTAAGAGTTGCCCTGTGACATAATATATGATCTATTTTTGAGAAGGATCCATGTGCTGCTGAGAAAAAAGTGTAACTGCTTGATGTTGGGTGGTATACTCTATATATGTCAATTAGGTCTAGGTTATTAATAGTGTTATTGAGTTCTATAGTTTCCTTATTCAACTTTTGTTTGGAAGATCTGTCCAGTGGCGAGAGAGGTGTGTTGAAGTCTCCCATGATTATGGTGTGGTGGTCTATTAGACTCTTGAACTTGAGAAGAGTTTGTTTGAGGAACATAGCTGCACCATTGTTTGGGGCATAAATATTTATGATTGTTATGTCTTGTTGGTGTATGGTTCCCTTAAGCAGTATGTAGTGTCCCTCTTTATCTCTTTTGATTAACTTTGGCTTGAAATCTATTTTATTTGATATGAGTATGGACACGCCTGCTTGTTTCCGAAGTCCATATGAGTGATATGATTTTTCCCAACCTTTCACCTTCAGCCTATGTATGTCTTTTCCTATCAAATGCGTCTCCTGTAGGCAGCATATTGTTGGGTCTTGTTTTGTGATCCATTCTACTAGCCTGTGTCTCTTAATTGGTGAGTTTAAGCCATTAACATTTAGGGTTATTATTGAGATATGGGTTGTTCTTCCAGCCATATTTGTTTATTTCTGTTACTAAACATTGTTTGTTTTCCTCTTTGATTGTTTCCCCCCCCCCTTTACTGTCCTACCTCCCACTGTTGGTTTTCATTGTTATTTTCCATTTCCTCTTCCTGTAATACTTTGGCTAGGATGTTTTGAAGAGATGGTTTTCTAGCTGCGAATTCTTTAAACTTTTGTTTATCGTGGAAGGTTTTAATTTCATTCTCCATCCTGAAGCTTAATTTCGCTGGATACACAATTCTTGGTTGGAACCCATTATCTTTCAGTGTTTGAAATATGTTATTCCAGGATCTTCTAGCTTTCAGAGTCTGTGTTGAAAGATCAGCTGTTATCCTGATTGGCTTGCCCCTAAATGTAATCTGCTTCCTTTCTCTTGTAGCTTTTAAAATTCTCTCCTTATTCTGTATGTTGGGCATCTTCATTATAATGTGTCTAGGTGTGGATCTCTTATGATTTTGCACATTCGGCGTCCTGTAGGCTTCTAGGATTTGGGATTCTGTCTCATTCTTCAAGTCTGGGAAGTTTTCTTGTATTATTTCATTGAATAGACTGCTCATTCCTTTGGTTTGGAGCTCTGTACCTTCCTGTATCCCAATGACTCTTAAGTTTGGTCTCTTAATGTTATCCCATATTTCTTGGATGTTCTGCTCATGGTTTCTTAACAGTCTTGCTGAGCTGTCTATGTTCTTTTCCAGTTGAAATACTTTGTCTTCATTGTCTGATGTTCTATCTTCTAAGTGTTCTACTCTGTTGGTAGTATTCTCCATTGAGTTTTTAAGTTGGTTTATTGCTTCCTGCATTTCTAGGATTTCTGATTGCTTGTTTTTTATAACCTCTATCTCCCTGTATAGTTGATCCTTTGCTTCCTGGATTTGTTTGCGTAATTCGTTGTCGAAGTGATCTTTCATTGTCTGATTTTGCTGTTTAATGTCTTCCTTGATACTCCAGATCATCTGAAGCATGTATATCCTGAATTCTTTATCTGACATTCCATCTGCTGCAGCTGTTACCTCTTCTAAAGTTGCGTTGACCTGCATTGCTTGTGGTCCTTTCTTTCCTTGTCTTTTCATACTGCTTGCGTATCTTTCCTGCAGGTGCGGGCGGCGGCTCTGCTCTCTCCTTATTCCAATTGGGGTGTCGTGGCTACCACGCCGGCAGGTCACTGGGCCTGTTCTGGGAGCTGGTGGCGGCTCTGTTCTGCCCCTACTCCAATTGGGGTGACGTGTCTGTCGTACCAGCAGGCCACTGGGCCTGTCCTGCTGGTCGGTCGCAGATCTGCCCACCTTTCGGGCACGAGTGGAGGCTCTGCTTTGCCCCTACTCCAATTGGGGTGTCGTGACTACCCCGCCTGCAGGATGCTGGGTCTGTTCCTGGCAAGGGAGGCGACTCTGCTCTGTCACTACTCCAATTAGGGTGGTGTTTGTACCCCGCCGGCAGGCTCCTGGGCCTGATCCGCCGGTCTGTTGTAGGTCTGCCTACCTTGAAGGCGCGGGCGGCGGATCTGCCCTGCCCCTCCTATCACGCCTGTGGACCCCTGGGCCTGATCTGCAGGTTGATCACTGGTCTGCTCACCCTGCGGGCACGGGTGGCGGTTCCGCTCCACCCCCACTCCAATTGGGGTCACGTGACCACCACACCGGCAGGGCCTGATCCGGGCGTGGGATAAGGATCTGCTCTGCCCCTACTCGAGTTGGGGTGACGTGTGTACCACACTGGCAGGCCACTGGGCCTGACCCGCCAGGCTGTCACAGGTCTGTTTACCTTGCAAGCGCGGAGGGCGGCTCTGCCCTGCCCCTCCTACCACGCCCATGTACTACTGGGTCGTGGGTCTGCCCACCTGGCGGGTGTGGGTGGCGGCTCCGCTCCGCCCCCTCTCCAATTGGGGTCACGCGGTCACCACGCTGGCGAGCCGCTGGGCCTGCTCCGGGGGCTGGCGGCGGCCCAGCTCCTTCCCTCTGGCTCGAGGACAAATTGAGGAGACTCGGGTGACTGAGCCTCACCCCCCTTACCAGGAGACCAACTGCTTATGTCACCGCTGGTATTGATGAAGATCTCTCCTCCACCGCTTTCTGCTGACATCAGATCTCTGCCATGTTGGTATCCTATGCGAATGGCAGCATTTCGTTCCCCTTGCCAGGCAACCCAAGCAATGGGTGAGTCCTGACCTGCCCTCAGCAGGACCCGGACCGAGACACAGTTTCCGCGGGCTCCTAGCCCCGGTCCAGGGAAGTTCCGGGAGCCGGAACTCGGCCGCTCCGTGCTCGGTGTAAGCTCCTATAAGTGTAGGCTCCAAGAAGCAGCCCCCGCGGGCTCAGTTCCGGGAGCCGGAATTCGGCCGCTTAGTGTTTGGTGTATGCTCTGATAGTAGCAGGGTCCAAGAAGCAGCCTCCGCGGGCTCCGCAGCCCTGAGCCAGGGCGGTTCCGGGACGGTTCCGGGAGCCGGAACTTGGCCGCTCTGTGCTCGGTGTAAGCTCCTATAAGTGTAAGCTCCAAGAAGCAGTCCCCGCGGGCTCAGTTCCGGGAGCTGGAATTCGGCTTCTTGGTGTTTCGTGTTTGCTCTGATATTAGCAGGGTCCAAGAAGCAGCCTCCGCAGGCTCCGCAGCCCGGAGCCAGGGCGGTTCCGGGACGGTTCCGGGAGCCGGGACTCGGCCGCTCTGTGCTCGGTGTAAGCTCCTATAAGTGTAAGCTCCAAGAAGCAGTCCCCGCGGGCTCAGTTCCGGGAGCTGGAATTCGGCTTCTTGGTGTTTCGTGTTTGCTCTGATATTAGCAGGGTCCAAGAAGCAGCCTCCGCAGGCTCCGCAGCCCGGAGCCAGGGCGGTTCCGGGACGGTTCCGGGAGCCGGGACTCGGCCGCCCCGCGCTCTGTGTTCACTCCGATAAGATCAGATTTTAAGAAGCCCCCAGGCGCTGAACCCTAGCAATCTGTCTGCAAGCCGCAGGCGAATTGCAGCCTGAAATTACCTGTTCTATGGCTGAATGAGCTGCGGTCAGTCAAAAACAGGTGTGGTGACGTCAGTTTACCAACATGGTGGCTGCTGGCCTCCTCTGTGGTCTGACCGGTGTGGAGAACCGAGATGGACCGCTTCCTTCCCCGTCTCGAACCCAGAATTCAGCCCTGAGTGCGGTGCTTGCGCGTCTGGCAGAAACTGCAGCGCTGTAACCCTGCATCTCTATCCCAGCGCGCCTTGCAGACTCTAGCCGCGGGGCGATTTGCTGAATAAGCAGTGTTACCCTCCGTGCGACAAACCTCTCGCGTTTGAGTCCCCGTAGCCGATCCTCATGCGATGGAAATCCTTCCTCCAGGTTCCGGCGCACCCCACTATTGCTGGAAATTCCTAACAAGATATCCTTTAGCCGTCCTGACTTGTCATACTCCCACACAGTGAAGCAGCACACGGGGGTAATGCACTCCCCTCGCCGCCATCTTCCCTCCTCCCAGAGCTGAAGCTTTTAAAAAGTGATTGAATCATGAGGGTTCTAACTTCATCAGTGGATCAATCCATTTGGTGGATTAATAATTTGAATGGACTACTGGGTGTTAACTATAGGCAAGTGGGGCATAGCTGGAGGAAGTAGGTCACAGGGGTGTCGACCTGGATTGTACCCATCCCTGGTCCTCCACAATCACCCTGCCACCACTGTTTCTACTTCTCAGTGGTTATGAGCTAAGCAACTTTCCTCCACCATGCTCTTCCACCATGATGTTTCTGTCTTGAAGCCATTCAACCATGGACTGAATCCTCTGAAACCATGAGCCAAAACAAATCTTTCTTCCTCTGACTTGTTCTTGTCAGGTATTTTGGTCACAGCTACAAAAGCTGACTATCAGAGACAGGTAAAATCCAGGATTGATTACTGATTGTGTGGGAACTGAGGGAGAAGGATAGGTCAAGAATGATGCTCAGATTTGTAGCTTAAGCCACAGGAGAAGGGAGAGTTCATTTTCTTAGAAAGAGAACACTGAAGTCAAAGGTGGTTAAGGGTAAAGGACAAGAGGAAGATCACGAGTTCAGTTTGAGTTTGAGGAGTCTGTGAAACAGTCAAGTGGACCCACTAAGTAAAGTGGATATGTGAATTTGTATCCCAAAGGTACGTCTGGGCTTCAGATATAACTTGAGGCATACTTGGATTTTAAGAAATAAAGACTTAGGACTGAATTTACTCAAGGAGTATAGCTTAAAAAGGGTCTAGGACAAAGCCCTGAGAACCTCCAACTTTCAATGGTTGGAGAAGGGTAAAAGTAGTTGCCAGGTAGTTTTCAGTTGATATTTGGCTAGGAAAAGGGACAGCACCTTAGGTATTTGAAATAGGAAGATGTGAATTCACAAATCCATTAAAATCCATTTGTGAATTCACAGACCCATTTAAAAAAAAAAAGAAAAAACAAGTATGGAAAGCTGTTTTCAGATTTACTATCTTTCTGAAAATTAGGAAATTGCAAAAACTCTTACAGTGACCACACCTAGAAATTGAGTGTGTTGAGAATGAGAGCAAGAGAATGCGAGCAAGAGAGTGCTGCAGGTTCCATGAACCTCCCATGTGGAGGGTAAATAATAAATGGTTTCTTCTCTACCTCCCAGATCTCACACATGGGTGGAGCTAAAACCGAACCTACTGGCAAAGGATGCTGGGAAATGTAGTTGCCTAGACTTATAGTCCCTGGGACATAGGAGAACATATAGAAAGGGGCTGGGATGGAAACTGGATGCCAAATGGAAATCAAAACAACAGCAGCAGCAATAAAAATAATAACCACATCCAGCCTAGGAAGGAGAACAACGTGTCTCCAATGCACAGAAAGGAGTGTTTCAGCAAGTGACCTTAGCTCCTCTGGGCTTTCACATGTATCCATCCTCCTGTATCCAACCCCTTAACTGCTTGTAATACCGAAAGCAATTTCTATTCTTCTAAAAACCACTACCTCTCTGGCAACTATTTTTCCAATTCCTTTGGAGTTCTCCCTCTTCCTCGTACAACTTCATGTTATTATTTTCCAGAAAAATGAAAGGAAGGACAAAAGAAATAATTTGTGAAGGAGTACAGAGCTAGTCATTAATATTTTAAACCAAGTTTATCTTAATCCAACTATCATCCTCCTTCCATTGGTTATAAGAAGATATGAGTTCTAAATTGCATATTAAGAAAAAAATCAATCCAATTTTGAATTCTGGAAGGCTACATGTGGAATCCTCTTCTGTATAATTTTATACAATGTGTAAGAAAAATAAAGATTTACATTTTTTTTCTTTAAAAAAATAATCTTTTTTATAGAAAGCAGGGGGTGAAAAAAAACAGATTGTTTGGAGAAAAAGAAAAAAAAATAAGAGACAATAGCATCATGAAAATAGAAAACTGACAGCGAGGAAGAAAAGAGGTAATAGCTGCTTCTTGTTTCTGTAGAATGCTGCCAGAGTGATCTTTCTAAAGCAGAAAATTGAGCCTCCTATACCTTTCAACAGAGCCTTATAACATGTTGTAGTGTTCATCATACTGTCCCCTGCAGGATCCGGAGTCCACTAGACCCACTGACTTGCTTCACATGTGTGTAAGTCATACTTCTCAGACTCTAGATTTTTACCTGTATTGGCCCCTGTGCCTGGAATATGCTTTTCTTTCTCTTGCCTAGCTAGTTCTTCCTAGGGCTCTGCCTGGGAAACTTTTCCTGACTTCTCGACTGTGGAGGGTATCTCTCTTCATTCCATCCTCCCCTCTATCAGCATCTATTAGGCATTACCTCCCTTAGAGCACTGCCATGCTGGGCTGTAGATACTGGGTATCTTTTCTGGTTTCCCACCAAACTGTGAGCTCTTTAAGGACAAGAAGTCACCTGCTTCCCCAGCCATTGGTATTTTCTATATGTTCAGTACTTAAATAATGATTGAATAAATGAATGAATGAAGCTATTTATGACAAGTATGTAAAATGGAATGTGTGTTGCTATAGTACCTACTAAGGGGAATCAAAATACCCTTAAGACATAGTGGCCAACCCGATGAATGAAATCAATGAGGATAACATGGCCTATTAAAAAAGTTGACCAAAGGCTAAGAGGCCAAAAACCTGGACTACACAAATTTGTTTTATTTAGTCTTGGTCATCAATCTGCTACCAACTCCCCAAGTGAGAAGGTATTGATAAAAGCTCACTTACATTTATATAGTCTATTTATGGTGGTATTATGAGCTGCATATGTTTGCTTTGATCACTTAGCAAATCAATTTATGATCTTGTCCGTGTTGTATAAATTGCATTGTTGTAAAATAATTCAACTTGTTAAACTTCCAAAGTTTAAACCTCTAATTAGAATTGAAATTAGAAACCATTAAATCCAGGTACATTATATCAACCTCCTAGACAAAGACGTTCTTGAAGGATCATCAGTCTTAGGCAAGGATGTTCTTGAAGGCAGGTGCTTACATCAGAATCTAATAGGTAAAGAAACAGGAAGGAGGTACTAAAATTCATCTCAGAGTAATAATCACTACATCTGCTGAGTCCTTTCCAGACAATGGACTGAATCCTTTCACTCATTATCTTACTGAACCCCCACACAGGTCTTATGGGATGTGTGTTATGAACCCTTTTTACCAGAGGCGGGAATAAGGGCTTTGAATGGTTAAGGAAATTTCCTAAAGTCTTGAAACTGTCCATGGCAAAGCCATGATTCCTATCTTTCCAACTCCAAAGCCTAACCTTGACCTCTCATTTCACACTCTCTTGTTTCTCTGAAGAGAAATTATCAAGCATTTGTATAACGGGCAGCAGAGATGTTTGCCTAACAGAAAAAGAAAACATGATACAATAATATTTTGATGTGTCATGATTTCCACCAGAGTAGCATAACACCGAATGAGAGAAGGACTTGGTTTGGACAACAGACTCAAACTCATCCTTTAACATTCAGCTCAAATGGCCCCTCAGTTCTCTTACATAAAACTTATTGCTCCTTCCTCTGTACATATTTCTTTGTTTCTATAGAAGCCTCTTTTTAATCTTCCATTATTACATCCATGGGTCTCTCTCCTTAGTGGAACTGAAGGTTTTGGGAAGAAAAGGTGGCTCCTCACTCACCTTCCATCCCCCTCACCACTCATGGTGCTGGGAACGTGCAAACCTAGCAAATACTTGTCGAATGATTAAATGAATAAGTTATATAAACAACTAAGGTTATAACACAACCTGAGATAAGAAGCAAATGAGAATGAGCATCTGTCAGCCTGTGCACACAGGATATGACCTAGACTTCCTCTCCTTGAAAAGTGAAGCTCATATTTTGAATCATTGCAGGAGCAAAAGGAAGAAAAGGAAAATGCATCCAGAAGGGCAAAGCAGGGGTTTTCCTTTCTTGCTGCGCTCACCGGGAGGCTAGTCTCTTGGCTCTGAGAAGATGAGCACAGCACCCTTCATCTTAGGACACAGCTGCTACCTCCAGGGCTTGAATTCACCTTTTAGTTACGCCATATGAAAACAGACCTCTAAGCAAAATAACACACCCACAAAATCCAAAACAAACTCAAGTTTTAAAACAGTTAATTCTTTCCATGTTTGCTTGCTTGTTCTACAGGCCCCCTATAGGCGAACTGCATAGATATTCCCAGAGCTGATTGTCTTTTCAGAGCCATAGATCATGCCAGTTTGGAAAACTTGCAGTCACCCCAAGTGGTAAACTCTTCAATTAGTCATGATCTAATTTTAGAAAAGAAGGAGAGGATCTCTGGACCTCACACCTCCCTGTCATGTTAACTTGGCACAGGAATGGTGCACTTAAATGTTTAACATTATAACCACAGTTTTCAGCCCTATAGACTAAACTTCGGGGAAAAAAAAAATGAATGTTAAATATCTGCTGTCAACTCTGGCACTTGGAGTGTGGAGATGAATTTCTTTCCCACAAGAAATAGAAATAAAACAAACCTCTTGGTCTTGGTCTTTATACAGACTTATGAGCACACACACAGAATTTTCTCCTTCTCTCTCATACATATACACATACATAGGTACACACTCCACTCAATAATCCCTTAGTAGAACAGATTCATACTCAGGATAAATAAACTTGAAAATCTGATCAAAGCCAAAGAAGGCCACCTGAGTCCCTCTAGTACCCTGCTGTATCTAATCCAACTTTTATTTCTTGTGCTTCTACCACATTCAGCAGCAAGTACTATATTATACGCAGCGCCATGAGCAGCACTGTTTTTGAGGTCCTTTCCAGTTGAAAAGGACATAGGACCGATATTTTTTAAGTAAGTTAAATTATCTTGTTACCACCTTGTGTGACAATCATATGGCCTTTCAGAGGCTTTGCTGTACTGATGAATAAATATAAACTATAATTTTCTCAGTGAATGGTAATTATTGCTACAGGCATTCAATAAATGTTCATGAATAAATGTATCCACAAAAAAATGAGTAGGAATGGTCAACTGTAAAAATAAAGACAACAGATTTCATTATAACACAGTAGTGATATGGACTTTCCTTAGCTGGAACACAGACAAGGGAGTCACATGAACAAGAACATAATTATGTTATTTGGCTCTTCCAGTTCTTTCTATAATGTGGGAAGAGTATTTTTTTTCTTTGTACCTCAAATGTTGTAAATCAACATGTAGTTTTATGTGTACTTTATTACAATCCGTAACTTAAAGCCTACAAGCTAAACATTCAGTTCACAGGCAATAGCACTCCTAGAGAGCCCTTTTAGATGTTGGACAACTGCTCAAAGAGCCCAAATGTTTTCACAGGCAACTAGGACCTTCTAGAAGGCATTAAGAAAATCTGCTCAGTGCAGAGCCCCAGGATTCTCCCTGAAAGACTAAACAGTCCCAGAACTGGCCTGTTCTTGGGCTGTAAACCCAGAAGGCTAAGACTTCAATTCATCATTGCAAGGAACTTTCTAAGGCATGATCTCATCTCTAGATGAGACCTTCTCCAACTCAAATATGTATGATCTGGGATTACCTGGGATCTGATTGCAAAAAGGGTGGGACCTGAGATTCTGCTTTGCTTATAAGTGCTGATAAGGCCATTGGTCCATGGAGGGAACACCTTGCAGTAGCAACAGTCTGGAGTTTCTGGAGTCACAATGGCACCTCCTATTAGTGTCTCAGAGGGGCCAGTGCAGAGGGGCCATATGTGCTAAGATAAGGGGGAGTATTTGGAAATGCTTTCCGTCTTAGCAGCCTTTCAAAGCACGATATCTGGAAAAAAAACAGACATGAATTGGAATGTAGATATTAATATTCAGGAGCTTGTGACCTTGTGCCAATTATTTTTGGGTTTCAGTTTCTCCATCTATAAGATGGGGATGATAATACCTACTTAATAGAACTGTTGTGAAGGTTAAATCTATTCAAACAGATCTAAATTTCAAATCCAAATCTCACCTTAGCTCTTATGATATTAAGATAACTGTGAGATATTAGGAAAATTGCACAAGCTCGGCCAGCATCAGTTTTTTCATTTGAAAATGGAAATATTTGTAACCAACTTGCAAGGTTGTTTTGAATATTAAATGAAATAACTCAGTGCTGTCAATGTGGAACACTTCCCTGAAATCCACATTTATTTTAAAACATTATTGAATGTAGGAGTTCAGTAAAAATAAGTTATACAGCTAACATATTCAGAGAAAGTATTTGGAGAAAAGCGAATCTTATTTGAGCCTTGAAAGACTATTAGAATGTGCCAGTGGGCAAGAATGTTGCTGTTTTGTAGGTATGTCAGAGCCCTGAATATAATTTTCCCCACTCTTCACCTGACTTACTCTTATTCAGTTTTTAGGTCTCAGTTTAGACCTTATTAACTTAAGGAAACCTGCCTTGTCCCTCAACCATGTTAGTTTCAATGCTATATTTTATTACTATACTTGCTATCTGCTACCGTAACTAAGTAACTGTCTCCTGTTAGTCTCTAAGATCCATAAGGCGTCTCCACCTTGTTGTATTCCTACACCTAGCACAGCATTCAAGCCGTGCCCAATGGCACACTGAGACAGAAGAATTGCAAGTTCAAAGCCAGCCTCAGCATTACCGAGGCACTAAGCAATTCAGTGAAACCCTGTCTCTAAATCTCTAAATAAAACAAATAATAGGGCTGGGGATGAGGCTCAGTGGTCACGTTCATTCCCCAGTACCAAAAAACAAAACAAAACAAAACAAGAACCTTTAGGCATTCGATTAACATTTTTTTTTTTGCATACTGTGTTTTATTTTATCTTAATTTATTTTATTTAATTATTTTTTTATTTGCAGTGTTGGGGGTTGAACCCAGGTCCTTAAACATGCTAGTCAAGAGTTCTATCTCTAACCCTGTATTTTTCTTATAAGAAATAGGGTCTTGCTATGTTGCCCAGGCCAGCCTTGAATTTGCAATCCTCCAGTTGCAACTTCTCAAATAGCTGGAATTACAAGGATGTGCCACTATGTCTGGCTCGTTGTTTACATAATTGAATGAAATAGAAATAAAAAATCAAATAATTGGCTTTCAAAATATATTTTAAGTGAGAGATAATTTCTCTCTAAAAACTACACATCAAAGATTGGAATTTCCACAACAAGAATAACAGATGATTTCCAGCCCTTTAGACCTTGCAGAGTGAAAGAACACAAGTATGAAAAAGTCATATGTCAGTAGACCGACCTCCCAGACTGGCAGGATGATTAATGCATCAAAAAACACCAATGGTGGGATAAGCATTGTTATCAGGGTACATATGAGATGCCTCTGGAGCACAGATAAAGCAGCAATTTCTTCTTTAGGGAAAGGATTGGAAAAAGGCAGAGAAGAGTGGCCAAGAAGAGGGCAGTTGAGCTGGACCATAAAGGATGAGCAGGAATTATCTTAGCAAACAGGAAGTAGAAGAGCATTTATTTCATCTGTGCTATAGAACACAGATTCTGAAATCCAGCTGTGCCATTTACTATTCCTGGATCCTTCAGCAAGTTACACTCTCTGTGGTACTGCAGTTCCTTATCTAAAAATGGCACCAGAAACAGAATGTATTCTCCTAGGTTTTTCATGAGGATTAAATAAATGAATATACATTAAGCGCTAAAAGGAGTGTGGCACCTAGTAAGGGTTATAATAAATGTTGCTGATGCTATTGTTGCTATTATTATTTTACTTAGTTGTAGCCAAAATTATTATGCTAATCAAAAATTGGCTTATACCTGAAATGGGTTCAAGTCCACCTGTGTGCCTGGACACACCAGACGAAAAACCATTGCTCTAAAGAGAATGGAGTGAAGAGACACAAACTTGATTCTTATTCTTGAGTGGGTGCTTTGACTTCTACTGAGATTACCTGAGGGTAGTAGATGGCAGCTCCTTCACTCTTCCAAAGCAGACTCTGATCAGTGATTCTCAGGGAGTTTTCAGGACTCAATCCCAGACTGGGGCTGTACCATAGTCCTGCTTCTGAGGCTCCAGCTTCTTGGACTGAGCAGCTACTGTCCACTCTGACTCTCCAACCTGCAGACAGCCATTGTAGAACTATCCACCTTCTGATTCTGGTGCAGGTATGTTTTCAGCAAGGTTGAGCTGAAGAAGTTCCTCAACCAGTGTTTCAGTTTCATGTAAAAGGAGCATATATTTTGTAAGTGCAACTTCCTCTCTGCGTTTTCCTTCAATGCCTGCCAGTAGGGGATCATATGATTGATTACCTGGCAGCAGAACGCATCCACCTGCCCACTTGGCTTTGGTGAGAAGCACACTGCACAGCTAGTTTTGTGTACCTTAGCTTGCATCTGGATGCAACTGCCATCAATGAACTCTTGGATGTAACAACCAGTCTCCCAGACTAGAGACTTTGTCTCTAGTCTGCCTGCTCCATCAGGTAAAAAATAAATACCCTTTGAAGAATGGTGAGAACAGACTGTGACTCTTAGGATTCTGAGTACAGATGCTCCTGGACTTCAATGGGGCCATGTTTTAATAAACTCATCATAAACTGTAAATATTGTTTCCCTCTCATCACATGTGATGAGGGTCACACAGTATGGCAGTTAGTGACCATCATCAAGACTCAAAAGATGGTTCAGTTGGTCCTTCATGAACAAAAGGAAACTGAACAAGAAGCAGTCTTAGATGGTTCACAGGAAAGAAGAATGCCTCTTCTGTCCTTGAACAAGAGGACGACTCTCCTTGACCAAATTTGGTCAGGCTCCTTTGAATCTTTTCCTCAACTAGGCCTCAACCTTTGCATTTCTGTATTTTCTGCATTACCTACTTATTAGTGTGGAGAGATGTCTTCACCTCCTTATCTATCCATCCTTAATATCTGAACACCCTCAATATCTGATCACATTCCTTATCCACTACTCTTGGTATCCAATCACCCTATCCTGCCTTCAGCAAGAATCCTATTAGATCTGACTAGTCAGAATCCCCCTGCCCCTGATGTAATTTTTCCTCTTAGTAATTTTCCATCCACTGACACCCTCCACCATTCCTTGGTTGTAAATCCCCACGTGTTTGTGCCATATTTGGCATTGAGCACTAAGTTCTTTACCAAGGTCTCTTTGCCCATATTGCAATCATTTCTAAATAAAATCTGTTTCTACCACTAAAATAAATAAATAAATAAATAAATAAAATAATAGAATGGAATGGAGACACATGATCAGAGACAAATGCATTAGATATTAGCTGGCTGCACTAACAAGGTGAACAAGAGTGCTGCCCATGTGCTACAAACAAAGCATTCGGTCCAGGCCAGAGCTCTGGGGTGTTGAATCAGGGACTGCTGGCTTAATGCTACTTATAAGAAGATAGGTCTGAAATCTGCCATGCATATTTAAGTACTGGTGTCAATCAAATAAGTATTCCTCCTTAGAACGTTCATTTTAATGGCTATTTTTTGCCTCATAATCTTTAAGGCAGGAAGCTGGCTTAACACATCAAATCAGAATCAAGCATTCTGTATGCGTTGCTCCAGAGTAATCTTCTCCATCAATATTTCATGAAGCAGACTCCCTGGAACAGGAGTGCAGACTGAAGGTCAGAGAGGGTGAGTCACTGCCGATGTTGGAAGGCTAGTCTGAAACCCACCACTGGCACGTTCAGAGGCTGTCTACAATGGAGACAAAGGATTCTACACCCTACAGAAGGGGTGGAAAGAAAGAATTCTAGAGAGACATCTACTTTACAAACAAACAAAAGCTCTGCAGTGTCTTGAGCCAATTTCCACTCTACACACTGTTCCTGTTATTACTCAGCTCCTGGCTTTCTCTCTATTTCCACTTGATTAATTGTCAGATGATTCTCAGTCATAAGGCAATTTGGTCACACGATAATGATGATCCATGATTGCTGCATATTTCCTTCCTCTCACCAAAATTGTCCCAACATGATAGAATCATTTTAGTGAAAATCTTAGCATTTATGACAACTTGTATCTCAACTGTATCTCTGTCTTTTCTGGAACAAAAACAATAGGACCCTGCTGGAGGCACACTGAAGAAAGGCCTGTCCCAATCTTCCCTAGGACATTAGCATGGATTCCTGAGGGTGAGGAGCCATGAACAGTTAGCTTCCTTTGCAGAGCATTTAGCTCTACAGGAAGGATCCTAAGATTTAGCTATAGTGCCTCAGGAATACATCTATCTTTCATCCAATTAGATTGCAACCCTTTGTTCAGATTGTTATAAAGCCAAAATTTTAGTGTCTGGCAAATGACTGAAAAAAATATCTTGTTTCAAGTTTTCTTTATTCATAAGTTACAGCTCTTCTTTCTAGGTCCTCACCCATCAGAGAGCCCTTCCCAAAAGTTCTAGGGCATTTTTCAAAAAGGTGACCCCTGTCAAGTAACATCAGCATCACCTAGGGATTAGTTAGGTATACAAACTCTTCAACCTGGCCCAGCCCTACTAAATCAGAAATTCTGGTTTTTCACAAGTTTTCCAGATAATTCTGGTACATATTAAAGTTTCAGACCCATTGCTCTAGATGTATGAAAATCTATTTTCAAATAAATTACATTGAGTTCCAAAAGGTTTATATATATAAAAAAAACATTTTTGTTGAATCTTCCCCTAGTTACCTTATCTACTTAAAATCCTCTGGTGATTGCTTAATGCCTCCATGATAAAATACAAATTCTTTAGCTTTCTTACAAATTGGCCCTTCTCCAGCCTCCTCTTCCTGTCATATACACTACGCTGCAGACACACTGTGCATGTTCCTCATGTGCATGTTGTCTCCTCTCCCAAGGATACTTTTTCTGCCTTCTTCACCTGGCAGAACCCACTCTTCCTTAAAGACATAGCTGTCATTACCATCTTCCTCAATTTCCTGTAAGCAGAATTAGATGCTATATCTTCAGGGTTTTCCATATCTTCTTGTTCGTGCATCTCTAAGAGTACCCATTAAATTATTTTATGCTATTTTTTCCTCCCAGGGCCATCTCTCTTGGGATAAAAAAATGAGCAATTCATGAGCACAGGCATCATTTTTTTTGGTCTTGGTAGTTCCAGAGCTGAACTGAATGCCTGACCCTGTTGGACATTTGACATGTTTGCTGTATGGTTGCTTGCTGCCAATATCACTCATAGAAAAAAAAATCCAAACATTTATATATTCTACTCTACTCTAAGGCAAATATAACTCTAGTCAAGAAAAGAGCTGCTTTGATTAAGTCCTTGTTAACGGGGCTGAAAGCCTATGTGAAGACATTAAACAACAGAAAAAGCAAGTGCTTCCAAATCAGAAAACATGGGTTTCAATTTCATCATTGTTCTGTAACCTTGAGCAAAAGAGCCACTGGGATTCAGTCTCCTCATCTGTAGAATGGGATGAAATAGCAGCTGCCCTATTTACCTCCCTGGTTTGGGGGATGACATGAGGTGTTCTATGTTGCCAGTGAGATTGTTACTACACCAAAAGGCTTATATCAAAGTACCCATTTTGTGAAATCTTCCCCTTTGTTATCTTATCCCTTTAAACTGTTTGATCTTATTATTAGATATTCAACAGTAACAGAAATGCTAAAGTACAGTAAAGCATAAGGCTTTATTCTATCACTAGCTATATAAGGCACTGGGACACAAGAGAAAAGAAAGAAGCAGCTCACCTGTTGAAAACCATACCTCTGAATTTAACCTGGCAGAAGTGTTTCAACTCAGGAAAACTTCCTGAGGATCCTTGCTCTACAGATACTTGTGAGAATTTTCCCATTTATCTCTATGCTCCCACCCTCTAACTCTGATTTTGCAGTTCTGGGAATTAAACCCAGGGCCCCATGCACACTAGGCTGGTGCTCTTCCACTGAGCCACACCCTCAGCCCTCCAACTCTGATTTCTGAAGGCAAAGGCAACAAGGAGGGCTTATGCTTGTGCTTTTCTTTCCCACCTCCCTTCTGCATTTTTTCTATCCCCATGCTCTACCACTAGGAAGGCAGGGGCAGTCTGCCAAGTGGTTTTATCATCGTTCTTCCAAGAGCTTCATGTTATACAATTACGCCAAGCTCCAGATTGCCGTCAGGTTATCAGGCTACTGTCAACCCCAGGATTTTTGGCAGACAGAAAGCATTAGGCTGCACTGGGCAGGGTCTTTAACTCTCAGCCTGTTCTGCCAAGTACAGTTGATGCTTAAGGCTAGAGTGAAGGAATTTGAAATTGACTCTGGCTCTGGAAATTCTGTTCAAGGCTTGTCAGCAATTTATAAAATTTAGCCATTTTTTAAAAATAAGCTTGATGATTTGGCGGGCTAATATGTAATAACCTCTCTTTGGCAATGTCTCAGCCTATTTTGACATCCCTGTTCAGACTCTATCCATCATATGATGTGATGACTGCCCTACATTTGATTTTTAAGATGCTTCGAGGAAAGTCTGCCTCTCCAACCATGCATGCACTATATTGTAAGCCATTTTGCCATGAAGAGAGAGGTAAGATCAATGGTGGACTTTGCTGTGCTGATAATGAGCACAGACATGGGCTAGGCAGCAGGCTTGACCTTTTACAGTGATGATGGTAAGAAAAGAGCCTGAGCAAAAGTAAGAGGAAATAAGGAAGAGAGGGGGAGGGGGAAGAACAGAAAAGTAAGAAAACAGAGGGGGCGGGCAGGTGGACAATACATGAGGGATGTATGTGTTAAGTGATCAAAACAAGACCTGTAGGAAGGACTTAAGTGCTTAAATAGGGATTATAGAGCTGTCCTTCCAAATAAAGGATGAGTGCTGACTATGGAGAATAACCTGTGTAGAGAATAACAATGGAATTTTCTAAACTGGGGTGGAGTCCAGGAAATTTGTTGTAGTTTGAAAATCTATGGAACTCAATTTCAAGCTGAAACCAAGAGGTAGACCCAAGACCCCCCACAACACTTTTGTGCTTCTTCCCTGATGAAAATGGGTCAAATGAGCTCATACTAGGTATAGAAATAAGGACAAAATAGCAGTCTTGGAAGAGCCAATTGTCCTATCAAGTTATGTACCTAAAATAAGTAATGTGAGATACTGTGATTATATCCTATGTGTAATTTCTCCAATGAGCTCGCTCTACCCTGCCATTGCCTTTACCCTCTAATGGGGGGATGATGTGTCCTACAGAGGATGCTGGGTAACAGGGAACCTCCAAAATGAGAGAGGTTAAGCTCCCCTTTCCCTTGGAGGATGACAGCGAAGATGTACACCAATCCCACTTGTCCACTGTTATTCCCCAGACTCTAATAGTAAGATTTATTCAATCCCCAGTTCTTGGAAAATTTCCACAGCCTCTAAAATATGTCTGGCTCTCAGACTGGTGGGGTTGAACCTCTTGTAGTTGCTTTCGGCTCTGAACTACGGCTTACATTGAAACATTTGTTTCAGGGCTCATTATCAGTCTTTTCCCCATGTCAGTTGTTAGTCCCAATCCCTCCTCATATGGACTTGAATATTGAATTTAACCCTTTTCTTTAATTTTCACCATCCCAATCAACAAATAAAACCATCACTGATGTATTTGTATGAATAGAAGAATTTGTTAAATATCAGGGCAGTTGCAGGATATACATCACAGAAATATGACTTAAAATCCATCATGAATATTCCATTCTTAAAGGTCTCTTGGCCACTTCTCAGACTTGGATTCTCATATTCCACCACCTTCTTTGTTCTCTACTCTCTTTCCCATACTTCAAAAATTCTGTCTATTTCTCATGCAAAGAAGGTGAATGATCTCTTTAATTACTCTGGCTCTTATCAATACATATTATCAGGGGGTTCATCTTCTACCTCAAGAAGCAAAGTATTGCTTTATTCTATGAATGCTTAGATCTCATACATAACCAATTCCACATTTCCAGTGAAACTGTCATTTTTATTTTTATTAGAATTATTTATTTAGTGACTACTGTGGGCCACAAGTTCAAATGCATGAAGATGTCTGAATTAAAAAATCCTCCCCAGGATCCTAAACAAGAGTGAATAGGGAGGAATAAAAACTTCCTGGAGGCCATTTGCTCCCTCCAGCTTATAAAATGCACAGTAAATGAGGACCCACATTTAATTCTTTCATTTCTTCCTTTTTCTACTCTGTGACCCATCTTCTCTGGGACAGAAAGAGAGAGCTTTTTTTGTTGTTGTTGTTTCCTTTGGTTATATGCATACTCTACATCTACAAAGCAATGGCTCTCTAGATTTGCTGTTGGGGGCAGAAAAAGCATCCTCTACACCATGGAAAACACTTTGCTCCAGGGTTCCCAGGCTTCATTGTAAGATGCAAGTGAAGGCATCCTCTCACAGGATGGTCATATTTGCATGTCAGGAGCATCATTAATATTAAATACTACCTCGGTCTTTCTCCTGGTATTACTCTCATGACAAGGAGGAAGATCTCTGGGCCAAGGCAAAAAGTACTCAGGAAGATAAAAAAGAAAAGCATGTTAATAATTAAAATTTTATCTTCATTACAGAATAACCATGTTTACATACATTGATGAAATTTTTCATAACATAAAAGAATAAATATGTTTGAATGCTTTGGGAAGAAAGCAGTATAAAAATATGGCAAAAATAAAATCACAGGTACATTAAAATGTGTATAGAGAAAAGGTGGAAAGAAAAGAAACCAAAATGTCCACAGTGTTAACCTCTGACTGTGACTGCTGACTTCTCTATTTAAAAGTCTCTATGGTGAGGATATGTTGCTGCTATTATGGAAACAAATTCAATTTTTTTTAGTTGTAAGGGAAAGCTTCTTAAGTTTGTTCAAAGTAATTTTAAACAAATAGTTTTCTTCCAATTTATTCACTTGCTTACCAAATATTTATTGAGCACCTCTGTTTAAATCAACATTTTTGCTGCTATGACCAATGACCCTACAAGAACAATTATAAGAGGAAAAGTTTACCTGGGGCTTAGAGTTTCAGTCCATAGATGACCCATTCTGGGCCCAAGGCAAGGGAGAACATTGTGGCAGAAGGGGATGGTAGAGGAAAGCAGCTCAGAACACAGTTCCAAGAAACAGGAATAGACTCTCCTCACCAGGGAGAAAATATATACCCCAAAGGCACACCCGCTAATGACCCAGCTCCTTCATACAGTTACCACTCAGTTAATCCCTATAGGGATTAATGCACTGATTAGGTTAAGGTTCTCACAACCCAATAATTTCACCTCTAAACCTGCTTGCATTTTCTCACACATGAGTTGTTTGGGAACATCTCACAACCAAACCATAACAACCTCCCACATTTAAATGGTTTGAAGTATTGTCGTTTAAATGAGGCAACATCCCTGCATTTCTGGTGCTTTACATTCTAGCAGGAAAGAGGAGGAATGATGGCAATGTCAAATTAGATCAGTTCAAAGTTAAAGGTATTATTGAAATATGACCTGGAATACAGTATATGCTAATTTATCCTGGTATTATACTGTATACTTATAGAGTATATACTGATATCTATAAATATATCAAAAATATTTAGTATAGATAAATATGTAGTTTATCCAAAACTGCTCTGTAGTGGTTAACTATAATCAAGCAATGATAATGGAGATGCTCCCAAAATAGTTTTTGGAACAGTGAACAGAGTGTGCCCCCCCCCCCCCCACACACACACGTCCCTCTGTATCTCTTTCTGGAAGAATGGCAGAAAATGCATAAGTCACTGGTTGCAGTGTTGCTTGCCTTTGTAGAGGGGTTCCTGAGGAACTGAAGGACAGAGGTAGGAAAAGATTTGCTTGAAATACTTGAATTATTTATGGTTTGCTTGTATTGCCTACCTTAAAAAAAGAATAACATTCTTAAAATCTTATCTGTTCACATGAACTATGCAGTCTACTCCATATTTTTGGAACAAATTTTGAAGGGTAATTTTTGACTATCTTATCAGTCAATTCTATTTATTTCTATGAAAAATTGTGAATATTCATTCATTCAATGCTACATTAAGAGGATGCTAAATATCCATCTAATCCCCTAACACAAAATAGAAAACTTTTGGATACTTAAATAATTTTTGCATATTTTTTGCTCAACAACTGCTTAATAAGCCAAAAAGTTTTCAGTAGGAAAAAAAAAAAGACCATTTAAAAAGCTTGAAAAAATTCTTTCAGTAAGAGGAAACTCTACATACAGCCCATGAAGTCCAAATCTCAAAATGAGAACCCCTTTAACATGTGGTCTTCTATCTTTACATAAATGGCACCAAAAGACATCTTCTTTATGAGATGACCAAGCCTGTCTGGGGATAGTTCAAGTTGCCAGAAAAGACTTCATATTTTAGGTGGGGAGCTACAATTGCCCACTGAGTTTCTTTCTCTACCTGGAACTTGTACTCCTTTGGCATCCTCAATATTCACAAGTAGCATGTCAAAGGTGACCTCTGCCCTCAAGACACCCTCTGACTTAGGGTTTAGCCACTGACAACCTCCCCCTTGAAGGCAGATTTGTGTTTCCCTCTGAAATTCTTCCTGCAATTAGTTGTACTGGAAATTGAACCCAAACCCAGGAATGTTTTGCCTTTCGGCAAGATCCCCAGACCTTTTTTAAAATTTTATTTTGAGACAAGATCTCACTAAGTTGCCCAAGCTGACGTCAAACTCGTTATCCTTCTGCCTCAGCCTCCTGGGTAGTTGGGATTACATGCTTGTGCCACCGCACCCAGCTAAGTGCTTAGTTCTGTTGCACTGAATGAGAGCTAGGTTCCAGTTGCCCTCTGGGCCCTGACATCATTTTTTTTTTTTTTTTAATTTCTGGGGAATATAACCCAGTGCCTCGTACATGCTAGGCAAGTGCTCTACCACTGGGCTACACTCCCAACCCTTTCTGACATTTCTTAAGTAAATGGCTCAGCAATTGCAAAACAAAAGGCTCACTGAAGGTGCCTGTGCTGTGCTAAAAATAGGGACTGAGGCAGTGGGACATCCCAGTGGCAAGGGGGCGTGACCCACAAGAAACCAGTGATACCTTTCTGTTTTGTGAAGCCAGACCACTCACTGTGCATTTTTAGCAGGCAGGGCAAATGGAATACTTTCTCCCTGCAGTCTGCACTCCGTGTGCTTGTACTTAATGCTCTTCAGCTGTGCAGCAGGACCGACAAACCTGATCCTGCCATCATCCTTATCTAATCATTTTATGGGGAATTAAGCTGCCTTTGGCTGAGCTGGTTACCAGCTGCAACAACACTCCAGGAAAGGACACAACCCTACATCGATGAAGCACATGACACTAATAGAGCCCATATAGATGTCTCTGTGGTCAACCATTTATATCATTTATCCTAGGCTCATCCTCCTAGTTGGGAGCATGGAACTGCACCAGCTCAGCTGGAGAGGACAGCTCACTGAAGGTGTCTGTGCTGTGCTAAAAGTTAAGGTTTTAGATAAAGTTGGTGGAATTTTTTTTCCCCAAGGCAACATAACTTTCATGGCCTCTGGTTGAAATGCAGGCAGCTCACTGTATCATTTTAAAGTCAAGTTTTCCTGGTTTGCAAACACTAATGACCACAGTTTTACTACAAGTAGTGGTTATCTTGTGGGGTCAGCCTCCCTCTGCAGAACGATGCTGGGCCCTGTGGTAGCCCGAAGGTATTTCAAACATGTTTTTGCTTGAAAAGATAATCGCTGCATGCCTCTCTTCACTCTCGTCCTCTTCTCCATGTGCTTTGCTTTCCTGCTGGCATATGTTCATTCTGCAGCTCCTGGCAGCTGCTACTCAGGGCAGGAGGATTCCAGCAGATGAAGAATGTATATTATGCAAACCATGGCAACCAAAAACACCAACATTTCCTATACCCTGCTGAAAACCAATGGCATGACTTTTGCAACCAAGTTCATATATTAAATTGGTCTGTATCCTAGGAATAAGCTATTAGCTTGACAGAGAGACACAGGCAGGGTGGTAGGATGATTAGTAACATTGACACTGCAGCTAGCCTGGGTTTGGATCCCAGTTCTAATCCTACTGATTTTTTTTTTGTCCTTGAGCAAATTATGAAAGCTCTCTGTTGTCTTGGTTTCCTCATCTGTAAAATGGAAAACATATCTCAAAAGAGAGTTAGGGATATTAAGTGAGTTAGTACAAGTAAAGTGCTTAGAATTGTGCTTGCCATAAAATTAGACTTTAATCCATGTTATCTTGCCTGGGAAAACATCTCATCTACACCGCCTGTTTAGTTTTTATTTATAAGCCCATGATGTACAAAGTTCTAACTCCACAGCTGAACTCTCGAATGGCTAGTGGAACATCTCTCAGGTTCTCTAAGGCTCTTCCACCCCAGCACGTGCAGCACCAAAATCATGATTGTTAATCCAGGGTCTCTCCAGTGCCTCTGGGAACCACACTGCAGTAACCTTGTCCAGGCTACCATTGGGGATCTCACCAAGGTCACATCCAGTCCTTCCCAGCTTGTCTCCTCTATCTTCTCTCTTGCCCCTCCAGTCTGCTCTCCATGCAGCAGCCAGAGTGGAGGCTCTGCTAATTCATAGAGCTGATCCTGTCACGTATACCATACCCACACATGCACATATGTGCTGGTAAAAATCCTTCAGTGGCTCCCTCTGACCCTCATCATAAAGGCTAAAATCCTTTCCAGGCCCTGCTTGTCTGGTGCTACCTACCCTGCAGCCTCATCTTGTGCTGTTTCCTTCCTTTCCTCTGAGCTCCAGCCACATCGGCTTATTTAGCACAACAAAAGCCATCCCACCAGGGCCTTGGTACCTGCTGTTTCCCCATCACCTCGCCTTGATAATGCCTAGCTTATTCTTCAAATCACAGCCCAGCTGCTTTCTTGGGTCTCTGGCTAAAATTTGGATTCTTTTTTCAAATACTCTCAGGCAATTCTGTTCTTTTCCTTCTAAACTGTACTTGTAATTAGATACATTTTGATGTGGTCTTTGAAAATTTCTCATCTTCCTAGAAGACTAAAAACTCCAAGAAAGCAGTGAGTTAGGAGAGAAGCCAGCCATGATTAGGAGCTCAGTAAGCTTTTCTAGAACTCATTCACCAATAGAAGACTTCCATTTGTTTAGTAGTAGTTCCCCATATAATACCTCATTTAGCCTTCGTGCAAACCTTAACATTGAAGAGGACTTTCCTGATTGTTACATTCGAGGACGAGCGGCTGAGGGACTCGGGGATTTGTTCAAGACCATGAGAAAGGTAAAGAACTTACATTCAAGTATTCCCGCTGGAAGTCAAGCCTCTTCCCACAAGTGCTTTGACAGTTCCTCTGAACTAGTCCTCTCTGCTGTACAGATCCTTGGGTTAGAGAGCTATTCATAGCTGCACTGAGATGCAGAATTGGTTTAAATCAGAGGCTCAGTGTACCTCAAATAATTTACCACCAGCCCTCCTTCTGACAGCTCCGCCTCACTTTACACCCTCACCTGAGAGGAAAGGAGAGGGAGAGAGTCTTGCCAAATGGGAAGCTGGGCCTCTGCTGATCCTAACTGCCCAATGGTTTGAATTGCCTCCTGTATCCACCCCTGCCTCCCCTTCCCCCCCCACCCCACCCCACCCTCCACCTTGCCAGTCTCCAGTGAAGACCACCAGCACTTATCTCATCAGTCAGGGACAAGCCAGGAACACAAAACAACTTTCAGCATTTCAAACAAAGGGAATGTGATGCTAGGAATTTATTACAAAAGGATGATGAAAGAGGTGACAGATGACAAAAGAGGCTGATTAGCCAAACTGAGGACAGTGAAGCAACTCCCAAAGGTTTGCAATAATAGGAAACTGCTGCTGCCCCTGGGCTACAAGGATTAAGAGAGCAGGAGCCTCATCTGAAGAGCCCAGGTCACCTTGAGCTTGCAGGAGAAGGAACACCTGGTATGGTAAAGAAGGTAATGTCCCCTCAGACATGACCACATTCTAATCCCCAGAACCTGTGAATCTGTTATCTTATGTGGCAAAAGGAATTCTTATAGGTGTGATTAGGTGAAGTATCTTTAGATGGGGGAGATTTTTATCCTAGATTTTTCAGGTGAGTCCAATATCATTACAGGGGTCCTTAGAAGAGGGAGGCTGGAGGGTCAGAGTCAGAGAAGGCAAGATGACGTTGAAAGCAGATATGGCCACAACCCAAGTAATGTGGGCAGCCCCTAGAAGCTGGAAACTGGTTATCTCCCAGAACCTTCTAACGGAATGCAGCCCTGCTGACACCTTGATTTTAGTCTCAGAAGAGTTATTGCAAACTTCTGATGTCCAAAACCATAATATGATACGCTCGTGTTGCCCAAGCCACCAGGTTTGTGGTAATGTGGCACCACCACCATAGGAAACTAATACACCCAGCTTACCCCTTCTTCCCACTCCCCAATCATCCCTCTAGCTGAACCCAGCAGGAAGGCAAGTGCCAGAGAAGCCATGGAATAATCTGAAGGGGAAGGATGTGGGGGTAAATGTCCTAGAGACCACTGTACCCTCTTTGCTCGACCTGTGGGAAAATACCACAGTAGTATACATCTGAAGCCATTCATCTGAGTCCTATTTTAAAATCCTAAACACTGTATATAAATCTTTCTGTTAAGTTTGTTCTGACCTAAGTGGCAAGATGTTTGCCATTAAAACCTTCATAATAACAAGAACATGTATATATAAAAATGAGGCTAATTCTTCCTGGATTCACTGAAATTCCATTGCTTAAATTATTAGAACCAAGGAATGATATTTGGCCAAAGGGTGTTTCATGAGATGGTCTGGTAATTTTATGGACTTCTATTATGTTTCTCATTTTATTAGCATGTAAATCAAAACAGATGGCATCACCTCATCTTTCTCAATGGCACTAGTAATCAAACACAATCTATAAAATGAAAGTGTTCCATAAAAATGAGCAATATCCAGTTATTGTGCATGCAGGCTGCTGCCACTACTCTCTTCTCTGTGTCATCCTCCCCACCCCCATGTGACTTGGCAGCCCATCTTCATCAGCTCTGTGGTTGAAAAAAAAATGGGTCATTGCACTGTGACAAAAGGACATTCATTGAAAATACAGCAATTAAGAAAAGTTTGAGCTCCACTGGTCTCAAATGCCTAAAGGAAGCTTGTACTTGCAGCATGTGGGTGCCAGAAGCAGACAGACGGACAAAGCAACACCAGCTCCACCAGCAGCCCACCAGGGACATGTTTAAGAATCCAATCAGAAGGAAGTGGCTGAAAGCCACTGATGGACATGAGGCTCTGGGGGGGGGGGGTGGGAAGAAAAAAAAGGAAAAAAAAAGGCTGTTTTCTGCATTACTACCATTTAATGGAAACATTCTGGAACCTGTAGTCCCAGGACCTAAAAATAGGGCATCACAGCAAAAGATTCAACAATAAAGTTTTCATTTATGAAATTTTAATTTTGCCTACATGATATGGGGAATGGAGAGGACTCATATGCTACAAATAAAAAAGCTTCACTGATCTCTCTCTCTCTCTCTCTCACTCACACACACACACACACACACACACACACACACATACCTCCAGTAAAGACCACCAGCACTTCATCTCATCAGCCAGGGACATGAAACAACTTTCAGCTTTTCTAACAAAGGGAATGTGATGGAGGGAATTTATTACAAAAATAAAAATTGTTACACGCACACACACATACTTGCAGGAGTTTATAAACGATAAAAACTAGCAAAAAGTGGAAGGTGGGGGAAGCTGGATGATAGTGCTCCTCTTCTAGTCTCTCTCCGTGTTTAAAATTTTCCAGAGAAAGGGGAAAGATGATTTTAATTTCATTGGATGCAGATTTTCCCTGGTCATTATTCCTTCCTGCTGCTCATTTTATAAACATGTTCCCCAGGTTTCACCATGTCTGTACATATGGGGACCCAGAGGCACAGTGGACATTGCCAACCACTCTCTGATTCTCCATGCTGATGTGGAAAGCAGAAGCCTGCGCTGGCAGAGGAAGGGTGGTGCTGGGTGTGGGCATGGCTGCAGAGTGGGCAGCAGGCTAGAGGGGGAGAAAAAACAGGCAGGAGCAACCCCTCCAGAAAAAGGCACTAGGAAGGACCACACTCTGGGACCAGCTCACTGTATCAGAGGGCCACCAACACCAAGGCACATTTAGATACTAGCCACAAGCTCAACTCAGGAAGCATTGATTGAACACTGATCAGGTCAGGGAGGGTCAGCCTTGAGCACACATCAGGATGACAACATGACAGCCTCTCAGTGCCACTGTCTGCCATAGCTAAAGTTTGTCTTCAAAAGTTGAAGAATGTTGACTGAATTGTCTGCAAATCAGTCATTTCACTGGTATTAATTGAACAAAGAAAAACCTTAAAAGACAAATTCTTCAAATGCTGCTGCTCAGCACTGCCTCTTCCAGTGCAGTGCAGAGCAGGGAAGGGCAATGAGTTGTTGATATGCAAGCTTCCTTTCTTAGCAACAATTGTTAAAAAAGCAAGGTGAAACTGCTTTTCAAAAGGTTAACAAGGTGGTCAAGACATTGTTGATGGGCTGACTACTTTTCAGTGTTCATAGGCTGTAAAAAGAAAGTGGAACACAGTGAGAAAGAGATTCATGCCAATCCCATTTTGGAACAAATGTCTGACAAATCACAAAGGTCATTGGTTCCTGTCTTGCTTAGTTCTGTCACTGAAGAGAATGGGGGATGGAGCCCTGAGGAAGTAACCCAGGATTGATAAATGTCAATGCAATGCCTTATCCGGCTAAAGCATGGTTCCCCTCCCCCTTCTTTTCCTTCTTAACAGCTGGCCCAAAGGACCTAAACTTAGCAAGGGCGAGGTGTAGGAAACTAGATAGTGCATTCTACAGTTGGATAGGAAATACTGGGCTCAATGTGTTTAAGGTTAAGATTAATTCCTCACTTCCTCTGAATCTATTTTAAAAACAGAGCAAAGGATGGCATATGCTTTCTTCTAACAAAATGACAGAAGATCAAAGGATAAGCATGATCTGTATGTCAACCCTCTGACTCCTGCCATGGCCCTTTGCTTTCAGAATTTAAAAAAAAAAAAAGGTATTTTATCACTGTGGTTAAAACTTGGTTGCCTGTGTTTATTCAGAAAATTCAGTAGTGGACACAGCTAGGAAAATGGTTAATCATGATTGGCTAATTTGACACAAGTTAGTAGAACAAAAGAAAAATTGAGTGGCTCCGTTCTTTAACTTCTACTTCACAGCAATAAACAAAGACCACAAGTCTCTCTCTCTCTCTCTCTCTCTCTCTCTCTCTCTCTGCAGAAGGAGTTTAAGCTTGGAGTCTGTGGGACTTGGTGCCTGAAAGCAGAAATCTGTCCTCTGTTGAGAGAGAGAATCAATTTTTCTGATTTGCAGTAGCCATCCTAATTAATGTTGGCTCATTATTATTCCCTGTGTTATATAAACAAGGGCTCTCTTTCTGCACAGCCACTCATTAGGACTGATTTAATTGAATTTGAGAAGGAAAGGGATGGCTGCTTTGGGAAGCAAAGGACTGAGCCTTCTGAAAGAGCAGCATTTGACCAGCGACTTACAAATGACACTTGTGTCAGAAACAAACTGTAGAGGAAGAATGAGAGCAGACCTTCTTCAGCTCCTTGTTGTTCCAGAGTGGTTTATATGCCTCTTCTCTACATCTGCCTCTGCTCTGCTCCTCATCAGTCATTTCTGATGTCCCACTGAGCTCTGGATCCCTTTGAGTTTTTCAACACCCCACAAGTCTGAGAGAAATTTCATTCAATCTAAGATTCCATTTGTATAAAGAAAACTAGTTCAGATATTGGCAGGCCGTACGGTCCTAATGATTCCAAATTCAACAAACTACTCTTGAACTTTTTTTCAACCAAAGTCCTTTTTGACTCTGGATGGAATCCAATCTTTCTTTGAATAGGGTGAGATTATCAAGACCACTCACAATCGTCTGTTAACTCACTCTGCAAATACTTCTTGTCCAGTTCCTAATATATGTGGGGCTCTACCTAGGCAGTAGGGATTATTATTGAACAAGACACAAAAGGAGCTGCCCCAGGAGATTATACCCCAATGCAAGAAGACAGACAATAAGCATGAAATCACTTAAGTGAACACAAGGACACAGCCAGGAAGAAACTAAAACAAGGTGACACCATTTGTAACTCACTTAGATCAAACATTCAGAGAAGACTTCCTAGGAGGCATTGAGACATGGATGATTTGAAGGAGCTAGCCATGCAGAGACCAAGGCAGACCCTTCCAGGTGGGGGCAACAAGTTCAAAGCCTACAAGGCAGGAATAGGCATAGGAAGTTAAAGGAGCAGCCAGCAAGCTAGCAGAGCTGGATTGCAGGGAGTGTGGCTGAAGGGAGGCTGTCAGAGCATAGGCAATACCAAATCCTGCAGGGAGGGCCTCCTCTGCAGACCATGGCCTCACCCTGGTGCTTGGGTTTGGTTTGATGGGAAAGTAATATGTGAGAAGGCGTCTAACAGGAAGGTGACATGATCTGGTTTGAATTTTTAACTTTCTAGCTGCTAAGCACTAGAGGAAGGGGATGGGTTGAAGGAATGACACCAGTTAGGAAGCTACCGTAATACATGTGAGAAGTAATATAAAGACACTAATATAGGAACAATTAGCATGTATTGGGCTCAGGCTGTACCCTGAGCATGTGCTAATCCCTTTGCATGCAGTGTCTCAATTGCTTTTTCCTGATAACCCTATGAGAACAGAAGTTAAGGGAGATTAAGTGACCTGTCCAAGGTCACAAATGGTAGAACAGGCAATCCGACTCCCATATTCACCTGCCTTGGAAGTTCAGCAATGAACACTATGTGAACCCTGGAAAGAAATCCACTTAAGATAACCAGATGCTCCCATTATTTTTATATATATGATGTGTCCTGGAATTGAAAATTATTTGTGCTGCTAATTCTGATTTAATTATTATTATCTTGTGTAGGTATGTGAAAGAGGGAGTTTTGTAAGCAAATACCAGTGGAAAATGACAAGCAGCAGAGAGGAGCTGAGAGAATTTTACTGTGGCCTCCTAAGTCTTTGGTCTTTGGGACCCAGGAGAAATAGCAACCTCTACTGAGAATCCTGCCACAGGGGGGAGGGGGGTGTGGGGGGAGAGCTGGGTTTCAGTTAAGGTGAGGAAGTGGAGAAAATGTGTTGCGCTGAACAAGTACCGAGGGGGTGGAGGTATACCACTGGGGATTCCAGAGGACACCCTGGAAAGGTTGGCAGAAAGCACAGCAGTGGGAGGATGAGTCAGAAGCTAAAATGTACAAAACAACACAGGAATAAGAGGACATGGGAGGACACAAGCGCAGGTGGCTTCCATTTTTGGATAGTGGCCAAGTATGACAGGGGTGAGCAGAAAACTAATTTGGTTCCTGGTCCAAGTAGAACTTTGGGGAGGAAGTCTCTCTTCACCCTGCTGCAGGATTCCAGGTACTATCAGAGCCTTTGCAGCCAGTTCCCCGTCTGTCATTTATCTGACTCATGCCCACTTACATAATGTGACACACTGTTCTGCATATGTAATCTCAGAGTTTTGATGTGGATTTTTGAGGGTTAATCCCTCTACTATAACGATAAATAGATTAATCAAAGAACATGAGTTTCAGCTTGGTCACTTAATCTCCCTTAATTGCTCATAGGGATATCAAGAAAAAGCAATTGAGACACTGCATGCAAAGGGATTAGCACATGCTTAGGGTACAGTCTGAGCCCAATACATGCTCTTAATAATTTTCCACATTATTAAGGCAATCCTGAAAAAATTTCAATATACATTCTTATAGTTTAAATATGAGGTACTTCCAAAAGAGTTCATGTGTGAGAATGCAAGAATGATCAGAGGTGAAATGATTAGATTATAAGATTTGTGACCTAATCAGTGGATTGATCCACTGATATGAATTAATTGAGTGGTAACTGGTAACTGTAGGCAGGTAGGGTACATTTGGAGAAAGTAGGTCCCTGGGGGCATGACATTAGAGTTTATATTTTGTTCCTAGTAAGCACAGCATGTGCGCTTTCCCTTCCCCCACCCCCTCTCTCTCTCCCCTTCCTGGTTTCCTGGTTGCCAGGTCCCTATTCCCTTCCACCATGATGCTCTGTTTCACCTTGGGCCCAGAGTTTTGGGGTCAACTGACCATGGACCTCTGAAGCCAGAAACAAAAATAAACTTTTCTTCCTTGACATTGTTCTCATCAAGTCTTTCAGTCACAGTGACAAAAAGCTGACTAAATACTCATTCTATAGAAAATAAAATGACTACTCTTTGGTCTTTTGTTTTTGTTTTGGATGTCTGAAACAGTAGATCTTCTCTTTCATCCTGCCTTTTGAATTAGCAGGGTTGTGAGAGCTGTGGCCCAGCAAAGGTGTGAGGAACAAGTCTGGTTGCTAGATATTATTCCTCAGGGAAGACTTCCCTGATGCCCCTTCTGAACCATCCTATCAGTGTAAATCAGACATCTTGCTTTCATATGCTCACCTGGGTGGTTTCTGTCCTTACATAGTTCTTTCTGTCCGTCCCCTCCTAGGCTATGACCTCCTTCAGAGAGAAACCTGTGTCTTCACTCATCTTAGAATCCAAAGACATGTATTATGTGTGTTCAGTACATGATAAGAGACATTCCTTTCCTTTCATTTTTATGATCTTGTTTTAAAATGTTGGTTATACTCTTCCTGTTCTTTTGTGGTAGGGGTAGAGGGATCTCCAAATTAGAGGATGAGACAATTCTGCTGAAATTTTGGGGAAATTGTAATTAGGAAAGAAATTCAGATGAGGCAAGGAAATGAATACTTGAATGTATACATGTGCCAGAAAATAGGCTAGGTGGCCTCACCTGCAAATCTCATTTAATCCTTCTGACCCTTCATACCCGGAAGCTTGTATTCTCACTAAAGCACCCATACATCAATTCACACAATGACTTCAAGTCAAACACTTGACTGAACTTGAGCAAACTAATTACATGTTATAGAGATACAAAAATAGGTTTTTTAAAAAAATAGAATAGTGCCCATTCTGCTGATTCGAATCCCAAGAAAGCAAATCCAACATCAGAAGCCAAGAGCCCATTATTTGTATTGGGATCATCCACTTGTGGGAAATAGGTCAGAGAATAAAGATATTATATGCTTTCTGGATAATTATCTGAGATGAAACATCTTATAGTTGTGTAAAATATCAGTGGAGCTGCAATTTGGTGCCAGTTATCACAAGATCTGTTACAAATTTCCTTGATGTTCAGCAAGCATCAGATTGCCAACTATGGGAGAGTGCAGGACCACAGAACTCCTCCACACCATGGGCTGCTGTGTATCCCTTCTACTACTAACCTCAGCCTTACTCTCAACTCCTACCTGGGCCTCCACCTGTCCAGTTCTCTCAATATCCTTTTCTGTTCCTTGTTCTTAGATCATACAATCCACAGGATGAATTTCACCTTTACTAATGGCTATCCAGGGGCTCTGAAATGGTAGTAGATCACAAGCATGAAGACAGGGGCACCCCCTATATGTACATGTGAACAAAATACCTCCCATATCCTCCCCTTCAATTAGATCTGCTGGCTAATTTGGGGCCGGAACAGATGAGGCAGACTCTACTGACTGCTTTGTCTAGTCTGTTATTCACACTTCCTTTGCTAAAAAAAAAAAAAGTTCATGCAGTTGTGGGTTCAGTGATATATCATAGTACTATCAATAAGAGCAAGTCTGCTGGAGACTTCAGGAAAAGATTTCCTTGAATTGAAAAAAATAGTGTTTAAGTGTCCCCCAGAGGTCTATATGGTGAAGGCTTGGTTCTCATATGGCGCTATTGGGACCACCTTGTCTAAGTGGGAGGTGTTCAGGTCATTGGGAATGTGCTCTTGAAAGGGTCAGTAGGACCCCTGCCCCTTTTTCTTTTTCTCTTTCACTTTTTAGCTATGAGGTGAGCAGTTTGCTCCACAACAGACCCACCATTGCCATTCAGCATCCTACCAGAAGGCTAAAAGCAATGGATCCTCCTGATCATGAACTGGAACCTCCAAAACTGTGAGCTAAAATCAATCTTTCTTCTTTATGAGTTGATATCTTGGCTGTTTGTTACAGTAACTGATAGCTGACTAACCCAAAGTTCATGGGGAAAAAAACGATGCTTTTATGCCATTTACATTATCATGGGAGGACACAATGCCTGAAACTGCTAGAGTCATTTTGCACCCAAGAAGAGAAATATGCAAGAAGCTGGACTGGTTCTGTGTGAGAAAAGAAATTCCTAATTGGTGAGGTCACTTTCAGTTGGATATTTTGTTATTCACAGATAAAGGCATCTTCACAGACTTAATGGAAAAGCCAGGAATTTCTAGTATGTTATTCACACCTTGGTATGGAATAGAGAAAGGACAAGCAATAGGAATACATCTCTAATGACTGCATTTCTGGACTCATGGCAGACAGAAGTTGTTAAGTGAAGAAAGCCATCCTTGACCAGTGCCCTCCAATGACCCTGTTGAAATGGACAAAATATCCCAATATCCGATTTTCTTAATCTGCCTGGCAACTCCAGCATCTTAGAACCAGAACAATCCTAAAAAAACAGGTATACTTGCTTTGCAGCAAGTTTTTCAGTTGGGAAAGAATTCCATCCCATAACAATCCATTATATTTGAACCTCATTCTTGGAGTCCAGAAATCATGACAGAGATGGAACAAAACCTTTGAATTTTAGAGTTGGAAAAAAGATCATCTAGATAAAAAAAATTATTTTACAGATGAAAGAATGTCTAATTCTTTCTATAGACAATTAAAAGGATTCTTAAAACAAACAAAATCTTCACTTTTTTATTATGAAAGATAATTTCTTCAACAACTTTTAGACCATTTTTAAAAAATAAGACCATTTATTTCTACCAGGCACTTGGCATGTGGAATTCTCTTTATAAATGTTTATTGAACATGCGGAAAAAATGAACTCATGCAAAAGGAAAACTGCTTGGCTTTTCTAAGCTCTCAAGATATTGTCACATGAAGGAAAGCTTGGGTTGCTATCCCACACTGCTCTATTTCTGAATTAGCATCAGGATAAAATTATTCCTTCAAATGATTAAACTAAATAAATTTAGAATAAATAAACTAAATTTACATTTGGGCCTAGTTTACCTAACATGTGAGCATATGTTGATTAACCATATGTAGAATGTAGTTTTACGATACCTATTTTACCAAAACTTCCATTCCATTCACTTGGGAATCTTTGTATCCTACCCCTGTGTTAGGCAGCTTCCCATTGCTATAACAAATACCTGAGAAAAATAAACTTAAAAAGAGAAAAGGTCCATTTTGACTCATATTTTCAGAGATTTCTCTCTATGGTTCCTTGACCCCATTGCCTCTGGGCCTCTGGTGAGACAGAACATCATGACAGGAGCCTTCCCTTCAAGGCACACCCCCAATGACCTAATTTCCTCCCACTAGGCTTCATCTAATAAAGGCTCCACCCTCTCCTATAGGATAAGAACAGGAATATTATGAGAACACTGTTGTTTGAAATCTTTTCACAAAGCATTTTGTTCACTCTTTGAAATATAAAGTACTCCTTTTTTATAAAGAATGTTCCTTTGAAAATTATTTAACATTTTTCAGAATTTTTAGAAGTGAGTCTGAATAGATACAGAATGTAACTGACTAGATGATTTTTGTGGTCTCAAATGAAATCAAATGCTGATTTTTTTTTTTATTATCTTGAGAATTCTTTGAACTCCAGTAGTTCAATAGGAATAGAAATATTTATAATTTTATAATATTTATTTGGAACGCCATAGCATAATGATCTAATGATATGTCACTAAAGATTTTTTTTTTGTCACATCGACCACAGTCTTTTTAGGATGTGGTATCTAAAGTTTCATGACAGTACTAGGACCATTTTTGTTTTTTAGATTAGGCATTTCTGATCAGCATTTGTGGTAGGAAACTACAGATTCAAACTCTCATGGTTTGTTTGTTTGTTTAAGGAAAAATAGGCCCTCCCTCTTAAATTAAAACAATAAAATATGAGAGTTTCTAGACTAAGCAAATCTAGAAATTATGCAAAAAAGAAGAGGAATAACCTGAGATATTTTTTTTTTAAATCTGAAATTTTAGAGTATATATTTAAATAACAATCCTGGTAAAAAAATTTTTATGTTATTATTGATTAAACAAAAATTTAATGTCTTTAGAGGAAAGAGAAAATGGAGTTGGACAATGTCTTTGATAAAAGCATAGAAAAGGATTTACATATAGAAAGATAAATTGTTTTATTCAAATAATGACCAAAAGAGTTCTTACTAGAAGTAGACAACAAGGGGAAAAAACAAAAATGAAAGAGCAGGACATATTAATCCACTTTCACCTCCCAAATATTTTCACAAACAGCATTCTTTATTCACTCAGATTACCCACATCTCTGGTAATATCAACGAACTCAATAATAGTCATTTCCAGGTAAAAGATATGTAAATTGGGGACATAGTTTGTTGATATTTGTAACAGTAAAGTCGAGTAAAAATTCCAAATTTTTATCATTTTAGAAAACTACATTTTTTTTCCCATTCATAAGTTGTCATTGAGTGTTCTAATAATGCCAGAAGTTCTTGGAGTTAGTTGAGAAGAACACTACTGATTCCCTTGGAAGAAATAAGAGCAAAGTAACTGCACAAGTGGATGTAAAGTTTACTTATATCCAAGTTCTCTTTTTTTTTTTTTCAGAAAGAAATACAGCAAACCAGAACTGGTACAAATGTGACAGGATAGAAAACACCAACACCAAGGCAGTTACTCCTTTAATCTTCTATCACACAAATGTTGCCACCATGTGTTAGAATGAGATCTGACCCCAAGTAAAATAGCAATTAAGTGATCCTGCCCCCAAGAATGTAGTTAAGAAATAAAGGAATGTGAAGGATATGAGTGTTTAAATATATATATATATATATATATATATATATATATATATATATATATATATTTTAATCCAAGTCAATCATGTGTTTGAAACAGAAAATAAATTATTTACAGACATTTTAGTAGGTAAAAAGCACAGTCTTCAGTGACCTGAAGTATATCAGATACTTTTTAAAAAAAAATAGAAAAAACCAATAAAATATTTAGATATCTTCCAACTTTAACCATCATCTGAAGAGTCTCAAGAAGCAGGGGAAATTTACATAAATTCTCACTTTTTATGTATTGAGTAAAAATCAATTAGCTATAACTTTATTTAAAATAGATTGGCAAAAAAATTGTGCATACATTGCTCAATGCAGGTTGTGAATATATAGGTATTCACTGAACAATTCTGCAGGTTGTGAATATACAGGTATTCACTGAACAATTCTTTCTAGTTTTCTGTATGTTGAAAGTTTTCAGTTTTTACGTTTTTATGACAAAAAGTCTAAAGTTAGCCAGGTTCAATGGTGCATACCCATAATCCCAGCAACTCAAGAGGCTGAGGCAAGAGGATCTCAAATTCAAGGTTAGCTGCAGCAATTTAGCAAGACCCTCAGCAACTTTGCAAGACTCTGTCTCAAAATAAAAATTAAAAAGGGCTGGGATGTCCACATCTTAATACCCAGAACCTGTGAATATGTTACATTCTATGACAAAAGAGACTTTATATACATGATTACCTTAAGAATCTTGAGAAGACAATGCCATTGGGCTCACTGTAATCACAAAGGTACTTAAGAAAGGAAGGCAAAGGAATCAGAGTTAGAAAAGACATGGTGACAAGAGAAAGGAGTTTTATGACATGGGGCCATAGCCAAAGAATGTAGGCAGCCTCCATACGTAGCACAGCCCTACTGGCCCATTTTAGGTTTCTAAGTTCTGGCAGTATAACAACTATGTGGTTGTTTTAAGCCACTAAATTTGTGATAGTGTGTCATGACAGGATCAGGAAACATATAGCATATTACAAGCAAGATATCTATGGAGATCAAGCAGGAAAGAGATCAATATGTATTAAATAGGTGGAGGCTTATTGGGGCATATGAGGTACGTGAAAGGCCTTGAAGGCTGTATCCATTGGAATCTGCCTTTGTCTTCATGTCACCAAAAGCTATTGCAGTGACACAAAGCCACTTATTGTTATCATAATACAAGCAGTCCAAAAGAGGCAAAGCCAGGAAGGTGCTGTCTACAATGCCATCAATCTTCAGGCTCCTTTTAACCTTCAGCTCTATCCTTAATATGTGGCTTTCAGTCTCGTGGTTCCTTCATAATCACAAGAGAGCTGCTCCATCTTTAGTTTAACATCTTCATCCAAGAGAGAAAGAAGTAACTAGCAAAGAGGAAGGGCAATACAAAATTTTCTAGAGATCTCCAGCAGAGAATCCAATGCCACATAGCTATCCTTAACCCTACTAGCCAAATATAAATTAATATCCCAAAGTAAACTGGGGTTCTGCTGGTAATGAAGAACAGAATAGACATTATGTGGTACATCAGTGAGCTTTTCATCACTGTGACCAAAATACCCAAAAAGATCAACTTGGAAGAGAAGTTTATTTTGGTTTACAGTTTCAGAGATCTAGTCCGTGGTCAGCTGAGTCCGTTGCTCTTGGTCCAAGGTGAATCAGAACATTGTGAAGAAGAGTGTGGTAGAGGAGCTCTATTCATGGCTGGCCAGAAAACAGAGAGAGAGAGAGAAGGAGGAGGCCACTAGGAAGATGCACCTTTCCAGGGCATGCTTCCAGTGACTTGTGTTCCACTTGCCTACAGTTATTGCCACCCAGTACATTTAAACTATGATGACTGATTATTTCCATCCTCTCACAATTCAATCATTTCAGCTTTAAACATTCTTTCATTAACATAGGAATTTGGGGGAACATCATATATCCAAACTATAACATTCCCCCCTAGCCCCTAAAAATTCATGCCTATCTCACAATGCAAAATCCATTTAGTTCATTCCCAAGAGTCTCATCATCTTACAAATCTCAGCGTTTCCCAAAAGTCTAAGTTCAAAGTCTCTTCTGAGACTCAGGGCAAACTCTTGGCTTTGAGCTCCTGTAAAGATAAAAAGCAAGTTCTGTATATCCAATACAAAGTGGCACAGAATAAATATTCCCATTCCAAAAAAGAAGACGAAGGAGGGGGAGGAGGAGGAGGGGGAGGAGGGGCAGAAGGGATAGTGAACTAAAACAAGACCAAAATCCAGCTGGGAAAACAGGTTCTGTAACTCTGCTCATAAGTCCCTCCTACACATGGCACACAATGTGCTCTCCAAAGGGCTTGGGCATTCCGCCCCATTGGACTTGCCAGTTGCAACACACATGGGCTCTCTTTTAGCTGGCTCTCCCCACAGCTAGCAGCTTTTCTTGGCATATAGTCCACTTTTCTGGCATCTCTTAGTTCCCTGGGACTCCAGGCCAGCTTCATCTTCACCTTCCCAGCCTCTTGCATCCAACTTTCAGGGAGAGCTGCCATCACATTAACAAGCAAGTGTGGAAAAGTAAAGGAGAGGTTATTCCTGGCTCCAAGTACCCCTAAGGGAAATCTTTAGGAGAGACTTGAGAGTAATTTATGCATTGGGTCTCACCATGTCTTACTGCTAGGAACCCATTTGCCATTTCATGAACAGCTCAGGCTGGCCTCTCGAGGAAGAGACAGTGTAGAGAGGGGCCCAAACTATTCTTAGCAGTTGTGGCTATAGTCCCAGATGGGTGGGCAAGACCAATCTAGACCATCTGCTCCAGCAGAGACAGCAGAAATCCAAAGAACTGACCAGTCAACTCAGAATCCTGATGAATAATATTGTTGATCTAAATCACTAAGTTTTGGGATAGTTGATTATGTAGCAAAAACTAACTGACACACTGTTGTTTTTTTTGGACTCAGCTTTCCCCATAATCAGAATAGTGAGGTGCATAGGGCCAAGAGATAGGTGTGGGATGGAGAGAGGAAATGAGCTCAGGGAGGCAGCTCGTGGACTGTGTAGACCAAGATTGCTTGAACCAAGGAAGCCTCTGAATAGTCTGGTCCACCTCAAGGAAAGCTTATAGTCTGAGTTTGAAAGTCAAAACATTAAAGGCCACCATTTTCCTGCCCTTGTATTGTGGATTGGGATTACAGAAGAGGTCCACATCATTACGAGGTTTAGATCTTTTGATCCCAGGTCAAATATTACCACCTCACCCACCGACTCACAGATGTAAGGAGCAATTAATGAGAGATGTCGGTTCAGTAAGACAGAGCCAAATTATGAAGAAAGAGACATGGAGGTAGGTTAGAAAAAGGAAATGATGAAGAGATGATTTTAAGCTAGTATTGACTGGGATCTGTAGGGAGCATTGAGAGAAACATAATCTGAAAACTGGGAAAGGCTATAATCACTTTGTCAAATAGTTCAGTCATGAAGGGAAAACAGAAAAGGCCACCAGAGAATTGTTTTAAAGCAAAAAGTAGGACTCTGAACAAGTTTTATATTTTTTATAACTATATAACTAAACTATCACAGAGACTCTCTGGTTGTTTGCCAATTCTGTTTCTCCTTCCTCCTGGGCCCACAGCTTATCTATGTTTCCCAGCTTCCCTGTCAGGTAGAATCATGCGACTGAGTTTTGGCTAATGGAATAAGGGCAAAAGTAATGTGCTCCATTTCTAGATCTGACCATAGAACTTCCTACATGATTCTCTGCCCTCTCTGTCTTCCCTTATCTACTGCAGAATGAAAAGGATTCTGAAAATATAGAGAAGGGCAGAGCCACAAGTTAAAGAAACTAGGTCTCCACAGGTCCACAGGGAACACTATACACTGTCAAAACACCTTCATTGAACTTAGTGGAAGCAAGAATTAAATCTGTATTATGGTAAGCAACTTAGATTTGGTGGTTTATCTGATAAAGAAGCTGGCATTCTAACCCTAAATAATATGATGATCTATCTTCAAATCTATGATTAACAATATTTTAACAATGTTCCTGGCCCCTGCAATGCTATATTTCAAAGCACATGGAATCAGGAACAAGCCAAGTAATTGTAACAGTGCAGTAAGCACAATCTGAGACTTAGAGAGATGGAACTCTTAGCCCAGTATTATAAGAATGAACCTTAGTAAGAAGTAAATGCACAAGAAAGAAGGGAAATGTCAACCCTCCAGAATGAAGCCGCATCTGGGAATCCATGATTCTGATAAAGCACAAAAATGGGAAAATATTTAGTGAGATTTAAAAAAAAAAGAATATAAATGAAACAACTGTAGGCATGTCCCATAGAGCACCAAGCTAGACCAAAGACACTGCTTTCCTAATGGAAATTTAAAATTCATGGCAGAGTTCAATTGTATGGATGACATCAACAGCTTTAAGAAGTCTCCTTCTGCTCAAAACCAAGAGTCAGGTTTATTCCTCACTTTCCCGGCTGCTAATTCCATCTCTTAGAAGCACAGGAATCCACAAAGGAAACTGAACCTCCAGACCTAATTTTGTGATATAAAGAAAATACAGTGGTGATTTGATGTGCCTGGAAGTGACCAGGGGCCATATTGGAGTTTGTAACCAAGAAAGAAAGGAAAGCAGAAAACTGCTGGACATGAATCACCAACTTTAGAACATGGAGTTTTCTGTTATTTTATTTTTATTTATTTATTTATTTATTTATTTTTATTGGTTGTTCAAAACATTACAAAGCTCTTGACATATCATATTTCATACATTTGATTCAGGTGGGTTTTGAACTCCCAATTTTACCCCAAATACAGATTGCAGAATCACGTCGGTTACACATCTACATTTTTACATAATGCCCTATTAGTAACTGTTGTATTCTGCTACCTTTCCTATCCTCTACTATCTCCCCTCCCCTCCCCTCCCATCTTCTCTCTCTACCCCATCTACTGTAATTCATTTCTCTCCTTATTTATTTTCCCATTCCCCTCACAACCTCTTATATGTAATTTTGTATAACAATGAGGATCTCCCTCCATTACCATGCAATTTCCCTTTTCTCTCCCTTTCCCTCCCACCTCATGTATCTGTTTAATGTTAATCTTTTCTTCCTGCTCTTCCTCCCTGCTTTGTTCTTAGTTGCTCTCATTATATCAAAGAAGACATTTGGTATTTTTTTTTTAGGGATTGGCTAGCTTCACTAAGCATAATCTGCTCTAGTGTCATCCATTTCCCTGCAAATTCCATGATTTTGTCATTTTTTAGTGCTGTATAATACTCCATTGTGTATAAATGCCACATTTTTTTAATCCATTCATCTATTGAAGGGCATCTGGGTTGGTTCCACAGTCTAGCGATTGTGAATTGTGCTGCTATGAACATCGATGTAGCAGTATCCCTGTAGTACGCTCTTTTAAGGTCTTCAGGGAATAGTCCGAGAAGGGCAATAGCTGGGTCAAATGGTGGTTCTATTCCCAGCTTTCCCAGGAATCTCCATACTGCTTTCCAGATTGGCCGTACCAGTTTGCAGTCCCACCAGCAATGTACAAGAGTACCCTTTTCCCCACATCCTCTCCAGCACTTGTTGTTGTTTGACTTCATAATGGCTGCCAATCTTACTGGAGTGAGATGGTATCTTAGGGTGGTTTTGATTTGCATTTCTCTGACTGCTAGTGATGGTGAGCATTTTTTCATGTACTTGTTGATTGATTGTATGTCCTCCTCTGAGAAGTGTCTGTTCAGGTCCTTGGCCCATTTGTTGATTGGGTTATTTGTTTTCTTATTGTTTAATTTTTTGAGTTCTTTGTATACTCTGGATATTAGGGCTCTATCTGAAGTGTGAGGAGTAAAAATTTGTTCCCATGATGTAGGCTCCCTATTTACCTCTCTTATTGTTTCTCTTGCTGAGAAAAAACTTTTCAGTTTAAGTAGGTCCCATTTGTTGATTCTTGTTATTAACTTTTGTGCTTTGGGTGTCCTATTAAGGAATTTGGAGCCCGACCCCACAATATGTAGATCGGAGCCAACTTTTTCTTCTATCAGACGCAGAGTCTCTGATTTGATATCTAGCTCCTTGATCCACTTTGAGTTAACTTTTGTGCATGGCGAAAGGAGGGGATTCAGTTTCATTTTGTTGCATATGGATTTCCAGTTTTCCCAACACCATTTGTTGAAGATGCTATCCTTCCTCCATTGCATGCTTTTAGCTCCTTTATCAAATATAAGATAGCTGTAGCTTTGTGGATTAGTCTCTGTGTCCTCTATTCTGTACCATTGGTCCACCTGCCTGTTTTGGTACCAGTACCATGCTGTTTTTGTTACTATTGCTCTGTAATATAGTTTTAAATCCGGTATCGCTATACCACCTGATTCACACTTCCTGCTTAGAATTGCTTTTGCTATTCTTGGTCTTTTATTTTTCCATATGAATTTCATGATTGCTTTATCTATTTCTACAAGAAATGCCATTGGGATTTTGATTGGCATTGCATTAAACCTATAGAGAACTTTTGGTAATATTGCCATTTTGATGATGTTAGTTCTGCCTATCCATGAACAGGGTATATTTTTCTATCTTCTAAGATCTTCTTCTACTTCTCTTTTTAGGGTTTTGTAGTTTTCATTGTATAAGTCCTTCACCTCTTTTGTTAGGTTGATTCCCAAGTATTTTATTTTTTTTGAGGATATTGTGAATGGAGTGTTTTTCCTCATTTCCGTTTCAGAAGTTTTGTCACTGATATACAGAAATGCCTTTGATTTATGCGTGTTGATTTTATATCCTGCCACTTTGCTGAATTCATTTATTAGTTCTAGTAGTTTTTTTGTAGACCCTTTTGGGTCTTCTAGGTATAGAATCATGTCATCTGCAAATAGTGATAATTTAAGTTCTTCCTTTCCTATTTTTATGCCTTTAATTTCTTTCATCTGTCTAATTGCTCTGGCCAGTGTTTCGAGAACTATATTGAATAGAAGTGGTGATAGAGGGCATCCCTGTCTTGTTCCAGATTTTAGGGGGAATGCCTTCAATTTTTCTCCATTGAGAATGATGCTAGCCTGAGGCTTAGCATATATAGCTTTTACTATGTCGAGGTAAGTTCCTGTTATTCCTAGTTTTTCTAATGTTTTGAACATAAAGGGATGCTGAACTTTGTCGAATGCTTTTTCTGCGTCTATTGAGATGATCATATGGTTCTTATCTTTAAGTCTATTGATGTGGTGAATAACATTTATTGATTTCTGTATATTGAACCATCCTTGCATCCCAGGGATGAATCCTACTTGATCATGGTGCACAATTTTTTTGATGTGCCTTTGTATCCGATTCGCCAGAATTTTATTGAGGATTTTTGCATCTAGGTTCATCAGAGATATTGGTCTGTAGTTTTCTTTCTTTGAGGTGTGTTTGTCTGGTTTTGGAATCAGGGTGATGTTGGCCTCATAGAATGAATTTGGCAGAGCTCCCTCTTTTTCTATTTCCTGAAATAGCTTGAAAAGTATTGGTATTAATTCTTCCTTAAAGGTTTTGTAAAACTCTGCTGTATACCCATCCGGTCCTGGGCTTTTTTGGTTGGAAGTCATTTGATTGCTTCTTCTATTTCATCTATTGATATTGGTCTATTTAAGTTGTGAGTATCCTCCTGATTCAGTCTGGGCAAATCATATGACTTAAGGAATTTATCGATGTCTTCACTATCTTCTATTTTATTGGAATATAGGTTTTCAAAATAATTTCTAATTGTCTTCTGTATTTCTGTAGCATCTGTTGTGATATTGCCTTTTTCATCCCATATGTTAGTAATTTGAGTTCTCTCTCTTCTTCTCTTCGTTAGCATGGCTAAGGGTCTGTCGATCTTGTTTATTTTTTCAAAGAACCAACTTTTAGTTTTGTTAATTTTTTCAATAGTTTCTTTTGTTTCAATTTCGTTGATTTCCGCTCTGATTTTAATTATTTCTTGCCTTCTGCTACATTTGCTGTTGTTTTGCTCTTCCTTTTCTAGGGCTTTGAGATGAAGTGTGAGCTCTTTTATTTGTTGGTTTTTCCTTTTTTTGAGGAATGACCTCCAGGCGATGAATTTCCCTCTTAAAATTGCTTTCATTGTGTCCCATAGATTCCGATATGTTGTGTCTGTATTTTCATTTATCTCTAAGAATTTTTTGATTTCCTCCTTTATGTCTTCTGTAACCCATTGATCATTCAGTAACATATTGTTCATTTTCCATGTGATGTAGGATTTTTCCTTCCTTCTTTTATCATTGATTTCCAGTTTCATTCCATTATGATCAGATAAAATGCATGGGATTATCTCCACCCCTGTATATTTACTGAGGGTTGCCCTATGGCATAATATATGGTCTATTTTTGAGAAGGATCCATGTGCTGCTGAGAAAAAAGTATATCCACTTGATGATGGTTGATATATTCTATATATGTCAGTTAAGTCTAGGTTGTTGATTGTGATATTGAGTTCTATAGTTTCTTTATTCAACTTTTGTTTGGAGGATCTGTCAAATGGTGAGAGAGGTGTGTTGAAGTCACCCATAATTATTGTGTTGTGGTCTATTTGATTCTTGAACTTGAGGAGAATTTGTTTTATGAACGTCGCAGCACCATTATTTGGTGCATAAATATTGATAATTGTTATGTCTTGTTGGTGAATGGTTCCTTTTAACAGTATATAATGTCCTTCCTTATCCCTTTTGATTAACTTAGTCTTGAAGTCGATTTTATTCGATATGAGGATGGCCACCCCTGCTTGCTTACGAGGACCGTGTGCGTGGTATATTTTTTCCCAACCTTTCACCTTCAGCCTGTGTATGTCTTTTGCAATCAGATGTGTCTCCTGGAGGCAGCATATTGTTGGATTTGTTTTTTTAATCCATGTTACCAGCCTATGTCGCTTTATTGGAGAGTTAAGCCATTAATGTTTAGAGTTACTATTGATATATGGTTTGTACTTCCAGCCATGTTTGATTATTTATCTTCTTTTTTTTTTATTTAATTTAGTTTGTTTCTCCATGGTTAGCTTTCCCCCCACCCTCTGTTTTTATAGAGGCACTTCCCACTGATGGTTTTGGTTATTGTTTTTCATTTCTTCCTCGTGTAGTGTTTTGCTCAAGATGCTTTGCAATGCTGGTTTTCTGGCTGCAAATTCTTTCAGATTTTGTTTGTCATGAAAGATTTTTATTTCATTGTCATACCTGAAGCTTAATTTTGCTGGATACAGAATTCTTGGTTGGCATCCATTGTCTTTCAGTGTTTGAAATACGTTGTTCCAGGATCTTCTCGCTTTCAGTGTCTGTGATGAAAAATCCGTTGTTAACCTTATTGGTTTACCCCTGAATGTAATCTGCCTCCTTTCTCTTGTAGCTTTTAATATTTTCTCTTTGTTCTGTATATTGGATATCTTCATAACAATGTGTCTTGGCGTTGGTCTACTGTGATTTTGTGTGCTCGGTGTCCTGTATGCATCTAAAATTTGTATATCCGTTCCCTTTTTTATTTCTGGAAAGTTTTCTGTAATTATTTCATTCAGCAGGCTACTCATTCCCTTGGTTTGAATCTCTGTACCTTCTTCTATCCCGATGACTCGTAGTTTTGGTTTTTTTATGTTGTCCCATATCTCTTGGATGTTTCTCTCATGATTTTTAACCAGCCTTTCTGAGTTGGCTAGGCTCTTTTCAAGATGATATATTTTGTCTTCATTATCTGACGTTCTGGCTTCTACTTGCTCCACTCTGTTAGTGATACTCTCAATTGAGTTTTTAATTTGGTTTATTGTTTCCTTCATTTCTAGAATTATTGTTTGATTTTTTTTTAATAATCTCTATCTCCTGATAAAGATGCCTAACTTCTTCTTTTATCTGTTTATGTAATTGATTTTCAAAGTGTTCTTTCACTGTTTGGATTTGCTGTCTCGTATCCTCTTTAAGGTTCCATTCCATCTGTCTAAGGTGTTCCTTGAGTTCTTTATATGACCATTTTTCTGCTGACTCTAGGTCCTCCTGAATATTTATGCTGTCCTTCATTGTTTGTACCCCTTTTCTTCCTTGCTTTTTTATGCTGCTCATGTTACTTCTTGTTCTGCTTGACTGCTGAGTTACTGTTTACTCTTATAAATTTATTTGATGCTTGGGAGGAAAGATATTAGAAGGGAAGGGAAGAAGTCACTAAAGAGAATGAGAGTAGGCAGGTAGAATTCAAGGAAGGGGGAATAAGAAAATTGAAAAGAAATGAAAAGACAAAAGAAACAAAAACAAAACACACAAAAAAAAGTTAGAAAAGAAAGAAAGAAAAGAAAAATTTTTTTTTACAAAAATAATAATGATAATAAAAATAATGAAAATTAAAATTGAAAAAATTATAATAATTAAAAAAATTAAAAAAAATTAGAAACATTAAAAAAAGTTAAAGAACAACAACAATAAAAAATTGAAAATGAAAGAAAAAAAAGAAAAAGAAAAAAAAATGATAATAATAATAATAATAAATGCAGTCATAGAGTTCGATTAATTTCTCTTCCAGTAGGTGGAGCTGTGCCCACTGGGTCAAGCTTCTCCTCTCACTAAGTGGGAACCAATCACTGTGTAGCAGCTCTTCCTCACAGACTGGGCGGGTCTCCAATCCTGAGTGCCTAGGGCCTTCTCTTGTGTTTCCTCAAGCCAGGCCATGCTCACCTGTGACGCTCACCACAATGCTGGCTACATGCCAGGTCTGCTGCTCCTGGGAGCCCTGTTGCGCTGGTTTCAATGCAGTTATCTCCTCCGCCCGTGACCTCAGTTCTCTGCCAAGGTGGTATCACATGTAAATGGTGACCGTTCGTTCCCTTTGCTGGGTGACCAGTGCAACGGGTGGGTCCTGACTGTCTCTCCCAATCCCCGTTTCAATCCTGTGGCCACTGCCTATGAAGGCTCGGTTGGTTTTTACCTCTGAAAGTTCCTAAGGGCCAACCAGTTATTTCAGCGGGATTGTTAGTGCTGAGTCACAAGAAGCAGGCGAACCGGAGCTTGGATGCAGCCGATCCGGGCTCGGTGTGTGTGTTCTGAGGGGCCCAGACTGTACACCCCAGATCCACGTCAGCTCAGCATTGCCTAGTGATCCTGGGCAAACAGCATTTATACAGTTTACAGCTCCCTATGCCCGCGCAGTTGAAGAGGTCAGAGACTTGATCTCTCCCCGCCCGCTGCCATGTTAGATCTCCTCAATGATATTCATGTTGCCCTTACAGCTTCCTGGCATAAGCAAGTTCTTGGGATTATACAAACTGCTGCTTCTGTTTCCAGTCCAGATTTCTAGAAATTAAACCCTGCCGCCATCGCCTCTTCCCCGGGGCCACGCTCAGGGGCGCCGCTCTCGTCCGCGACCGTAGCTGCGCCAAAGAACCGGTGCCCAGCCCCCAGGGCCCAAGGGGCTGCCGCCGCGGCTCTCTGGCTCCTTCCTCTGAAGCACGGGTCCCCTCGCAGGGGCATGCAGAACGACCCCAGAGCAGGCTCTGCCCGAGGGTGCAGCGGCGAACAGGCGACCCAGGTGCTCAAGGCTGCGGTCCAGCCTTTGGAGAACAGGGCTCGGCACGCAGCCCAGCTCCAACCTCTAGGTGCGGCTGCCGGACAGTGTAGCCATAGCCATCAAGACAGCCGGCAGAAAGCAAATGGCCGCTCCCGCAGAGTGGAATTTCGGCACAGAAACCGCAGCCCAGCCAATGATCCCAATCCACAAACTCTCCCTGCATAAAAAATATTCAAAAAAAAAAAAAAAAAGGGCAGGGCGCACTGAGCTTTCTTTGCCTAGGGTACTTACAATCAATTGCTGATTACACATTCACCTTTTCTGCCCGGAGCGAAGCGAAAGAGGAAGCAGATGGGAGCAAAGCGCCCTCGGCTTTGGGCGGCAAAGCGTCCGGGAGCCAAGTGTCTCTTTTTCGATCTCTTTGTTCTTCCTGCTGCTTGGCAAAGTGGTCCGCTACAGATTAACGGTGGAAGGGGTTCTTACACGCTGTGCGAAATCTCGATTAAAGCCGCTGCTCTGAGCACCCCGCTCAGCACTTCAGCAACCCCCGTGCGCAGCGGCCTTTCTGTTATTTTAGAGAAAAGTGAGATATGACCAGAGATTATGAAGAGAAATCTGTCATAAAATATTTCACATATCTTAAAAATATGAAATATTATGTAGATAGGAATAATCTTGTCCTTTGTGGGAGAAAATTGGAGAAACGTTTATAGAAATAAGTGAAATTCCATAGATGCTCTATGTTTAACTTAGACTTAAAAGTATACATTGGGAAAAATAAAAAGGAAAGAATACACATAAAACCAGGAATAAATCCTTACAAGTATAGGCTTTGGGAGGGTGGAAACTGCCTGTTTTTTTCTTAATTCTGTATCTATAAAAATTATGCCAGAAAGTCTAAAAACTTCCAAATGTAATCTACAAACTGTAAGGGCAACTAATGCTTACTAACTCATGGTGTAATTGATATTTAGATGATACATTGGTCACCTCTCAATGTGTTGATATGCTATTATATGAGATTAATATGGTATAATCTCAATAAACAATAGAAGACACCTCCAGATTTGCTTCCACATTTTCCATCATAAAGAATGAACTTAAGGCTGGGCATGGTGGCATACAACTGTAATCCCAGCTACTCAGGAGGCTATGGCAGGAGGATTGCAAGTTCAAGGCCAGACTTAGTGAGACTCTTACTTCGTGAAGATTAGAAAAAAAGGACTGAGGATATAGCTCAGTGGTAGGGCAATTGCTTAACATGTGTGAAGTCCTTGGTTCAATCTCCAGTACTGCAAAAAAAGAAAAAATATATCTTCTAATATGTAATTTGGGATAAGAAAGTTAAATATAATAATAAAGAGGAATGACTCATAAAGTAAATGAGAAGATAGTAAGAAGTTATCCAAATATTTTTCAATATATTTAATTCAAAACTGGTTGAAGAGAGCAGACTGATCATGTTTGACTTTGTCTCTACCAGATCCCACTGAACTAGAATAAAGATATATAAACATAGCCCAAGTAAATACTTGAACCCCAAATTACAGTCTCAACATGGTGCTTTCCTCATTGAAAAACTTCTGAAACATAGTAGGGAGTGCCTTATTAGTATACTTGGTAATATCTGTTTTTTTTCCTATCACCTTCTCTAACTTCACCTATAACAACAGCCATTTCTGAAATATTCTTTCTCTCTCAACTCCCACATATGTGTTGTGTTAACTTTCCCAGATACCCACTTCCCTAGGTTATTATCTTTCCTCCGTTCCTTACACTCCTCTTTATTATCTTCCTGTTTTAAGTCGCAACTGGAACTTCTAATCTTTCCTTTGAGCCACTTCAGATAGTTTCAAAATTCCTAGAAGATCCAGTGTCTCCCCACTCTCCTCCTCAAGAAAAGAAATTGTATGGAGATCTCTAAGAAGTATAATTTTCTCACTCTAACAAATTTTCAAATCTTTATGAAGAACTTCTGATGAACAATACTTTCTACCTCAATGCCCCCCAGTAAATCAATATATAGATGAAGTAAGATATACTAAGACAAGGCGGCATTGGACAGATATATTGGACAAAGTTTTTGATGGAAACTTGAATCATATTGACAGAAAGAGCTGGAAAAAAATAAATGAGCAGGGCTGGGGTTGTGGCTCAGTGGTAGAGCGCTCACCTAGCACACGTGAGGCACTGGGTTCAATCCTCAGCACTCCTTAAAATAAATAAATAAAATAAAGGTATTGTGTCCAACTACAGCTAAATTTTAAAAAAAAGATAAAATAAATGAGCAAAAAAACCCCCCAAAAACCTAAAAACAAAGCCTAGAATGCCAGAGGCAGCAGAAATAGAGGTGGAGTTATTTACAGAACCAAGAACTAAAGGTTGGAGGGTAGAGATTGCAGCCTTCTATCTGGGAAGCAGTCAATAAAGAAGATGGTGAGATGCCCTGCTGTGCCTGTCAGGTGAAATCAAACTTCTCTGCTGTATTTTGCTATTCAGTTTAAAGAAACAAGGTATTTTCCACATTGAGAGTGGGCATGAGGGGCTATGCTAATTGACTACAGCAAAGAGAATACATTAGGAACAACAGGTGCAATTAGAGTAATCACTTGGTTAATTTTATGATCATCTATGTTATTATCTAAGATCCATTTGTCTTTTGCATAGACCAGACAAAATAAATGAAAAATCAGTCACCAAGCATTTTAAAAGTCTTTGATGGTAGCATTAATTTCTGCAGTTTCCTGAGGGATTCAATAGTGCTTTTGTTTTACAAAGTTGTCTTTTCTACTGTGAAAAAGCCTAAACTCCAAGTCACAGTGACTGTTTTGCTATTTGCTTAGTATGGCTTTTCCAACTCTCCATTCAGGTGCTAAAATGGATTAGGGATCCACTGAGCCCACTATGATAGAGGTTTGGGGTATTAAATGCCTTCATTAGGGGCTGGGGATGTGGCTCAGTGGTAGAGGACTTGCTTAGCATGTGTGAGGCTCTGTGTTTAATTCCCAGCACCACAAAAATATGTAAGTAAATAAATGGTAGTAAATAAATTAGTCAAGATGGTCTATGTTATGCATCATTAACAGATAATCACAAATATTAGTGGATTCCAAAAACAAAGAATAATTTCTAGTTTATGTTACATGTCCATCACAGACTAGATATGGTACTACTCTATATTTCTCCATTCCGGGACCCAGGATGCCTTTTGGATGATCTTGAGAAAAAGAAACGTGGTAAAACATAGAGTGTCTTGAAACTCTTTCCCAGGAATAACATATGATACTTCTAACCTGCCTGCATTTATCAGGCAAAGTAATCATACAGCCACTCCTGAGTTCAATCTGGCATAATTCTTCCATCTTGAAGGAACTACAAAGTGGGTTGGATGAGGGGTGAGAATATTAAGCAAATGTGAAAAATATCTTCTACATTGTCTGACTTGCATGGACTTCCACCTTTGGAGTCCTAGAAAATAATGTCTGTTCAGACGCAGTTTATAGTAATTCCAGAGAAATCTAATTTTTTTTTTGTAGATTTATAATATACACTTATGGCAATGTCACAGAATTCTTTTTCCAGGAGACAAGTCTTTCCTCCCATTCAAAGTTACCAGATTTAAGAAAGGGCTCAGGTCTGTAAACAGGATGAATAGTAGTAACTCTTCATCTGTGATTAAATTAATCTTCTACTCACAAATTAGAAATTGTCTATTTTATATTTAAAGTAAAATCTTTGACTGGGGTTATAATTCAGTGATAGAGTTCTTGCCTAGCATGTGCGAGACCCTGCATTTGATCCCTGGTACTGCAGGAAACAAACAAAAAACTTTATTTATTACCAAAATGTAAAACTGTCCATCCATTTCAATCTTAGAGACATTATAATCAATTGGTCAACATCAAAAATGTCTGCTTTTAAACCACTCTAATTATTACTAATCTGTCCCATTTTGTCAATATCTGCTGCCATCTGGCCTCTGTCACTCTGAAATCCATCAACCATATGGAAATCAAAGAGCCTATTTATATGGGAGCATCTTCAGTTGTCATCTCCAGCCTTCAAGAGCAGACACTAGAGAGCTTTCCAAGAAAATTGGAGCTCCTCTGACTAATGTCTTCCTCCGTGTTTTTTTTTTTTTTTTTTTTTTATAAACATAGTGTTTGCTTTATCAAACCATTCTACTTAACACTGCTTTCCAATCAATCCCTCTTGATCTTAGCCCTCAGTTTCCCCAACTTCAACATTCCAATTGGTGTACCCAGGTCATTATTGGATTCAGCTTTCTGGGTTCTTTAATTTACTATATATGTCCTCTACACTAAATGTGATTAATTGCAAAAAAATAATCTCTTCAAGAAACCTTCATAACAAAATACCAGATTCCCTATTAACAAGAAAAGGGGATCAAGTTTAACAGGCCAAAACAGAAGACAGGAGTCTGTCAAAACATATAGATGGCACAAGACAGCTCTGACCTCAGACCCCCTGTGCTGAAGGAGTCACTGGCAAAACTCCAGGTGTAAGAGCTGTAAATAACCAGAGTCAAATGAGAAATACAAGAATGTTTCCCATTTAGTCATCCTCTGAGCTCTCCGCAGACCTTTCATCTGTAGCCACTTTCCAATTTGTGCGTTTGTTTGTCCTCTCCTGTATTTCATTGTTAACTACGGGGATATGGACATTTTTCTCTCTCTTTTTCCTTTTGGTTTTCTCATTGTCTCTTTCCTCACTCTCCTCAGAACTGCTGGATGCTGAATCAGCTGACTGGGAAGTGTCACTTTCTGCCCCTACAAATAAAGCAGATTTTTTGAGAGACTTTTTCCTAGATTTTTTCTTGCGCTTATGTGGTTGTTTTCTTTTCCGGGTACTAGAAGCCCCAGTTTCTTCTGAGAACTCGTTTGAGGAATCTGCTGTTACATCTGTGGCTTCCTTCTTGCTTTTCTTCTGTTTTTTGTGTGATCTTTTTTTCTGCTTCTTTTTGTGAGATTTCTTTGACTTCTTATGTTTGCGGGATTCATGAGTAGATGATTTTACCTGGGGAGATGTTTTTTTCCCATTGGTAATATCTTGCTGATCACTACTGTCTGTTTCAAACTCTTCAGGGTACAATTCTTTATAACCACTGTGACCCCATCTGTCTGGCATGTTAGCTTCATAATCATATAGCTTCTTATTCCAGGATTTAGCTTTCAGAAAATCATCTTCCAGAGTCCCAGCAATTTCATTCTTTGGCCTCCAGTAGTCTCTTTGACTTTCTTCATCAAAACCATCACTACGCATCCGACTTGAACTGCTGGGTAACATTTTCCTTTTCGTCCCCTGGTAAGCATCCTCCATCTGTTTCTCTAGTTCTCTTATTTTCCACATATCTGACTCCTCCTGAATCTTATTGTGAGCATCTGTATGCCTGATGACATTCCTCAGGAGGACTTTCCCCAATGGAACCCGAGACATTCTTCAATCGTGCGCCGTAGCCTCGCGTGGCGGGGCTTCCTCCGTGTTTTGAGAAAGATAGTATAAGCTGAGTATCTTTTATTCCCAGTGCTTGGAACTCTAACTGTTCTGGATTTGGGATTTGGAATATTCACATATATGGAATGAGTTATCTTGGGAATGGAACCCAAGTTGAAACACAAAATTCATTTATGTTTCATAGAAATTTATACCCATAGCCTGAAGGTCTTTTTACACCACAATTTTAATATATCTAAATTTTGATTGCAACCCATCCCATGAGGTCAGGCATAGAATCTTCTACTGTGGTGTATGTCATCACTCAAAAAGTTTTTGATTTTGGAGCATTTTGGATTCAGGGACTGGATTAGGGATGCTCAACTTACATTCTCTGAGGTCGTCAATAATACATAATAAAAGAATACATTCATATGTTAGGGATGCCGTAAAATACCACAGACAAGGTGACTACAACAACAGAAATTTACTTTGTCAAAGTGTCAGAAGCTGGATGGTCAAGGCAGGGCTGGTTTCTCCTGAGGCTTTACTCCATTCCTTTGCATGTGTGCATCCCTGGTATGTCTTCCTCTTCTTATAAGGACACCATCGTATTGGATTAAGGCCCATCTTTATGGCTTCATTTAACCTTATTTCCTGTTTAAAGGACATACCTTCAAACATAGTCATATTGGGGCTTAGGTTTTCAAAACATGAATTTGGGGGCAGGGAGGGACACAATTCAGTCCATAACACACTGTTTCTTAATACATTTTACCTTCCATTTAGTTGACCTGATGGGGCAGTGCGTTCAACTTGATTTGCAGTTCTCCAGTGGACAAGATCACATTTGGGGTCTGGCATTTGGTTACACTGGTATTTGTGGTCCTGATTTTGGTATATTTTGCTATTTAGAGTCTAATAGCTCCAAAAGATGTTAGGTTGCGGGGCAGACACAGAAGTTTTCTGAAGTTTTTATTATGTCTTAAGCAAACATTTTAACATTCTGGGGTTATTATTCTTTTCTGTAACCTCTCCAGTGCACTCAGAAACAACCAGACCCTTCAAAGTCCCTATGATCTTCTCTACAACAGCATCTAAATATTAAAGCAACCATTTGGTCTCCCAAAACTGTATCTTTAATGTTAGGCATTTCATTCTGGGCAACCACAAGTAATAATCTTATTTTGCCATTAACGACTAATATCACAGAGGTCATCACTACTTCAAATCTTACCCTCTCCAATACTAAGTTCCCATTTTTTAAAAAAGAATGTGTGAAGTCATTTTTGATAAAGATTCAGTAAGAAAAATATCTATTGTAGATTGCGTTTTTGTCAGCTTTGTATCACTGTGACCAAAAGACTTAACAAAAACAACATAGAGAAGGAAAAGTTTATTTTGGCTCACAGTTTCAGAGGCACCAAGCATTGTTGGTCCACTTCATAGCTCTGGGCCTAAAGTGTGGCAGAACATCACAGCCGTAGGACATGGCAGGAGAATGCAGCTCAGGACATGGTAACCAAGAAGCAGAGAGAGCTCCACTCACCAAGGACAAAATGTAAACCCCCCAAAGCATACCCTCAGTGACCTACTTCTTCCAGCCACATCATACCTGCCCCCAGTTACTGCTCAGTTAATCCATGTAAGTAGGTTAATCCAATGATTAGGCTATACCTCTCACAATCCAATCATTTCACCTCTGAACATTCTTTCAGTCTCATACCTGAGCTATTTCGAATACCTCAGATCTAAACTATAATTGGCAGTCAAAACAATAAATGATCTGCCATCGTGTATAACAATTGAGAATAAATAATTAAAAAAACAATAAATGATCTAATAGATCCCCCAAATTGTGGTATATATGTGTAATAAGAATTGTAGTGCAAACAACAAAGTACATATATAAAGACATGAATTGGCAGAACATACTTTATATACAAAGATGAAAATTTGTGCTCTACATGTATAATAAGAATTTTAATTCATTCCACTGTTGTGTATTTTAAAAAATAAATAAATTAATTAAATTAAAAAAATGGCTTCCAATCAGGAAAGCACATAAATATTTGAGTAAAGCTACAGCTGCTAGAAATGAATAGGCATTATGAGAAAGACAGTGCAGAAGCCTATGTCAGTCTGTCACCACTTCTGATGGAAGAAGACACCCTACTTCACTGCCTCCTTCCAAATCTTATATGGTTATCTTCCTTGGCCTACTCTAAACAAGAACATTGCTAGCAAAGGATTCTGAGAAATATATTCCAGGGCTTCCAGCCTCTGTCATACAGTAGAGATCATGAAAGGACTGAATGCCAGCAGACATATACCTGGTACACATCTCTTTCTGGAAATTATTGGATGATATCCTTCACAAAAATGAAGGATTAAAAAAAAAAGAAGAAGGAGATTACAATATCCTAAATACTGAGAGCTCGAACAGAAGAGAAACAAAAGACTTTTCCATAATGATGACAAAAATGAGTCCTATGATGAACACTGTCATCAGCTGCTTATAGAGCAACCAGTCTAGTTTACAGGATGAAGGAATTGAAGAAAGGGTCCAAGGAAAACAAATAGATAGAATAGGGTAATTGTATTTAAAAAAAAAAAAACCTTACAGTTCCATTGGAAAGATAAGGAAAGAATTAGGAATTATATGTGCATGCTTGGGACTGAGAGGTTCCTTCCCCCACCCCACCCCACCCCCCCCCCCAAAAAATTAAAAGGGCAATGATTAACTCGAGGAAAAAAAGAGCATACTCCTTAGTTTAGTGACAATATGGTCATAATACTAAAATCACTAAATCTTAAACTTTTATTATAATTATATTGAGAGGAATGGAGAGACAAATCAAGGTAGTTATACAAGAAAGTTAATTTTTCACATGCTATGATAAAAGGTTTAGGTTAGTTTTAAAATGGATAAATCTATAAACAATAATATGATAATTTTTACTTCAGAGTTGAAGGTAAATATTAGAATAAACAGATATAAGATGTGAAAGTGATAGATTCTAAGACATGATTAGTGGGGATAAAAACGGGTAGAAAAAGGGCTTGACTTTTTTTGTAAGCTTCATAGGACAATTTGATTATTAAACCTTTTTACATGTATTAGTTAGATATAATATACAATCATTATTTTTAAAAGACTGAATGAAATATAGGAAATAAAGACACATGCTATTACCCATGCTTCTCAAACTTTAATGTACATATGGACTACTGAATGCTACTTCAGTAGATCTGGGATGGGGCCTTAAATTCTATATCACTTTCAAGTTCCCAAGTGATGTCAGTGCTGCTAGTTTGTTCATGAACTATTCCTTGAGTAACAAAGTTGTATGCTGTTCTTAAGGAAAGGGAAAGAGAGAGAAGTAATTAGAGGGACACCCAGGATGAAACTGGGATTATCATTGTGAGAGGTCCAATTACACACCTTTCACTCTCTCCCCATTCTAGCTTTTCTGTCTGAAAATCTATTCTTACTTTAAGACCTAATTTATAAGTCAGTTTCTCTGTGGAACTTCCCTGAACTTTTGCCCCTTTTCAGTCCCAAGCAACATTATTTCCCAGTTTGGAGGTTCTCAAAAAAGTCTAAATCTGTGTAGTCCTTAAATTTAGCATAGATGTTAGAAATGTTTAAATAAATACTATGAAGAAATAAATCACTAATGTCAACCACATAATAACAAATTATAGTTACTGGAAGTGTTTGGGAAAATAGGTACATGTTCATTGGTGATATCATAGAATGGATTTCTTTATTCACTAGAAGTTGATGACCATATAAATTCCCCCCTAAGAGTCTATGATTTTGTACTTTGGCTGTTATGAAATAATAATATTTTCAAAGGATATATGTTATGCTTTCATTAATTTATTTTGAGGAATTTTTTTTTAGTTTTTAACAGATCTGATAAGAGTTAATTCTCTAATAAGAAAGCAATTTTAATGTGATAGAAACAGGCTTAAGAAATTATACAAGATTTTATCCGTCAAGGTCACCCTGCCAAGTTTAATCTCCCACAAGCAAACCTGACCTCAACTTGGCAGCCTCTGCACCCTAAATGATAGGACTGTAAAGAAAACCAATATTCATTCTAATTAGGGTGATAACCAGCTGTTGGAAATGAGCAAATGAGCCTAAAGTGGGGATCCTGCCAGCACCACTCCTAAATAGCAAGAAGTTATTAAAATGATGAGGCTGACACAATGCTCCAGCTACTCCTAAGAGGTATAAAATGCTGGCCTCAGGTGGATGTGTCATTCCAGATGCTGGGTTTAACACTGCACAGGTCTGCAGATGCAGGAGTGAGTGATCATGATTAGAAAAGAAACCAGAAAAAAAAAAAACAAAAAAACCCCCAAAAAACAGTAAGGCATCACAAAGGAAGGAGCTGGAGCAGCCGATGTTGTCACCTGCCAAAATTTAGATTTCACTTGGTATCCCAAGATCTCACAGGAGACTTATCAATTATTAGTGATTTCATGCCTAGATACACATTAAAATCACCTGGTTGCTTTTTTAAAATTACTGATGTTCAAGACCTACTATATCCAGAGATCTTGATATACAAGGTCTGGGCCAGGGTCTAGGTTTCAGGATCATTTATTTTTAATGATCATTTATTTTTTATTTTTAAAGGTCAACAAATTTTTAGTAAGTTGCAAGCTCTCTATATAATGACTGTTGGTATCCAAGGTCTACTGTCTCCCGGTTTAATAAATGCTTTCCTCTACCCAGATTCTGATATGCTACAGGTGCAATGAATAAACAACCTCGTTCAGCAATTCTAGAGCATCTTTCAAGAACATACTCAAAACCAGGAGGGGTTCAGTCAACTGGAGAGACTGAGTCTCCTTTCTGTCATGTAGAATCTTGTCCATTCCTCTTCAGTCGTATCAGAGGCCAATCTTGCAGAAGCCAGGAGGCTCTGAGTAAGGTGTGGGCAAAAAAATAACTCCACAGTTTCCACGTGGCCAATTTCATCCCACAATCAGACAGCTATTGCCTATTACTGCGTATGCATGCCCATGTACACACATACACACATACATGCTCACACACTAATTGTAATACTCAGCTGTAACCAGACAGTTCTCCCAGGGCATCCCCAACTGCACCTAAAATCGAGAATAATTTTGTCATTCATGTGGTAACACTTTCTTGAAAATATAAATACTGAAATATATCTAATCTTGATAAGAACCTTCTCATCTCTATCATACATTTAAAAATCAAGTTGGGTAATTAGTTTTTAAAATATATTTCGACTGGACAAAAAACGCTTTACCATAGCCATGGATCAGCCCATTACCACACATGACAAGGAACCTGCCTGCCCACTCTAGATGACACTTAGAGCTCCTTTCAGTGACTGGAGCCACTCAGGCAGTTCTAAGGCTTCACTCCATTGTTTCCCACCCCTCAACAGTTGCTCTTCTTTGTTGCCTGATGTTTCTACATCTTGAAAACTTTGTTTCATATATTTATCCAATTTTGAAGAAGCTTCAGACAAGAGTTAAATATAGTTCCCATTCATAATTTCATCCTGACCTAAAATGGAAAATTTGGATACATTTTTAACTAAAACAGAAAAATATTAAATTTATCATCTTTATAATTTGATTTGAAAAAAAAATTGCTTCCTCACTGGGCTCATGAGATTCACAGGGGGAAATAATTCAGAGGCTGTTTTATTTACCTTCATGTTCTGACTACCAGATTTCTCAGTTCTAAGATGTGTGAATCATCGATCTATTAGTCATTTCAGTGGGTTTGGTCAGAAACCACTACAGTGACTATATACTCAATTGTGAGGCACATCTTTACATCAGAAATATGAGCTTGTGAAAATGATACATTTTAACATTAAGGAAATGTAGTGATTTCCTTTTAACCTTGAATTCGTGTTAGTTATGACAAAACTCTTCTCATTCAAATATACCTCTGGAAGGCCATAGGGCTACTGATATGGCAAACTGGGATCTCAAACATTCCAAATTGCAAGTAGATCCCTATACAAACCTCTGCAGATTCTCCTAAGAGCCTAATCAACTCAATTATAGAACATTCTTTGAATGGAAAAACAATTTTTTTTCTCCCTATCCTTTGGAATTCTCTTGGTTACTTGAGTAACAGTGCCCAGAGTACATGAAGAAGGAAAATCAGTGATAGTGAGAATATTTCTCCTCTATGTCCTTGATAAGTGAATCTCCACTACATTTGAGTTACCTGGAGGGCATGTTATCACACACATTGTTGGACCCCACCCAGCGTTCCAGATGTGGTTAAGTCTAAGATTGTCAGCAGCTAGGCAGGAATTTTAAGATCAAGCACCTGCACCATCACTAAACATGTGATATATGAAGTATAATGTGGAACTGAGCATGCTCAGCAATGCTATGAGAGTCTTTCCAATATGAATGTGTTACAGTCTCCCCAGTAAAATTCTCTTGCCTTCTAAGAGCAGAGACACTGCTTCTGAAGTCATCCCTGTTGCTCTCCTTACTTGCCACAAGTAATAAACCATTTTTCACTCTTTTATCTTCAGGTTGTGCTTATACTTTGTACTCACCAAGGGGTAAACCAATTGTGTTCACTTCCCTGTTAGTTATGACAATATATGAATTTCTAACAAGTTTCCAGGTAATGCTAATGCAGCTGGTCCTGGAGCTACACCCTGAGAACCACTGTTCTGGAGCTTTATTGGCCACAGGCCATAAAACATGCAAAGAGAGAGATCTTATTGTCCTGGGAATACATCTCCCTCTTTCAGAGTTGGTGATAACCACAGATTGACATTTATACGTATAAGGTATTTACAAGTCAGATGTTCCTAATTTGAAGAATTGGCATCCTTAGGGACCTCTGATCGTCTCTCCTCTAACTTTGACATGTTTTACCTATTTTGCTAGTTAAGAGGAAAACAGAATGAGTACAAGTTTGCCATCTTCCATTACTATACTTCAGGGGAAAATATATAGGTTGTTTTTACCTAAGAGAAAAGAGGATCCTAAGCTAGTTATTTTCCTTAATCTCTTTCATTTTTATTATCCTGTCATTCAGTAATCAGTTGCCAGTGATGAACATGGGAATTGCTAACTCATAGAAATTTGGGGGTATTTTTTATTATTGCCTGCTGTTGGTGACAACTTTTAACACAGATCTCATGCAATAAAAACCCCACCAGCTGTCTCCTCCCCTAATTTGGGGGAGGAGACAGGCAACTGCAGGAGTCTGGAACTCATCCATCTCCCTTAGCTCCTTCCTCAGAGCCTTCTGTCTACTCAACCTTACAGCATTAGACAGTTCTTTCACCTGATCCATACAAGACAACAAATTCACAAATGCATAGTTCAATCAAAATTTGCCAAGATCTTATATTTGCTGTGCTTGATTTTTAGTGCATTAATGAGGATTCTGGGTCCAATAAAAAGTCTAGAATTTAGACCTCCTCTTTAAAGTTTGTGTGTGTGTGTGTGTGTGTGTGTGTGTGTGTGTAGAGAGAGAGAGAGAGAGAGAGAATATGAATGTGTATGTGTGTCTTGGGATCAAACTCAGATCCTTGCACATGCTTGATAAGTACTCTACCACTAAACAGTACCTCTAGCCTTTTGCCCTGAAACATTGAAACATTTTGGGATGAGTAGTTTTCATACTTTGATACATATGGTCAGTGGGGAGTGAAACTGAGAATATGTATTTTTAATTGACTTTTTATTAATTAACTTTAGAACAGTTTTTAAAATTATTTTTAACTCATACATAAAACACAAAAAATTATACAGATTAATGGGCACCACATGGTATTTAGTTACATGTATATGTTGTCTAATCAGATTAAACATATCAATCTCCTCAAACATTTACCATTCTTTTAAAATTTTTTTAAATTTATTTTTTGGATATACATTATAGTAAAGTATATTTTGACATATTATACATACATGGTGTGCACTCCATTACAATTTGATTTGAACATGTTCATGTTTGAACATGTTCATGTTTGAACATGATGTGGAGTTACTCTGGTTGTGTATTCATTGATGAGCATAGGAAAGTTATGTCTGATTTATTCTATGTCTTTCCTATTTCCATCCTCCTTCCCTTCCCCCTCATTCCTTTTTGTCTAATCCAGTGGACTTCTATTCTTCACTCCCCACCTTCTTGTTGTGGGTTAACATCCACATATCAGAGAGAACATTTGGTCTTTGTTTTTTGGGGGACTGGCTTATTTTATTTTATATATGACAGAAGAATGCATTGCAATTCGTATTATTCATATAGAGCACAATTTTTCATATCTTTGGTTGCATACAAAGTATATTCACACCAATTTGTGTCTTCATACATGTACTTTGGATAATGATGTGGGACTGGCTTACTTTTCACTTAGCATGTTATTCTCTAGTTCCATCCATTTACCAGCAAATGCCATAATTTCATTCTTCTTTGTGTCTGAGTAATGTACCACATTTTCTTTATCCATTCATCTATTGGAGGGCACCTAGGTTGGTTCTATAGCTTGACTATTGTGAATTGAGCTGCTACAAACATTGATGTGACTTCATCACCGTGGTATGCTGATTTTAAGTCCTTTGGGTATAAGCTGAGGAGTAGGATAACTGGGTTAAATGGTGGTTCCATTCCAAGTTTTCTGAGGAATCTCCATACTGCTTTCCATAGTGGTTGCACAAATCTGTAGTCCCACCAGCAATGTATGAGTGAACCTTTTCCCCTACATCCTCACCAACATTTATTGTTACTTGTATTCTTAATATTGCCATTCTGACTGGAATGAGATGAACATCTATCATTATTTATGGTAAAAACATTCAAAATCCTTTCCTCTAACTTTTTGAAACGTACAGCACATAATTGCTATGTATAGCCACTCTACTGTGCAAGAAATTACTCCTAACTGCAGCTCAGTACTGTTAATCAACCTTTCCCCATCCCTCCTTTCCTGCTATTCTTCTCAGTCTCTGGTAACCTCCATTCTACTCTCCATTCCTGAGATCAACTTTTTCATATTCCACATAAGAGTGAGTTCATATAGTACCTGTCTTTCTGTGCCTGACTAATTTCATTTAACATAATGCTCTCCAGTTCTATCCATGTTGTCACAAATGGCAGGGTTTCATTCTTTCCTATGGCTGAATATTATTTCATTGTGTAGAGGTACATGTTCTTTATCCATTCATCATTTGATGGACACTTAAGTTGTTGTGAATACTGCTACAATCAACAAGGGACTGCAGATGTCTCTTTGACTTACTGATTTCATTTCTTTTGGTTATATACCTACCAGTGGGATTGTTGGATCATGTGGTAGTTCTATTTTTATTTTTTAGAAAAACTTCTATACTATTTTTCATAGTAGCTATAGAACAGTTGAAATTTACAGAAAAATTAAGGCACTGGTACAGAATGTTACACCTCTCTCACTCTCAAACACGCCATTTCCCCTATTAGCATCTTACATGATTATAATGCATTTGTTGCAATTAAGGAACCAATATTGACACATTATCATAACTGAAATCATTATCATAACTGAAATCCATGATTTATTAAGGTTTCCTTAGATTATTACCTAATACCCTTTTTCTGTTCTAGGATCTGATTCAAAACTCCACATTATACATATATATATATATATATATATATATATATATATATATATATATATATATAGTTATATCATGTCTCCTTACATTCCTCTTGACTCTGACCATTTCTCACACTTTCCTTGGTTTTTATGACATTGACAGCTTTAGAAAACACTAATTAAGAATTTTGTAGGAGGCCCTCTATTGGAATTTGTCTGAAAATTTTCTGAGTAGACTTGACTTTTGAGTTTTGGACAGGTGGGTCACAGAAGTAAAGTGCCACTCTCATCACACCATATCAAGTGTATGTCCTATCAACCTGCCTTGCAACTGTTGTTGACCTTATAGATAGCATGGGGCAGGTTCATCTACTGAAAAGTTACTCTTTTTTTCCCTCTTCTCATTTTATACTCCTTGGAAGGAAGTTTCCATGTGTAGCACACACTTAGGGAGTGGGGAGTTGTGCTTCTCTTCTTTAGTGTGCAGCCTATATATCATTTATTTAGACTTTTCCCCCATAGAACATTTATCTCTTCTCCCTAAATTTGTATTGTAATCAGTAGTATTTGGTACTTTATCCTTTGGGTAATAATCTAATGCTACTTTATTTATGTTGATGCTAAAAATGTTCTAACTTTGGCCACAGGGAGCTTTTTCAGTGGGCTCCTATGTAACATTGACACATCCCTGTGTGTGTGTGTGTATGTGCGTGTGCGCGCGCGTCTGCATGTGTTCTGAGCACTTCCTTCACTTTCTTACTTTCTCATAATATAAAATGCTCTAGGATCATCTGTATATTCCCTGCCCCACTCCCTAAAATCAGCCATTTCTCCAAAGATCCCTGGGTCCTTCTATTGGAACATGATAAAAGAAACCAAGATTTGGGTGCTTAGCATGCTCAATGCTACTGGATGTCATTTCTTTTACTTCCTGTCAGTGACAGAGCGAAGAAATATATGTGTATATAGAAACCTACGTGTGTGTGCATATATATGTAAATATCTAATGAATATTTCTTCCCATAAACATATGTATTTATATTAAGCTAAACATGAGTTCTTACTGATGTCACCAACTCTAATCCATTACCACATGGATCTTTCTCTCACTTGTCTAGAGTTTCCTACTCAAACAATGAGAAACCTGGCTCCTACCATCTGCCATCCATTCACTGAATGGTTTAATTCCAGCATACTCATGAAGCTGTACCCCAGTTGTCATTAACACGTTCCCTGTGGAAAACAGCTTTTTTACTGCAGTACAGTACTTCCTGTGCCTTTAGTCCTACATACCCCTGCTCATTTCCAAGGCTGCTTAGGTCAGCACTTCCCTCATGCCATCAGCAACAGTGCTTCATATATTTATAATGCAATCAGATTCTCTTGTCATAGCCTGCAATCTTTCTTGGGATCCCTGACCTCCTAAGTGATTTGTTTAATTAACATACATTAAGACTTGCTTTTTGTATTGTAAAGTTTTATATTTTGACAATTGCATAATACCATGTATATACCATTATACTATCATGTGGAATAGTTTGCCTGTCCTGAAAAATCCCCTGCTTCATCTATTCATGCTTTCCCCCACCTCAAACCCCTGGCAACCACTGATCATTTTATTGTCTCTGTAACTTTGTCCTTTCCAGAATTCGTATCATTGGAATCATAGAAGAATATAGTCTTCTCAGACTGCCTTCAGTAAGTTTCCTCAATGTCCTTTCATAGATTGGTAGCTCCTTTGTTTGTTTGTTTTTCTTTCTTTCTTTCTTTCTTTAGCTAGTAGAATTTTTTTCTTTTTTCCCCCATTTTAAAAATTTTGTTCTACTCAGTTATGCATGACTGCAGAATGCATTTCAATTCATTGTACAAAAATAGAGCACATTTCAATTCTCTGGTTGTATACAATGTAGAGTCACACCATTTGTGCAATCATATATGTACCTAGGTTAATGATGTCTGTCTCATTCCACCATTTTTCCTTCCACATGCCCCCACCTTGCCACTTTGCCCAATTCAAAGTTCATCTATTCTTCCCATGCCCCCTCGCATTATATATCAGTATCCACTAAACAGAGAAAATATTTGGCCTTTGGTTTTTTGGAACTGATTTATTTTACTTAGCATGATATTCTCCAACTCCATCCATTTACCTGTAAATGCCATGATTTTACTCTCTTTCAATGCTGAGTAATATTCCATTGGGTTTATATTGAGTTTCTTTATCCATTCATCTACTGATGGGCATCTAGGTTGTTTCCACAGTTTAGCTATTGTGAATTGAAGCTGCTTTAAACATTGATGTGGCTGCATCACTATAGTATCATTTCTTTTTATTGCTTCTATTGTATGGATCTACAATTTATTTATCCATTCATCTGTTGAAGGACATCTTGGTTGCTTCTAGTTTTTGGCAATTATGCATACATAGTTTCTATAAACACTCCTGTGCAGGTTTTTGTATAGAGATGAGTTCAACTCAATTGAGTAAATACCCAGGGGTGTGGATACTGAATAGTATGGTAAGATTATGTTTAGAAACTGCCCAACTCTCTTCCAGAGTGACTAGACATTTTGAAGTTACATCAGCAATGAACTAGAGTCTTTGTTTCTCTGCATCCTCACCAGCATTTAGTGTTATGAGGTTCACTTTTTCTCAGCCTCTAATGTATATGTAGTCATGTTTCATTGTTTTAATTTGCAATTCCCAAATGGAGCATGTTTTCACGTGCTTCTTTGTGTCTGTTTTTTTTGATGGTGTCTGTGAGTGTATACTTTTTAACAACCATCATTCTAGATCCATCACCTGCCACTCACTTTTACTTATCCACTTGTCCCCCATTACAGCATGCTAGAACCAAACAGGAACACCTTCCCCTTTACATGAATCTAGAGCTAAACATTTTCATCTTAATATTTTCACCACTTAATAATCTATTTTATAGACGAGTAATCTGCTCCCAAAGGCCTGAGACAGGGGTAGACTTGAGGATGCCTATGCCTGGGGAGGGGCTCTTTGTTATACTAGCAGCTTAGGGACCTACTAGGTTCTATAATTAGATGAAGTATTACTCAGTCAAATGTGATTCTATGGGTCATGATCACCCGGTCCAACAGTCCAGGGTCTCCCTACGTAGGAATGTCTGGTGCATAACTTTCAGTTTGGAATTCATAACACGTGCTTTTTCTATGGAAATACAAAAAGAGAAATAGACTTAATAAAATAATATTTAAGCCTGCTTGTAAACAGCATGACAAGTTAGAATAAGGCTTAAAACTTAAGTACGAAACAGCTTCTTACATTATAAATGTCAGCTGTCAACAGTCTCTTGACTCCAACGTTGTTTTTGCTTTTTATTCTAAGAAGCAGCTTTCTATTTTTCTCAAGCTTTAGATGTCTCAGGGCCTGTGTGACCCACAACTTCCTGGAGACTCATCATTTCCTACATGTTCTCAGGAACTTCGAAGCATGTTACCATTTTCATAGAGAAGGGGCCTTTCACCTCTGCAGCTCTGACAATCAGCAGCAGGCTATTCTCTCATCTACCCAGATCTTCTCAAAGAGAACTAGTAGTTCTGTTTGTCTCTTGTTTTCTGTTTACTTGCTTTAAAACCTCAGAACAACCATCATCATCATCTGGTTTTGCCATGAATTCCTAAATATCCGCAGGTGTCAACTGCCTTCTCCATGCCCACCCTCCAATACAAGGGGTCTACATCCTTAGCAATCCAGTTTCTGTCCTTTCAGTTACCACCTCCCATGTTTTGCAGCTCTGAGAAGCTCTGAGTTTTTCCAATTAATTCTTTAAAATTCCTTAGTAATTACCCTCCTACTTCCTTCTAAATTCACCTCTTGTTTGTTTTTATCCCAGCTTTTTACCAGTGATTCATTAAAATCTGTTCTCAGTTTCTCCAAAATTTTTGGTTCTGGTGATTGAACCAGGGGCTCTCCACCTCTGAGCCACATCCATAGCCCTTTTTGAATTTTATTTCAAGACAGGATCTTGCTAAGTTGCTCAGGCTAAGCTTGAACTTGTGATTCTCCTGCCTCCCAAATTGCTGGGATTAAAATATGTTATAGCAGAACCATTTTGAAATGATTATAATGTAATTTCTTCACAAGGTCTTAAAGAATTCAGCATCAGAAAACATAATTGAATCTATTATATTTCCTTAAGGAACATAATCCATCTTCTCATACTTTCATCTGCCTTGGTTTATCTGGAAACCTGCTGGAATGGGACAATATTCATTTATTTTCTTCTGTATTATGCATCAGTTTGGGCTTACTGTGAGAGATGAATACCTGTCAAATTATGAGTGTCAGATATTCTTGCCACAATATTGACTTAAGCTATGACAGTCCTCGGGCCACATAGACGTCTCTGTGATTCAAGTTTATCCTCTTTGGAAAATACTGACCCACTTAAATGGAAACACTGTGAGGATTATCTAATAGATTGTTCTGAAAAGCCAGGCCTATAAACATTCTTACTAATGTGTTAAGCTATAGATATATACACTGAAGTAAGCAAGGCCTCAATTTTTAATTAAAAAAATGCCAGTTTGACTTGTTTAAGTTTGTAATTTTATATTTCCCTAGTGTAATGCTAAATTTTTTAAAAAATTTAAGACTTCATATTTCTCAAGACAATAGCCAATGCACATCAAGGCTTTTTTTAAAAAAAAATTTAGTTATTTTAAATGTTAACATCAAAGCATTTTTTAAAAAAGACTAGAAGAACTTAAAGATCATACACAAATATGTATGTCATGGAAGATAATTGTTAGAAATATCTACTTTAAGCAGAGATGAAATCTTCTCTTGAATTCCTAATCTTTAGACTGTGTTCTGGATCTAAATATAGTAAATCCAATAACAGTTTTTACATTATAGCCTTTTCCTATTTGATGATGTTTGTCAGAGACACGCAAGGGTTTTCTTCTTCTGGTTCCCAGTTCCTTCTTTCATTCCTAGTATGACATGGTTTCCTGAACTCAGCCTCCACCCTGTTTGCTCTCTTAAATCAGGCACCAGTTCCTCATTGTACTTTTTAGACATGGTATGGAGAAGAGGCATCCCAGTGGGAAATAATGTGACCCTCCTCCCTTCCTGTCCTCCTCTTGCCTGCAAAAACACCCAGCTGCAGGCAATGATAAGATGCTCTGCTCTTGGGCCCTGCCCCACTTCCTGCCTTCCAGCCAAGAACTCCAGCTGCAGACAATCAGAACTCTCCAGATCCTGGGGCCCACCACACCTCCTGCCCTCTAAGTCCCTGGAAGTCAAATGTGGGTGCCAATCAGCATCCATACCCACTCTCAGTGCCCAAGTCAGCTTCTGCATTGAAATAGCCTCCTGTCCAAAGGCTCATTGCTCATCAGTAGTTCACTACCTGACTATACAACATTAGGATCCCTGGAAGTCTTTATAAGATAATGACACTGTTAGACAAAATCTGACTGGAGTAAAACCAAGGCATGGTACTACTCAAAAACCCCTAGGAAGTTCTAATGGATAGTCGGGGTTAAAAATCAGTGATGAAATCTAGGTCCTTCCTGAGACTATCTTTCCCATATGAAAATATTTTCTCTGTCTGCCCCACTTATCACTAAATAAGTAGATGGTCTTCCTAGTCATGCTCAACCATCACTGCAGGTCATTATTGTAGGCTTCTATTACTGAATGTTGAATGAATATATAACCCCAAGTTCCCTTGACCAACATCCTCTGAGAAAGACAACCTCTCCTCTTCATCCCTATCATATGATAATCTCTTACCAATTCTCTCATATCCATCCTGAACTTGTGGGCTATTCATCTTTCTTTTCCATCTTACCATCACCTCATAAGCGACCAGTGCCTAGCATAGACTATGCTCTACATCCTGGTTTCCACGTCCATGATCTCAACTCCAGTGACCTCCAACTCTATTCCCCCATCAGCCACCCACTCCCAAGTCCATACTCATCATTCAGAACATCTATCCCTCCTAAATATTAATCCCCCAGTCCTATTCCAACCATTCTTTGTCCAGTTCTCACTCTCCTTTATACCTTTGTCTTAAATCTTATTTTTTCATGGCCAACCTTCAAGAAACAATATTTTTCACTTTGTTATTTCCTATCCACTCCCCAACACACTTCCCTCTGCCTGTCACTCAGTGTGCCTTGGCCCTTGCTAGGGATACTCATAAATCTTCATTTACTTGAACACTTGCAGCATTTGGTGCTCAGTATAGTCACTCTTTCTCTCTTGAGACCATTTCCTCCCCCAGCTTATGGAACCACACTCTCCTGGCTCACCCATTACTTCACGACCTTTTCAGTGTCCTTTGCAGGCTTCACTTCTGCTGCTAATTCTTAAATATTGTTGGGCCCTAAAGCTCCAACCTAGTTCCTTGATCACATTTAAATTATTTTAATCCTGTTTATTGTTTCAACTACTGCTTTTATACAGACAATTCCTAAAACTAAATCTTCAGCCAAGACCCCTTTCCTGGGGTAAGAGTTGACTTTCAGCTTACTACGTATCTCAATAATAATAATAAAAATAATAATAATAAAATTTTAAAAAATCCTATAGTCTTCTCAAATCTAGCATGTTCCAAATAACTCATTGTCTTCTCTATAGTAGTATTCTTCTGCAAATTCCATTTGGCTCACAAGCATTGCTGCACAGAAGCTACCCTATTGTTTAATCAACTCAATATCTTTCTTTTTCATAAGTATAGCCCCAAATGGTCTCCCTCCTGGATTCCCTATTCCAGAATAGACACTGTCTTCACTCAAATGCCCAATGGAAAAGTCTTGCTAATTTCATCTTTTTTCTCTCAATTCTATATTCAAGCTATTACTAAATCCTAATAATTTTGCTTTTTAAAAACCTCTCATCACTTAAAAATATTTATAGAGCTTTTGTTATTTTCCAGATACTGTTCTAGATTCTGGGTACAGTGTTATAAATAAGAAAGTCATATCTCACTATCTTTATACTAAATATCCATCAGAAAAGCAGAACATTTAAGGTAGGGATTTGATCTCATACAAGGGTGACAGCTGGCCAACAAGTTTATGTTTGTTGTTTTTCAGTTAGTGTTGGTCAGAAGCCAGCAGGCTAGGCACTTAGAAAGGAAAGATAGACAGGAAGTGGGGGAGAACAGGACAAGCTGGAACCCACCAAGGTAAGGTGGAACTCAAGAGAACAAACTGGAATGAGCCTCAGTCTCTTTAATCTTTGAACTTCCACAACATAGGTGACCTGCAAAAGATGCTGGTAGCCTTTGCCAACAATCTGCACCCTTGGCTGGCCACAGAGTTGGAGAAGCTGAAAGAAGTGACCCAGCAGTAGTTGGAGTATCTGTAGTTATCTCTACTCCCTCAGCCAAGGTGAATGGGCATACCTGTACTGTGTGTGTGAGCTGCAATAGGGCCTGACCCTTTACCAACTTTCTGTGTAAACATGGCTGCTGCTTCTTGGGAAACTTTATCTTGAGACCAATCCTTACTCAGAACCATACAGTAAAAGGAATTCTGGGAAACTTATTTCTAGTTTAGCTAAATTGGCTCAGTGTAAAGTCAACTCACTACATCACTTCTCCTCTGAATTGTGTGGCTCTGCTTGTCTCTGATTTGTCCCATTCACAGTCTTTCACAAAGTCTTTAGGAAATGATCTAATATGCAACTCTGATCATGTTACTGCCCAGCTCAAATTCCCCACTGCCTCTCCAGCAGTAACAGCATAACATCTAAACTCCTTTGGTCAATGTGTTTGGTAGAATTAGGTATATCTCTAAGAGACAACAAAATCCAAACAATAGTTGTTCAAACAAAATTTTAGAAATTTATTTCTCTCTTAGGTAGAAACATGAATAGGTGGTTTAGGCCTAAAGGCTTACCGTGGCATCAGGGACCCAGGCTCTTTCTATTCATTTTTTTTAAAGAGTGTTATGGTAATTGGGTTCATCCCAACAAGGTCACAGATGCATAGAAATCAATTTCATGATCCCTAACTTCTCCCTCCCATCCCCCTTCCCCCCTCTCATTTTCCTTCTTCTACTCTACTAGACTTCCTTTCATTCCTCTATTAATTTGTATTTTATTCTTTCTTTATATTATCCTATCCTTCGCTCCCCTTCCTTTATTTTACTCTAGCTTCCACATATGAGAGAAAATATTCAACCTTTGAGTTTCTGAGTTTGGCTTATTTTACTTAGAATGATATTCTTCATTTACATTCATTTACTGAAAATGCCATAATTTTATATTTTTATGGCTGAGTAGGACTCCATCATACACACACACACACACACACACACATATAGTATACATATATAGATGTATATATAATGTGTATATATATATACACATTATATATATATATATATATATATATATATATCACAATTTCTTAATCCACTCATCTATTGATGGGCATCTGGGTTGAATCCATAATTTAGCTATTATGAATTGTGCTATCAATGTTGAGTGGCTGTGTTGCTGTAGTATGCCAGGTTCTTTCTATCCTGCTGTGTATTTACTTTTCAGAATTGAAACAGAAAATGGAACAATGACAGAAGAACAAGAAGGAGGAGGAGGAAGAGGAGGAGGAGGAAGAGGAGGAGGAGGAGGAGGAGGAGGAGGAGGAGAAGGAGGAGAAAATTCCCATACTCTAAAATTCCCCACTGCCTCTCCAGCACTAACAACATAACATCTAAACTCCTTTGGTCAATGTGTTTGGTAGAATTAGGTATGTCTTTAAGAGACAACAAAATCCAAACAATAATTGTTCAAATGAAATAGAAATGTATTTCTCTCTTACGTAGAAATATGAATTCTTCAAGGGCAGACTCTCTGTAGCTGCCATGCTGTAGAACTTAGTCACCTGGCCACGCTTAGCTTGAAGGGATCTTGGGAACTATTACCTTAATCCTGGCAGTTATGTGCCCAAGTAACATATCTATTACTAATTGAGGAAGGGAAAAAGCAAATAATGAGGAACCATGAACAGAATTTCCTACATATGACATACAAGACCCCTCATTACTTGAGGATGCTAACTCCTCTAACCTTATTTAATGCTTCTCTATCCCAAAATTAATAGCAAAATTAAAATACTTGATATTCCATTCAATACTCCATTAAATGTTATAGGTTCCTGAATTTGCACTCTGTATTCCCTTGCCTAGAATTTCTCTGCTCCAATTGCCTACTAAGCAAACACTTGTTTATCCTTCAAGAAATTCATTGTGTATCTTTCCCCAAATGGTTCCATCTCTCTATATACCTCCTGCCCTTTGAACAAATACCTATTCAAATGATTATATCTCTAACAACTGTTTGTTGTTACCTCTATCTCTCTTCTGAGTTCCTAAAGTGAAAGGTTTGGGTTTTTAATCCTGAATCTCAGCATGTGGCCCAGTGTCCCCTGCAAAATGTATAGAAACGCTTGCACAATGGAGATGTACAGAGTAAAAAAGGATTGGTACTTTAATCAGTTCATATGTTACATTTCTATGAATGCAGTCTGAAGATGCTGGGGACAGCAGCCAGACACAGGCTTCTGTGGCTGCAGAACTGCCACATTTTCTTTTCTGTTGGCTGGGAAGGGATCAAGGCAGAGGTTCCCTGACTGAAAAAGAGCTTGCCTGAGGGGAGGAGTAATTGCTTCTTTATCTCTTATACACTGCACTGAGGGTGAACACAGATGGCTCCCTAACTTTCCCTGTGCCTCAGGGAAGAAGACAAAATGTCATAGAGCCAAAATATCATAGGATGCTTTAAGAAGGTTAAGAACAGTGTTCCAGGTGACAAACTAAAAACCAAAATGATAAAGGTCACTCATCACTAAGTCGTAAAATTCTTCCTAAGACTACAACAGTGGTGGGAAAAATAGCCCTCTACTTGCCAGTAAGTATTTTCTAACCTCTGTATGGAAATCTCCCCTGGAACAGGAGGGCCTTTGAATGCCACTTTGTCCCCACCCTCACTGTATTTGCTGTTCTTTTGAAAGAATATGAAAGCTCTTCCTTTGACTTACAAGTACACAGAGCATCAGGGAAAACCCTTCCTGGCAATTACGCGTATACAGCTGTCATTGTGTTTTGCTGAAAAGTAAATATGAAAGATATATTCAGTAAAAGATATTTTAAGAGAGAACATTAACTAAACTTTACTGTGTCATTGACCTTCAGGGACTCAGAAGTAATATGTTGAAGCAGTTCTGAGCCTTGGTTGCATGCTCTGAAGGACCATTTAAAGGAATAGCCACAGGCCAGTGTTGTCTGGATTGCTGCAGGTGACCAGTGGCAGCCTTTTGGAATGACTCATATGCTACGGGTATTTGTATGACCCTCTTATCCAGCAAGTTCCATTGCTAGGAAATTATCCCAAGGAAAGAATTGTTGACATACACAGAGTTGTTTAGAATAGGATATTCACCTCATCATTGTTCATAAGTGGAAAAACTGTAAATAAATATCTCATAACAGAGAATCAGTGAAATATACTATGCAGTTTTGAAAAATGATGTCATTGAAGAGTATTTATTGTCATCAAAAGGTGTTCATGGCATTGGGTAAAAATATGAAGGTTATAAAAAAGACTATTCAGGGTGATCTCAGTTCTACTATTTTTTTTTAATCGTTCTGAAATTGGCTTATTTGTCTTAACATAATGCTTTCCAGTTCTATTCATTTTACTTAAAATGACTTAATTTTGTTCTTCTTATGGTTAAATGTTTTAGTCAGCTTTTTCATTATGGTGACCAAAAGATCTCACAAAATCAACCTAACAGATGAAGTTTACTTGGGAGCTCACAGTTTCAGAGTTCTTAGTCCATATCACTGATTTCATAGCTCTGAGCCAGAGGTAAGGCAGAACATCATGGTGGAAAGGCATTTTGGAAGAATGTAGCTCAGGACATGACATCCAGAAAGCAAAGATATAGAGGGACCAACAAGTAACCCCCAAATTACTCCACCAGTGACCTACTTCCCCCAGCCATAACATACCTACCTACAGTTACTGCCCAGTTAATCCGTATCGATGAATTAATCTACTGATTACGTTTTCTTAATTTGATCATTCCACCTCTCTAATTTCTTTCATTGTCTTACACATGAGCTTTTGGGGGACACCTCATATCTAAACCATAACATTCCATCCCTGATCTCCAAAAGCTCATGCTCATATCACAATTCAACATATATTTAGTCCATTTTCAAAAGTCCTCATAGTCTTAACAGTTCCAGCATTACCAAAAGTTCAAGTCCAACATCTCTTCCGAGGCTCAAGACAAACTCTTAGCCCTTAACTCCTGAGTTCTGTAGTTCCATGTCCAGCATACGAGGCATGTGGCATCGTGGTGTTCTCTCCAAAGGGCTTGGGCAGCTCCACCCCTAGGGTCTTGCTGGCGTGGCCCACATGGCCTCTATCTTGGCTTGTTTCTGTTCTGTTTCTGCAGCTTTCCTTGGTAGACATCCCACATTACTGGCATCTATTAATCTCAAGAGGTCTCACTGCAGCTTTGGCTTCCTTCTCACATCTTCATGCATTACCCTCTAAGGGGCTGCCAGCTGACCCTGTTAGACTTTACCTGGCCTCCTAGGCCTTCCTTGAAATATTCATGAAAGCCTCTCTAGCCCCTAACTCCAACACCCTGCATTCCTACAGAACCAGCACCACATGGTTGTTGCCACGGTCTGCCACCAACTTGAGCAGTAGCCAAGCCTCCTAGGACCATAGCTGCAGCATGGTTCTGCATGGCTTACCATAATGAACCAACTTCCTACCCCTCCCTGAGCAAACAGGGTGCCCCCATGGTATCTTCTCAAAAGAATTTTTACTTTTACACCCTTTATCCTAAGATGAGTGTGGTCTTGCCAATTCCTGAGATCCTGTTGTTTCTGGTTTATGAATATAGCATAACTTTAGTGGCTATAGTCTCTTTAACAACCACAATTTCCTTAGTCCCAGTTTTTCTCCCCTTTTTCTAGCCAAGCTTCAAGTTTTTAATACCTTTCTGCTCCGCTTTCTGCTCCTGATTATCACAGAAAACTGACTAAAATTCACCACCAATACATGCAACCACCTGAAATGCTGTGCTGCCTTAAAATTTCCCACACCAGATTAATTAGATCATCACTTTTAAATTCATCCTCACAGGACATCTCAAGGCACTGGCAAAGTGTGGACAACTTGTTGGAATGTAACACAAATGGCCTCTAGCCCAATTTCCAGTAGTCTTTCTTCTCTGAAACCTTATGAGCACGTCCATATTCCTATTGGCATTCAGGTCCTCCGAGCTCCCACCAGAATTGCCCATTAAGCTCTGCTTACAACATGGTAACACTTTTCCAACTTGCATCTCTAAAAATTCCTTCTCCTTGAAACCATCTGCAAAGACTTCTGATCCACATGGTCACATTGGTAATAGAAATGACCTCACTTCTCAGTACCAATTTCTGTTTTAGTCAGCCTTTTTATTGCTGTGACCAAAAGACCTGGCAAGAACAACTTAGCAGGTGAAAAGTTTATTCTGAGGCTCACAGTTTCAGAGGGAAGTCTCAATCATGGTCAGATGACTCCATACCTCTGAGCCTGAGATGAGGCAGAATATCATGGTGGAAGGGCATGTTAGAGGAACGCAGCTCAGTACATGACAAACAGGAAGTAGAGACCTCCCCAGTTCTATTTTAAATGAATTATTATATCATATATGACAAGATACTTTGTTGATTAATCGATGAACCAGAATCAGGAGGCTGGCAGATTTACATAATGTCCCTCACTGGGTCTCCATCCATACTCTCTCTGTGCCCATTAATTAAGAAAAAGAGATTAGAGATTCTGGAAGAGCACAGATCCTTCTTTTGGGGATTGAAAATTTTTGTAAATTACCTAAAGGATTTCGGGTGAGAGCTAAGTCTGAGTTTCAGAAAAGAATAGGTAAAAATCTGAAGGGAATTCACCTTGTGGGTAGAAGAAATCATAAGCAGTGGGCTGGTCTTGGCATCAAGGGCCAGGGTTCAAAGGGAGCCATGATTCAGGATCAGAATAGTGGCCTCTCTAACAATTCTCCCCCAACTTGGCTATCCTGCCTGGAAACAACTTGTATCAGAAAATCTTTGACCCTTAGGGCCCAGGATTCAGGTAGAAGTAAAGCAGAGAGCTGGGGATTTAGTTCAGTGGTAGAGCACTTGCCTAGTATGCAGAAGATCCCAGGTTTAATTCGGAGTAACACAGCAAAAAGAAAAAGAATTCAGAAGTTAAGGCAGAGAAAAGAGTACTCCTTCACCTAGGCCAGAGTGGGGTGCCACCACAGTCCTCTGCCCGAGGAGTGGTGAATAAGAGAACAGTGCTATGAGCCAGCTGAAGTTGAGGGTCCAGCTGGCCAAATCCCTGAGGGGCTGCCGGATCCTCCACAAAGCCAGCTGTGACACCCATCCTGTCCCAGTGATAAGAGCAAGAAACCCTATCCCCATCCCCAGTCCAAGAGCCACTTAACTACAGAAAAAAAAGGCTCCTTGGGACACAAATAACCTTGCTTAGAGGCTTCCCTCCACCCCACGACCCCCACACAATTCCTGTTTAACTGAGTCTACCATAGAGGGAATCATCCCCATGAGAGTGACATTTGGGTCCCTGTATAGGTAGGCAGCACCAACATTCTGCCTTTCTGCCAACACCAACCCATTCTGCCAATTTCAAAGCAAATGAGTCTGGGTTCAATGACAAACTCTCTGGAGTTTATCCAGACAATGACCTGTGGTAGCCTCAAGGGGCTTCTGAGTTCCTATGCTGCCTACAAATAGAAAAATCAGGACTTTTAGGAGCAAACGGGCTCTTGGGTGATTCTCAGAAATACCAGGGAAGAAAGAGGATAGGGAAAGCTGGACTTCCTACTAATGAAACTAATGAGGTCTGGGAGCCATCGTAATGGGAGGGGTCAAGCAAGGATGACCTAAGATGCATGTACAAGCTACCTCTGCACTGGGGACACCGGTGGGGGTGGACAGGATATCCTGTCAAGAATGTATCTTCGTTCAGTATACATTTGCTTCTAAGACTAATTCCTACTTCTAGATAAAGAATTATGTGACATTGGAACAATGCTATGTACTACCAGTGTACAGAAAAAAAATACAGACCAAGAGGTGACTAGTGGACTCCAGTGAACATGACACTAAAGGAACATTACAAGAAGCTTCCAAATGTTTACTTCTAAGAGGATTGAGTGAAATAAGAAGGAAAATTTAGTCCTGTTTAAAAAAAAAATACAAGGCATACTAGAGGGCTCAAATCTAACAAGTGGTCATGATTCTGAAACCATCCCATGAGAGCCCATAATCTCTTGCGTTTGTTTGGATTGGGATTCCAGTGCAAGTTCAAGGCCTTCCTCTACTTCAGGTATGTGAAGATTGGGGTTTCCTGAAGGAGGAATGGGAAGAGAGGGTTGCAGCCCCAATCACATGCCTGCAATGGGAATGGATGTATAAGGGGTGGTCTTCTAAAGCCTTAGGTGAGAGACTAGAGACCTTCTACATGTTTTTCTCATTCTTGTCTTGAGTGCAGATCCTGATGAAAAGAGAGAATCAGCTTCTCTTCCTGGGGCTACTACAACTGGGGTACCTTGTTTAACTATTGAAAACTTTTATTTTAAAGGCTTTTCAATCCCCAAAGAGTGGAAAATCAAACTGAGGAGAAAGATCCAAGCAAGGAGTAATATTATATCTTTGCTGAGTGTAATACAATACGGTCTCTGTTCAGGGCACTACCATAAAACAGGTATGTAAAAATCTTCACCCTGAAAATAGCACCATAGATGAGTGCTCTGCCTAAAGTTAACATGTGCTTAGAGCTAGTGACTAATTGCATTCTTTCAAGGGTAACCATAGTCTTTATTGTCCAAACCTGGATATCCTGAACATGAAAGGGGTCCTACTAATATTTATGCCAAGTAATAGATATAAAACCCAGGACTATTCCAGAATGTATAGTCACCTAAATGTCTCTAAGTCTTATAGTGCATATGTTTCTATTGTGTTATGGCAGAAAAACATGGCAAACTTTAGATGTAATATTAATTACAGCTTTCTGTATAGACACCAAAATAAATCTTTTTACCAAAGCCAGCCACAAGTCCAAGGTACTCCAGACTAAATGCTAAGAAGCCAGTTGTTTTTAATAATTATTTTTAAAAGGAAGTAATAGTAACTGCATAGGACTAACCACGATTAAAAATATGATGTTCTTCTGTCTTATAAAAGTCCAATTTGAAAGTATGGCCCAAGGGATGATGTGACAACTGTTATTTTCTAGAAGTAGATGGTAAAATGATTTATAACATATTTATATGAACATGCTATTTTGTTTATATGACCTGATTATATTTGGCAAGACTTTGGAGGATTATAAACATAATTTCTCTCCAACTAGGGGATACAGGCTTACAAATGGTTACACTTTGACAAGCCCTTAGTTTTAAAATGCATGGACTTATAGAATTGCAGCAGAGGCAGAAATATCATTGCCATTGATGTCAACCAAGTTCCATCAAAGAAGATCCAAGAACTTCTGTAAGTTCACAGGTATGAATTGAAATTTTAAGGTCAAAACTATGGTATTAATGTAGAAAGGCAGATTAAAGGGCCATACCAAAGACAGGAGCTCCTAAAGGAACCCCATTATCCCAGAACTCTTGGAAGCCCTGGGGACAAGATCTGTGAGCATGTATTTAAGTCGTTGGCAAACTTCTAAACCTTGAGTTCACAAGTAGGCATTTGTTAGCACATCCTCCTCTCAAACCTTTATTTTACACTGAGCCTTAGGAACTATGGTCTGTTTATTTTTATTCAAAAATAGACTGTTCAAAGTAGAGGAAGCCTGAGGTTTTTGTGCACTAGTCTATTTAAGACCGAAACTCAATACATTCATCATAATTAACCTTCCTGCTGCCAAAGTACAAGTACATACAGCTTGGGAGTCAAAAATGTGTTTACAGATAGTTTTTCTGGCTCTGTGCTGATAAGAATCCCTTAGTGCATGAGCACATTAACAATGCCAATGTAATATTACTGAGAGATGGCAGAACACACTGCAGAGATAAGGTAAAAAAAAAAGCTGTTTTCACAAACACGAAGGGAAGACACCCTCTTAAAATTGCATTAGGACTCATCAAAGAGGATAGGACATCACAGCCAAGGGAGAGATTCTCTCTACTTTATCTTAAACTGGATGAACTATTGCCTCACCTCGGACACTAAATCCACAAAGCATGGTCACAAAGGATACAGGACAACATCAAGGGGAGCCAGCTTCATGCAAGAGGGGGGCACCTACCATAGCTAGCTGATCAGCTGCAGCTTCAGACATAGATAGTCCCTGAGAAGTGAGATCAAGAATAGTAGAAGAGCAGAGGGACAAGGTAGAGGAGGCTGCTACAGTCCAAGAACCAAACGAGACATTCCAGCAACTCCATAAACAGATTCAAGCTTCTTTCAAACAAGCTGGAAATTCAGAAAGAACAAGAGGTTACACACACACACACACACACACACACCAAAAATGCTGTTTTTTTTTCTTTTTCCTCCACCTTGTGTGATTTTATGAATGATGTTTTTAGTTACAACTACATTCAAAAGGATTCTGTTTTGATTTTATTTTGTCTCCTATTGCCAAAACAAAGACAAAATACTAGATAGTATGTGCAGTTATTATAACTATCAAAAATATGTGAACAAAAACAAAGTTATTATTTTTAAAAACTTAGAGACATGATATTTAAAATCAATATTTGTTGTCTTATGTAGTTCTACCTATGATAATTCTTAGTCACTGATATTTCAGAACAATTTTTACTCAGAAATATTTTTCTAAAGTGATTTAGAAATAAATAAAATTATTTTTTCTATATAAAAATGTCAAACTTGGCAATTAGTTATATTCTAATATTTCAATGTGTCTCCCTCATCCTCTAAATGTTAGCTGTTAATTTCAAATGTGTTTGGAAATAAGTTGTGCTTTTGAGTGGAAGAAGTAATGATTCTTGGAGGAAACTTTTCAAATGCTTTCTGCTTAGTGTTAACAATTACAAAAGTTCTATCTAGAAATGAACTTGAAAAATGTGGCTCAGAGCCAGTTGATTATGAAACAGGAAGGCCAATCTACCACTCTGGTCTCCTATCTCCTAGCCCAGCACCACTACAAACCAGTGTACTAACCTCCAGAAAAGCAACTTAACACCAATAGCAAGGCCCAAAAGCTAGGTCAACAAATGGGACTCCAAGGAACTGTTTTATATCAGTTAAACCTTTGCTCTGTGTGTGATCTGAGAGCAAAAATATTATTACAAAGATGTGTATATTCCTCATTGGACCATGACAAGCAATATTTGATGGCCAAATATTACAGCTGAAGTTCTTGTGCTTTTCACACTGGCAGGTTTATGGAAATGAAGCCTATCCTTTAATCCTAGTAGACTAACTCAATTGAGAATGAATGCACAATTTTGCTGATTAGCATACTTGCATATACCCCAAATCCTCCAGAGATTATGAACTGGCCTGAAACTTAAGAAATTAGTAGGACAAAATTAATTAATTGAGAATTGCATTTCATTGTATTTTTATTTCAAACACTTGACCTTAAGGAAATGAGAGAGCATTCCTTAGGAAGAGAATGCAAGACAACTGTGAAATCAAAGCTCTTTTTAGGATAGTGGCAAGGCCCATCCACCTTTCAGGGGGTGGATGCACATGACCCAGAGAGGCAGCTGGAAGGACGGGGAAAACAAAATATTTTAATAATTGTATATAAATAAATCTTAAACCACCTCTCTATTTAAATTCCTCTCCCTTCTTCCCTCCAAATTCCTTCCATCATACACCCGACAACGTAAAAAGAAAAGACAGTGGAAGGAAGCAATGAATAAAACTTTGAGCACATACAAACTTGAATGAATTTTGTAGCCAAGACTACTAAACCATCGTATAGAACTTGACATCACTCTTAATTTATGTGACAAATAGGATTAAGAAAAGAAGAGGGTGGGGCAGGAGGAGAAGGAGGAAGAGAGGTGAAGAGGAGGAGGGGGAAATCTGGCAGTTTATCACTCCGTTCCTGACACTAGATGCCCAATTTTAGCTGTCCTGGATAAATAAATAGGATGGATTATCTTCTAAGGATTTGAAATGCCCAAAATTCTAATTTATTTATTCAAAAAATATTTGTAAGCATGTTCCAAATGTGAGGCACTATGATGGATACAGGGAATACAAACCTAAATAAGTTCTGATCAACAGAACTCATCAGGGGCAAAGAGGAGTACTAAACCTGCCCTTGGAAGACAGAGGAGACTGCTCAAAGGAAACAATTTGAGTTGATCTTTGAAGGATAAGTACAAGTTTTATGAAAAATGAAAATACTCTCAACCTTTTAAACTTAATCCTATAATCCTGTGAACTATAGATGTGTCTTACCAGTTCTTCAGGTGAGGGAACTGAGACCCAGAAATGTTGTCTAAAGTCACCCAAGATGGTAGCAGAGTGAAGATTTAAAACTAAATTGATCTGACTTCAAAGTCCACATCCCTCCCACTGGGATGTAGACTACCTGCCTCTCTTCAGAAATTTGTTTTCAATCACACATGTCCATGTTTTCTGTTTGGTTATTGGTATTTTTCCTCCTTTATAACTGCTCTTGATGTTCATGTTCATCTATTTTTGCTTTATAAAGAAATGAGGAAGGGGGCAAACATGAGGAAATGTGTTGTATGGTTTATCCAAGCAACACATCATAAAGATGACTCAAGACCCTCTGTCAACCACCCTAGGAATGGTCCTGAATGAAATGTCCCACCACACAAAACCTAGAATATCTAGTGGTGTCAAAGGAAACTACTCACTCCATTTCTCTGCCTGGGGACTCCTATGCCTGGAAGTTAACTTCATATGACTTTTGTCTAAAGTCAAAGAAAGTGTAGGCCACAGATGTAGCCCTGTTTGTCCTACTTTCCAAAAAAGTAGCTACTTAAATTTCCTCTTACAGGGTCCATAACACAGGATCCTGAGCATAACAGTGATAAAAAGAAGCAGAGATGATACCATTCAGTTTTCTCAATAACTGAACATAAGAATTGCAACATAATTTTTACTTTGAGGCTTATTTTGGTTTGCCATTTTTCAAGTAATTTTTCCAAGCCCCCATAATTCCTTCAGATCTTTCCCATCTGATCAGGAGATACTCTCTCTCTCTCTCACAATAATGAATAGTAAGTAGTTCCTGGTCAGTGTGACCTCATGTTTCAGAAAGTGAAAATAACCAAAATGTAGGAGACAAGTCCTAAATTATCACACAACTATTAAAGAAATGAATGCCAAGTATTCATCACATACATATTATCTACCAAAGCTTTGCTTTATAATGTTTTATGGTAATATGCATTTTCTTTGCACGTTTTAATACAAACATTTTATTTAAAATGAACAAAAATGCTTATATAGTTTTCACTTGGAAACAAACTCTTGCTTGACTGTATTACTGAGCAAAGACAAAGCAGAAGCACAAACACCCTTCTTGTTTGACACATATTTGGAGACAGGAAGACACTACTCGTTTTTTTTTTTTTTTGTTGTTTGTTTGTTTTTTTTAACTGACCTTCCCTTAAGGCCTGGTCATAGAAGTATAAACAAGGTAAATGAATCCACTATTTGTCCTATCATATCTATGCCACCTGTGTATTCTAAGATCACACATACCTGCCAATATACCTGGGAAGGGTTGCTATATCACAGTTATACTTGATTTCTTGGCAGGCAAGACTGTGGAAGAGTAATTGGGAACAAGTTTTACAGCCTATTTAGAAGAAAACACTCATATCACCTTAAATAACAGGTTATAATAAAAGGACACTGCCTGGACGTTCTCTTTTTCACTTTGGTTCACCTAAAGTTTTTAAGATTTACAGAGTTTTTTTTGATTCATTTGCTTATAGTACAATCCTGCCACAAAGTGTTAAAGCACAAGATACTTATTATTCCTCAGCATCTGCATTTTTCAAGTTTTTATAGTCTACTACATTCACAGTACGTCCACAGTTCTTGGATACTTAAAAAAAATACTTAAAAATGCAGATATCTATAACGACAATGGTACTAAATGGGAAGAAGACAATGAGGGAATGAAGAAAGCAAACATATTCCATGTGCAGGGAATGTGGTTCAAGTCTTTGGATTTAAAACAAGTGCCCCCCCCAGAGAAGCAGGCTGTCATGGAATTTCCAGAAAACTTCCTTGGCCCCCCAAAATGGACCTGAAAAGCCTCAGTCCAAATTTTTGAAAACTATAGTTAAGAGATACTAAAAATGACAGTCAAAGCAGTCAGAGGGAGAAGGATGAATGTGTCTTCCTTTTAGCTACGAGTTGTAGCAGAGCCTCCTTGGCTGATGGTGGTTCAGTCAAAAGCACTGAAGTACCAGAAGTGCTTTGGAGCACAGGGTAAAAGTACTGAGCATATTATCTGTCTAAATCAGTAACAGGACTTCATGGCTAGGAAAATTTTCTAAAGAGTAAAATGACTCCAGAAGATCTCTTTCCAACACTAAATGTAACATAATTAACAAAGAGAGAGAGAGAAAACAAAAAAGATTTACAAGGAGATATAGTGACAACAGTAAAGTACAAAGCAGAGAACACAAAAAGATGAAGTCAAAGCTATAGTTTCAATAGTATCCCATAAGGCTAAAAAATCTGTTAACTTTGAAAGTCCTAGCCAAATATCACTCTTGTTTATAAATCACTTATCTATCATATGACCACATGTTGATCCTTTTCTTCCCATATAGTGAAGAATCCTACAGCCAGCCTTTAAGCATTCTGCATTTCTTGGCCAATCTTGTAGCTGAGGATCTTGTTCCAGTCAATTTTGGTACGGGTAACTGGAAGCTGCTGGCTCCAGGCCTTGAATGTGGTGTCTGATATTGTTTGATAGTTTTCACTAATTGCTGTCTGATATTCATTTTCTGCACTCTCTATGATGTTAATAAACTCCTTGGCAGTTTGGACCTCATTCAAAACAGTTACTGAATCTCATATATCTTTATGACTCACCATCTGAATGTTCCATCTTCATAATAGTGAAGGTGAATCTTGAGCACTCCAACCACCTGGGCTGTAGGTGGTGTGATAGTGAACTTCCACTCTGATTTCCAGTGGCCATGACAGAAGTTTTTAGGGTGAAACTGGTGGTTTTTAATACATGCAATAATAGTCTGCTGCCAATCTATAGTTTTAGCATAAACCTATGTTGGGAGAAATTAGACTAGAAAAACAAATTTTATCTGAATGATTGACAATGTACAAAAGCAATATGCTAAATCTTTGAACTAGAAAAAGAATCGGACAGAATAAACTTAAGACCTAGCACTCATAACACAGATCCTGTTGAATTCTTGCATTTTCTTTGCACTTGATATAAAACTCCAGTATGTGGAAAATAACCATAACCCTTTCCTGTTCCTTTATTAAGGATATCTAACCATGTGTTTTCCTTCTCTTATTTCTAATTATCTTCCTCTTCCTCTTCCTTTTCTCCTTCTCCTTGTCCTTTTCCTCCTTCTGCTCTTTTCTTTCAAGCTGTCACATAAGTGAAGACTGATGTCAACTTGGAGGGAGACCTACTGTAGAATTATCACTCAAGGCTACAAAACTTGTTCCTCTTTAATCTAATTTCAAGAATGAGTTCTGAGTGTCAAATACCCTCCCCCAGATACCCTGACCCCTCTCCCATGCCTATTTCCACTCAAATAAGAACCTGAATTTCATCAAGCACATCTCCAAAGAAATAGGGATAATGCAGGCAAATGGCTATTTTCCCAAACCCACTCTTAGTGCCTAGCCCCCTCAGGCACCCATGATTCCATGAGATATAGAGTGCTGCATTGGTCAGCTAGTCCTTTCCCTTAAACCACCTGGTAAATTTCCCTTTAAGATATATCAAAAATTTTTTTTCATCAACCAAGAGTGCTCTTTGCTAATATGAAACATCTACTACTTCAATCTCAGCTGCCCATGCCAACTGCCTAGTCTAGTCCATGTAAAGTTTAGTACCTAAATTATAGAGGTGTCTAGAATAGGATAGGATGGGATAGGACAGGATAGAGAGCCCATGACGCCTATCTATTTCCCAGGCACCCTCCAGTCTGCTATCATTTTTCCCATCTTTTTTTTTTTTTTTGCATTGTTGTGGATTAAACCCAGGGCCTCAAGCATGATAGGCATAGAGTACCACTGAGCTACAACCCTAGCCTGCAGAAGTTAATAGTTTATATCAGCATTTCTCATGCTTACCAGCACTCATGCTCTGAGTCTCCTCCTCACCCACCCACACACACAAACATTTTTCATTACCCTGTTACTTATCTCCCACCCTCATACTCCTCAGAACATTTTTCTACCTCTCCATTGTAACATTCATACCATTTCCCTTCTTAACATCTTCTGTAAGCTTTTTCTACTATGATGTAAATATCAGTTGTATTATATTCTCTCCTTCACCCTTGCTATTTTTTACTGATGCCAGGATCACAACCTTACCCCCATCTTATAATAAGGACTTGAGAATTTTGTCATCTTCAAGAATAACTTTAAACTCAAAGTGATCCATCCAACTATGAGATTCAAAATTAATTAATATTCTGAATTGTTATTACACAATTTATTTAAATTGTGTGATAACCACTCTAAAGGATATTCTGAATGAGCATTTGATTTTGAAGCTCTAGCAAAATAAAGTTCATATACCTAGACTATTACTATGCCATCATTTCCAAGAACTAGATGGGGTATAAGGAGAAAGATCAATTACTCAGAGTCAGATTCATGGTCCAAACAACCATCTCTCTTCCATTTAAGAACATAAATAATCACTTCAAGAAGTTTCCTCCCTCTCGTCAATAGAATTTAATCAGTCATTAAAATCCTATTAAATGTTTCTATGACATTTTCCTTATTCATAATCCTTATTTTCATAGGATTTAAGACTTCATTATCTACACTACTTTCATGATCTCCTAATTTTTCTCTTGCCTCTATTTTTCTCCTCAAATCTACTCTCCAATTAGCTAGAAGAATATTGCATTCAAAGGTAAATCTAATTATGTCACAACAAAAGCACTAATGAGGCCAACAATACACATAATTTGCAGAAGTTGATAGCTTATATCAGCAATAGCCAGATAGGGAAAAAAGTGAGGCACACTATTCTGACTAGCAAAATAAATTATAAAATACCTAGAAATAAATTTGAATGGAAGGGAAATGATGTGTATGAGAATATAAAAACATAAAAGTATGTTTAAAAACATAACAGAAAAAAGACCCAAATAAATGGGCATTCAAGAAACACTCCAGGTTAGAGAGATCTTCTGTCATACCAATATGAATTATCCCAATTTGCTTCTAAAAATTTCAGGTAACTGAATCAAAATATAGATAGGATGGAAGGGTGTGTTGTAGAAGCTGCTAGTTTTCTACCCCAATAAATGTTTTCCTCTCTTTCTTAAAAATAAAACTTCCAAATTTAAGCCAACCACCTGTCTAGAACCAAGAATATATTTCTAGGTTTCATGACAAAGGTAGGTTCAGGACCAAGTTCTGCCAATGAGATGTAAGTACAAATCTCATGGGTCAGCTACCAGAAAACTCTCCTAAAAGAATGGTGGCCTGCTCCATTTGCCTTTTTGCCCCCACTTCTTCCTCTAGGGGTTATGGCTGGAGCTTGAGCAGACACTTTAGACATGGGATAAAAGCTAAATGTTGGGGATTGCAGATACTGGTGCAGTATGGACTCGCCAGTCACTCTGGATCAGGTTTAGTTTTCAGGTAGGGAAATACCCTTTTGTCTAGTTTGATCACTATGGACTTTGGGCTTTAAGCTGAACTTAACCCGATTAGTAAAATTCATGAGAAGAGAAAAGGCACAAAAACAGCCAAAATAATTTTTATAGCTTTTTGAGCATCATAATTATACATGGTAATTGGGTTTACTTTGACAAAATCATTCATGCAAGGGATTTTATTTCAACAAATATGAACAGATGAGGATTTGTCATCTCAAGGGTTAAAATACACTCCAAAGCTCTAGTATTTAAACAGTGCAGTGAGAACACAGGAATAGACAGAAGCTCAGAGAAACTGAATGCAGAGGCTAGAAATAGGCCTACGTATGTGTGGGGATTTAGTGTGTGACAAAGTAAACATCTCCAAACAGAGGGGAAGAAAAAAAAACCAACAGGGAAACGAACAAATATCATTAAGCCTGCATCTCATATCACACTCAAGAGCCGACTCCAGATGGATTTTTTAAAAACTTGCAAAAATAAATGGCTACTAGAAAATATAGAGGAATAATTAAAATTGTAAGATGGGAAAGGGTTCTTTCAACAAAACAAAACATGAAACCCACAAGTTATTAAAAAAAGATATATAGATTTCACTAACTTTAGACTGGCAAAAGACATTATTATAAGCAAAGTTAAAAGACAAATGACAGACTGGAAGTAAAGATTTGTGATATGCTTAACTGGTAAGAATAAATATCCATAATACAAAATAAATATTTAAAAATTGAATAGAAAAATGTACATAGTAAATCACAGAAAATTTAACAGATGCATAATGGTAATCAATAAATATTTGAAAGAATCATTTTCACTTCATGAGGAAGTATTCTAACTGAATGCAATATTTTTGCCCTCAATATTGGCAAATATTTTTAAAGATTGATAATATTCTGAAGAAGTTCATGCTCACATACTATTGATAGGAAGTAAAACTGATCTTTTTTAAAGAACAATTTGATTTTTTCTTTTAAAACATTTTTATTTGATTCAAATAATATCTCTCAGAAATATCCCAACTACTCCCAAACACACATTTAAAAATTTTCTTCACAACACTATTTGTAAAATTTGGAAACCATGCTAATATATTTTGCATAGAAATCGTTAAATATACTGTAGAACACTCGTACCTTGGAACACCAGGCAGCAATTCAACAAAATAGAACCATGTGTTCTAATGCAGAAAGATGCCCAGGAAATATTATTTAATTCAAAAAGAAAGCTGTAAAGCAATATGTATGTAACATAATTCCATCGTGATAAAATTATAATGAATATTTAAAATGATTGGAGGAAAGTGGGTTAAATGTTGACAGTGGTCATTCTTGATGGACCTTAACTTGATGTGATATTTTGATAATGTTTGAATCTTTGCCTAATTACATGTTATATTTTTACTCAGAGAGAAAGAAATGGCATGGCTTAGGAAACCTTTCATGATCTAGAAACTCTCTACCTTTCCAATCATCTTCACTTCTCCCTGCCTATCAATAACTGCTATAGCAACATGGAACTGTATGTCGCTCCTCATACGCAACTTGTTTCTTGCATCCTTACCTTTGTTGATGCAGCAAGTTCCATCCTCCACACCATGAAGACTCAGATGCAAACATACACCCAATTCTTATTCATTACTCCATACTCATTTGAACAGTGCCCATCTCCAAAAAGCCTCCCTTACTCCACTGGCTGGCCTAGGTGTCCCTCACCAAAGCTATCACAGCATGTTTTTATGTTACATTCAACATTGTATTATAATTGCCACTTAGTCTGTCAATCTCCCCCACTAGACTGGGAGGGCCTTGAAGGTAAGGATCATAGTTAATCCAATCCCCAGAAATTTAGATGTGCTAGAGCTCCTAGATAATAACTCTGGGGAGGCATGGGCCAAGGCACATCACTGCTATATCCCTGATAACTAATCCAGTATCTGGTAGACACTAGGCACACTGATGAATTAGTAGTGTATCATGAATGAATCAACTGGCCATCTGGCTGCACCTTAGTATTCCTCTCTTGAGTTAGCCCGAGTCAATGTCCAATCCTGATTCAAAAACTTCAAGTCTTTGGACTGTATGTGATAGACATAATTCAGCAGAGGCATAGAAAAATAGATGCACAAATGTTGTTCAGAACAATACTTATGGTAGGAGAAGTGCAGGTAACAAGAGAACCAAAATATCCAAATTTAGATATTAATTTCAACTGAACAAACATTTCTGTTAAGTATACATTCAGTAGTAAAAGATAAATGAGATAGAGTCCCTGCAATGGGTTAAATCATATCTTCGAAAAATATATGTTAAAGTTCTAACCCCCACTACCTCAGTGACCTTACTTGGAACTAGGATGGTTGAAGAAGTAATTAGCTAAAAATAGGTCATGCTAGTGTCTTTATAAAATAGATAAGAGAAACACAGACTGATTCCAAGGTGATGTGACGAAAGAGGCAGAGATTAGAGTAGTGCAGGAACACCAAGGATTGACAACCACTCCTAGAAATGAGGGAGAAGCAAGGAAGATTTCCTTACAGATTTTGGAAGGAATGTGATTCTGCCAGCACCTTGATTTCAGACAGATAGTCTCCAAAACCACAGGGCAATAAAGTTTTATTGTTTTCAAGCCACCCAGTCTGCAGAACTTGATTACAGCAGCCCTAGGAAGCCAATACAGTCTCCATCTCCAGAAGCTCATAGTCTGAGACAAACCTATAACATGAGTGATAAAAACAAAAAAATGAAATTATATACAAGATTCAAGATAATACAGAGTAGGGGTAACTCTATGAGAGATCCAGGTGGAAAGAGAATTCGGGTAACATGTTACAGACACAGTGATGTTGACTTTGAGCACAGAGGATGGCTACATCATGACCATAAACAAGCAGGAATGGGGAAGGAGAGGATGTTTGTTTAGACAGGAGATCTGAAAAGCCTGAGAGATATGAAATGGTATCACAGGTCCAAAACTGCAAATAATCACCACTGCTATTGTGCAAGTACAAGTGGAAGAGGCTGAGAAAATTTAGAACAAAACAAAACAACAACAACAAAAAAGAAAAAAAATCAACAAGTGAGGACCAAATCCTGCAGCACCTTGTATGTTGTACCAACAAGCTGAAATTTAGCCATCCCATGATGGGGATCACTGAAATGTTGAGAGGGGGATAGCATGCTCATATCAGAAAGGTCACTCTAAAGGCAAATCAAAGAAGGACTCAGAGAAGAATATTGGTGCCACAAGCCTGATAGAAAGACACATTGCTAGGCTCATTTTTTTTATTCCCTATCCCCATGACTTCCTCTTTCCACCCCCCACACCCTTCATATATTCCCCACCCTCAATTCTGAGTGGACCATCATGCATCAGAAGTACTGTGAAAAGGAGATTAGTCATTTTTCTTTGTCATTTGAGGTTGTAATTAAGACTAATTGGTGTGTGAGGGAAGATACAAAAACAACAATTTTATGCATTTTAAAAAGCTTTATAATTACTGCATTATTTTTCCCAAACCATCCTTAGAACAATTCTGTGACCATGGGGAAAAACATGTTCCATGATGAACTATTTAATTCTGAGGAAAAAAAAATAAAAAATTTTCATTCTCCTGCTTTTATAGACCTCTTACTGTGCTAATTTATTTGATGGGCAATTTTGTAGAATACTTCCCTAATGTATTTGAACTTGGAAACTTTCTCTGTAAATGATCACATCCCAAACTATTAGCACAGTATGAAAGATACTGAGTGAAGTTAGAATTTTCTAACGAGGTACTGATACCTCTTTTTGCTTTAATGCTTAATGAAGAGAACAGCTTTCTTAAGAATGATATAAAAAGAGTTCTCCAATAAGTAGGATATTAGATTAAACTATGTCTGAGGTAATTTTTAACTCAACATGCCATTACTCTGGGGCTCTTGATGATTTCCTCATTCCTGAAATCTGATTCTGTTCTGTCTTCAATATTTTGTTTTACTATTAATTTTTTTTTAAAGGGGAGAAGTTTCACCCATTAATTACATGGCAAACCAAACTGAGAAATAAGGATTGGACTTTCCCCTCCAAAGTCATTCATGCCCAGCAGACTACAAAGAGCATTCTTAATCTAGAAATTCCATCCTTGCCCCCAGAAAGAGATGCCCACTCCAACACCACACCCAATAGTGTGGCTTCCTTTCAGACCTACACGGCACAGGAGTCATAGTAACTTTTGCTACTCTTCATTTTTTTTTTCCAGAAACAAGAATCAAACACTTTATTTCTCAAAGGAATGGGTCATTAGTGATGTGTGAAGAGCTGTAGGGGACAGTGACAAAGGTAGTCACTGTGCGAGGACATGCTGAGAAGACATATGCCAGAGAAACCAGAGAGGATATAAGGACTGGAATCAACTAGAACTGAGGATGAGGGAACAGGAAGAAGTCAAGGAAGAAAAATAAGAAAAATAATTCTTCCCTTCTTTATAGTGAACAAATAAACAAGGTGAGGTTGAATATACATGTTATTTTCACATCATTTGACAGTTTATAAAAATTTTTTGCTAATGTCTAATAATTCTCAAAACATTCCTGTATGATAGATAATATTCATCTTACTTTTAGATTAAGAATGAAGAGACTTGCCCAAGGTCCTACAAATAAGTATCAGAGTTGTAATTTGAACTGAAATCTTTTAATTCCAAGTGCTCTTTCCACCACACCTTAATATCCTGATAAGACCCATTGTATCAGGTTAAAGTTCACTGTCTATAAAAAGACGTACTCCAGCTAGTTTAAACTCCCAAGATGTCTGTTTCCAAGTGTAAAAATGTCTTACTAAATTCTAAATGTGGAGGGGTTAAAGATGAGCTTCCAGGAACAACTCTAAGCCCCAGAGTCATGCTGTTCCTTCCACTGAAGGGACTCCCAAAAGAAGTCTCCATCTGAGAAACCCTGATGCTACCACAGTCCCTGAAAGCCCAGTGCATGTTACTCAGTATATTTGACTGGCAGAACCTAAACCACATCCTGCCATGGTGTGAATATGGTTTGTCTCTGCTGTTATGAGCAAGCTATGCCATTAACATTCGCCAGACACATTTGTGTCATAGCTGGGACTACTAGCTCCTCACCCAGCTCTTCATACATCCCTAAACATTGGGGCTACATTCTTAGAAATGCAACAGGAGGTGGTTTTGTGTTTGTGTGAGCATCAGAGTGTACTTTACAACCCTGATGGTATAGTTTTCTACATGCCTAGGCTATTTGGTATACCTCTTGCTCTTCTTCCTTTACAAACCTGGAGAGCATGTTACTGTACTGAATACTACAGGCAACTGGAACTCAATGGTACTTGTGCATCTAAACGTATCTAAACATAGAAAAGGTACAGAAAATTATTATGTAAAAGATAAAAACTGTAGTGCATACATTTCTTTAAAAGCTAGAAGAAAGGATTTTGAAAGTTTTCACTACAAAAAAAATTGATAAATATTTGAGGATATAGATATGCTCGCCCTGATTCCAACTTTCTCAATGCATACATATACTCAATGATCACATGGAATCCTGTAAACAGGTACAATTTCTATATATAATAAAAAATAGATAAAATAACCAGTCCATCTGTATAGGGCACTTACCATGAATGAAGCAAGCAGGACTGTTTCCCTGAGTGCTACTATAAAATTTATAAATACTGTACACTTAGGCTACACTAAATTTATTAAAAATATTTTTCTTTTGTTGATAATAAATTAACCCTAGGTTTACTGTAACATTTTTGCTTTAAAGGTTTCTTTTTTTTTTTTTCTTTGGCTTTGAAGTTTTTTTAAACTTTTGACTCTTTTATACTAACAACTGAAAACACAAACACATGATAGACTATAGGAAATTTTCAGTTCCATTATAATTTTATTTATAAGATTACCATTGTCACATATGCAGTCCGTTGTTGACCAAAATGTCCTTATTCAGCACAAGACTGTACAAAACAAAGAGAGCTAAGTGGCCTTCAATGACAAGAAATAATCTACCATAGGAAGCTCCTGGCGATCCACTTACCCTCCTAGTCATTAATCCTCAATCATACGTTAGTTGAGACTAAGTAAGGATGGAAGATACCCTTCTAATTTTTTCTTCCCAAACCTGCAGCAGACATTAATAATCAATCACATCACTTTTGTGCTAAAACTAGTTCAATTTCAGATCCCTTTTCAGAATAATGCACCAGGCAGCTAGAAACATTAACTCGAATTAACAGGCAAGCTGAAAATCCTTCATTTAGATTTACTTTAACAAATACAGAAACCTGCTGGTCTCAGTCAGCTATTGCCACAAAGATGATATTTTTTAAAAATTCAGTGCTTTAGAGCAACACTCATTTACTACTGTTGACACATCTGCCAAGTGGCTGATCTAGATTAGGCATGGCTGTGGCAGTTCTGCTACATATGTTCCTTGTCCCCATGTACCAGTGGGTTAGTCCAAGCAAGTTCTTCTCAAATAAGATATTTCTAGGCCTGTTTGAGGGGTCAGAGACATGTAAAAGCTGTATTAATTAGATATTCCTTGCTATCAATGGAGACGATATAAGGAGAGCAACAAAGAATAGAGCAGGGAGGAAGAGCATGAGAAGAAGATTAACATTAAACAGGGACGAGAGGTGGGAGGGAAAGGGAGAGAGAAGGGAAATTTCATGGAAATGGAAGGAGACCCTCATTGTTATACAAAATTACATATAAGAGGAAGTGAGGGGAAAGGAAAAAAAACAGGAGAGAGAAAGGAATTACAGTAGATGGGGTAGAGAGGGAGAAGATGGGAGGAGAGGGGAAGGGAGGGGGAATAGTAGAGGAGAGGAAAGGCAACAGAATACAACAGACACTAGTATGGCAGTATGCAAAAACATGGATGTGTAACCGATGTGATTCTGCAATCTGTATACGGGGTAAAAATGGGAATTCATAACCCACTTGAATCAAATGTCTGAAATATGATATGTCAAGAGCTATGTAATGTTTTGAACAACTAATAATAATAATAAAAAAGTTCTTCTCAAGGTGATGCAGGAGGCACAAGAGGGCCTTCAGACACATAAGTTCTCTTATGGTTCGGGTTTGGAATTGGCACACTGTCACTTACACACATATGTCATTAGCAAGAAATCACAAAGTTGAACCCAAAGTCCAGGGGGCAGGAAATTCATTTCAGCCCCAAGGAGCTATGGCAAGGTTGCAAAAGGAAGGACTAGTTAAGAACTGGGTCCAGTTATGCAGGCCCTCATGGAGAATCCTTGTCAGCCCATAATAAGATCTCTAATTTTGGACTGGGGCTGTAGCTCACTGGCAGAGCATTTGCGTAGCATGTGTGAAGCACTGGGTTTTATCCTTAGCACCACAGAAAAATAAAAAATAAATTAAATAAAGGCATTCTGCCCATCTACAGCTACACACAAAAAATATTCTCTAATTTCCCTTGCCAACAACTTTGGAAAATCCTTCCCTACTTCAGAAGATATTTGCACATGTCAATTAAAAATGTAGATGCACAGAAAAGTGTACAATGGATCCTGCGGGCACTGAGGGAGTATGTGATTTACTGGCTGTGAAAGTGGTACCCTTGGAATTCTCAGCCCCCACACAGAACATAGCAAGAGTAAGCTTGTGAAAGCAGCCAAGTGTATTAGGAGCAGAAGTTTGCACCCAGCAGGGTACTAGCCACATTAGAGGCATGTGTGATATCACTTTCACCCAAAGGCACCAATTTGCTTCCATTATTCCACATATACATGAGGGAAGTTAATATGTTTAAATATGTGATTTTGATAGACTTTTTGCAAATATAACTTAATGGTAATAATAAGTATGGTGCTATAATTTTTGGCTTACTGATGCTATGACTGAAAGAATCACTAACAAATAATATTTTAGCAATATAATAATGTGAAAACATAGCATTTTAACCATAAATCTTCAGAACATGAAAAGCAATTATATAATTTTACAGTCAATTTTGTATTCACTGGCATGATTTTGGCACCAGTGAGAAGAAAATTGTGAATGCATTTGCTGGGTTTACCAATACTGCAAAAGCCTTTGAAAATTTTTCTACCAAGAAAACGAAATTTTTTGAACTTACATTGTATACCATAAAACATACAATTTTTATTGTTAATTTAAAAATTTTTAAAGAAAGATAAGTTTCAAAACACTTGATGTTCCCAATTCCTTCCAATAAAGCTTAGTCTCAGTACAATCACTAAAGATTTTTCTTTCCTCTCTTCCTTCATGTTCCCATTTCTGATCACTAAAGATCATGTGGGAGAGGAGAGGAAGGAGTGGAAAGATATTGGTTTGAAAAATTAGGCCGCAGAATCCTTCTAAAAGAGAATAATCTTTCATTTATCACATCTAGACAGGCTTTTACTTGCAGAAAGATATAAGATGGATTCAGAAAATGCCAGGAGTGACGTAAAGATGACTAAATTGCTTTTCATAACAAATGAGTTTTTATAGAAGGGGAAGAAGGAACATGAGAAGAAGATATAAACTGGGAGAGGAGATAAAAGATGTCGAGAAAGAAAACAGGTAGATTGGCAGGAGGTGTAGAAGATGCATGGCCTTGGAGAAATTCCAACTTGTAGTCAAGGCTCTTGATCTTGAAGAACAGGCATAGCTAATGCCTTGTCTTAAATTTCTTTCTGGGCTCCGCCACAATGTCACACAAACCTGACATCAACCATCACTTCATCATTAAAAGTCTACAACATAGTTCAAAGAAATCAGGAAAAGAAATGGTTCTCTTAAGGTTGACCAAGACAAAGAGAAGGGAATATCCATGAATGATGAAACAAGAGAGGAAGAATTTGATAGTAGCAGAAAATATGAAAAGAGATAACCAGGAGAAAAGTAAACAGAGCCCACAAGAAGTGAGTTTCCTTTTGATATTACAGACAGATTTGTTGCCCTAAACAACTCTTTCAATTGAATCAGCAATAATGCAGAATAAAATAGGGTTATAAATATAGTTTAAATTCATCATTGAGCTGGTAGAAAGGAATCTATAAAGTTCAAAAAATGAAATGCAAGCAGGAGTCTGTGTGGTAAAGCAAGTACCAAACCCTAAAGTAAGGGTTCATGGTGCACCCTAGAGATACATCTAGTGAAACTGAATAATATACAGGCAGTAAAGATATACCCAGATACTTTCCAAGGTAGGGAACAGATGGGAGACTCCTGCATAAAACTGGTATCTCAAAAGACTACCCTCAGAATAAAAGTAATGAAAAATAAATGTCCCTTTCTAGAAGAAGAAAGTCTGCCCCCTTTGATGGTAGGTACAAGGGGAAAACCCAGAGGGATCCCATGGGGTTCATAGGCTAAATTCACACTAACTCTGTGGTCTAAGCTCTCAGACAGACTATGTAAAGAGGCCCAGGGACTTCCTGAAAAAGAATGATGGCAGCAGAATGAATTTATTGAAGCTCTCCAAACTCATCCAGAAATCCAAGCAGGCAACAAACAAATGCTGGCAAGCTATCCATCCCTAAAAGAAGACCCTACCCAAGTTGAAACCCTGGGAAGCACAGCTGACGAGAACTGCTGAACCTAGGAGAACTCCTCAAAGAGTTCAAATCATGGTGCACCCAGGGATGAGAGAATCAACAGGATTATGGATGTCTTTGCTTCCAAATTGCAGAAATTTGCCCTCATTTCCCATCAGTGCCTCCTATTGCCAAACCCATGAGGAATCAGTGGATGTGGGAATCTGTAAAATAAGATCCTTAGGTGTCAGCTTTCTTCATTATAGAACAAGGAGTTGAAGGAAGAAGAAGAGGTATGTGGGCCATCGGGTACATGACCAGAACAGTCACCCTTCTCCTCATTGTTATGATCATGGAAAGTAGTCAAGGAATAAGAGTGAGCAGGGCCTCTGCTGACCTGAATTGAACCTGGATTGGTTCAATTGGTGTGTTAAGTCACTGAAATTTTGAAGTCATTTGTCCTATAGCACAATGATGCTTACCTCTACAGGTTCAAAATTTGGTATTGAAAGAAGAGTTTGAGTTCTTTGTATACTCTGGATATTAGGGCTCTATCTGAAGTGTGAGGAGTAAAGATTTGTTCCCAGGATGTAGGCTCTCTATTTACCTCTCTTATTGTTTCTTTAGCTGAGAAAAAACTTTTTAGTTTGAGTAAGTCCCATTTGTTGATTCTAGTTATTAACTTTTGTGCTATGGGTGTCCTATTGAGGAATTTGGAGCCCGACCCCACAGTATGTAGATCGTAGCCAACTTTTTCTTCTATCAGACGGCGTGTCTCTGCTTTGATATCAAACTCCTTGATCCATATATCCAGAGTATACAAAGAACTCAAAAAATTAGACAATAAGATAACAAACAACCCAATCAACAAATGGGCCAAGGACCTGAACAGACACTTCTCAGAGGAGGACATACAATCGATCAACAAGTACATGAAAAAATGCTCACCATCTGTAGCAGTCAGAGAAATGCAAATCAAAACCACCCTAAGATACCATCTCACTCCAGTAAGATTGGCAGCCATTATGAAGTCAAACAACAACAAGTGCTGGCGAGGATGTGGGGAAAAGGGTACACTTGTACATTGCTGGTGGGACTGCAAATTGGTGCAGCCAATTTGGAAAGCAGCATGGAGATTTCTTGGAAAGCTGGGAATGGAGCCACCATTTGACCCAGCTATTCCCCTTCTTGGTCTATTCCCTAAAGACCTAAAAAGAGCATGCTACAGGGACACTGCTACATCGATGTTCATAGCAGCTCAATTCACAATAGCAAGACTGTGGAACCAACCCAGATGCCCTTCAATAGACGAATGGATTAAAAAAATGTGGCATTTATACACAATGGAGTATTACTCTGCATTAAAAAATGACAAAATCATAGAATTTGCAGGGAAATGGATGGCACTAGAGCAGATTATGCTAAGTGAAGCTAGCCAATCCCTAAAAAACAAATGCCAAATGTCTTCTTTGATATAAGGAGAGTAACTAAGAACAGAGTAGGGACGAAGAGCATGAGAAGAAGATTAACATTAAACAGAGATGAGAGGTGGGAGGGAAAGGGAGAGAAAAGGGAAATTGCATGGAAATGGAAGGAGACCCTCAGGGTTATACAAAAGAACATACAAGAGGAAATGAGGGGAAAGGGAAAAATAATACAAGGGGGAGAAATGAAGGTCAGTAGAGGGGGTAGAGAGAGAAGAGGGGTGGGGAGGGGAGGGGGGGGGATAGTAGAGGATAGGAAAGGTAGCAGAACATGACAGTCACTAGTATGGCAATATGTAAATCAATGGATGTGTAATTGATGTGATTCTGCAATCTGTATATGGGCTAAAAATGGGAGTTCATAACCCACTTGAAGCAAAGTGTGAAAGATGATATATCAAGAACTATGTAATGTTTTGAACAACCAACAATAAAAAAAAAAAAGAAGAGTTTGAAACAAAACTCAATTCTCCACTTCTGCTGCTGGGTAGGGTCTGTGAAGGTGCAGACCTCTGCAGCCCAGAGAGTCTGTTCTAGTGTTAGTAGCTTATGACAGCAGGGGATGCCTACTGACATCCACTCCAAGGATCACAGCCTGCAAAGTCAGATTCTTCTGCACTACTGTTGAGTGGCATGTTTCAGTTGTTAGCATCGCAGCTCTAAATGGTGGACTATGCCCTTCAGTGCTGCAGTAACCTTCAGCAGCTCACTTCCAACTTCTTTCTGGATTCTTTTCTCGAAGATCCAAAGAATGAAATCCACAGGACAATGGAAGGCAAGAGTGAAAGGAGTAGGATTTATTCAAGTGTGAAGAACAGACACAGAACTCTTACAGGGGCAAGAGGTGACCCAATAGCATGTGGCTGCTTGAGACTAGGGGTTTATATAGCACTCAGGTCAAATTTATGCTAAGCAGGGTTTGGAAAAGTACTAACACTGTTGGTTAACTCTTTAATCTGAATTTCCATTCAGGCCTGCCCTACTTCTGTTTTCTGGTTACTTGCCTGCAATCCCAGCTTCCCAGGAGGTTGAAGTCAGCGAACTGTGGATGCTCAGGGGTTCAGAGCTGTGGTGCTGTCAAGCAGGGGTCTGTAACAGACCCCTGCTGGGCTGCCATAGGGTGACAAAAAAAATGCCCTGACTTGCCTCTGCCCTGACTCACCACGCCTCAGGCCTGTGCTGGCATGGCGGGCTCTGCTTGCTATCTGTACTCCAGCCCACCTAGGCCTCTATTCTGCAGCTGTGGGACAAGGGCTTGGCTTCAGTGTCAGAAATAGGATTCTACTATAACCAAAACCTTCAATGCATAACAATGTTGCTGTGGACAGCAGCAGGGAAATTGTAATTAGAAGTTAAATGCCAATCCATTTTACACAGTAGGAAGCATTTGGTAAAACTGTCACTATAGTAACCTGGAAGGCAGATCATCTGTCTAGTAAATTTATAAACCTCAAGAAAGAGTTCAGAAACCCAAATGTTTTCTTACATGTTTTGATTACAATTGGCTGCTTTCAACAAGGAGCTATAGGAATAATATGAGAGATTTAGTTAGCTTCCAGAAAAGAAGAAAAGAGAACAGAATCCAAAATGCAAGTAGAAGGCAATCACTTCCCAACTCCAAAGAATAAAATATAACATTGAGGAAAGTTTTTGCAATTAAAGGTTTTTGCCAATTAAAATTCAGCTTAGAGGCAAAAATTTAATATGAACATGGTCTTATGTAGAAATAATAAATAGAAGCAAAGAAACTCAAGTTTGCTGGTTTGATCTATCAGACAGGACTCCCATATAGTCTCTGATTAAAACACTAAGCTAGAGAAAACACCGATCTCTTCAGTGTTTTCCATAATTGTCCTTAATTTTAAGAGGAATCTTTTAGAATTAAACTCTTATGGGAGGGATTTAAGTTGAGCATTTTTTCAGTTTCATATTAGTTTTCATTCTATTGAGTTCAGGTGAAATTTAATTGCTGTATTTGTTAAATATAATCTATGAGTGTGCTTTTGTAAAACTATTTGTGTACATATGTCTCTGTGCTTGAAAGAGATATGTAGAATGAATAAAGTTTAAAGATACTAACAGTACTTATTTCTGGTTGACGGACTTTTGAGTGATTTTTATGCTTTGTACTTTTATATAATGCTTTTTTTCTTCTTCAATAAACACACTAAATTATTTTTACAAGGAAAAACCCCACAAATTACATAAGCCACTATACACACACACATACACGTATACCTATATATTTTGCTTAAGTTTGCAAAAAGAAAGGGCAATTACTTTTAAAAATCAGTTTGTTATTAGAAAGAAAAGGGGACATTGTTGGAAACAAGATTTATCTCAACATATATTATTGCATGGTTTCATTTTATAATCAATTGTTTTATTTACTCTAAAATACATAAGTTGACAAGCAATCCCTATAAATTTAGCACAAACTAAAAAAATTATCTCAATTGTATATCAAGTTAGTTATACAGTAGAAAGAAAAGTATTCTTTCAGGTGACTAGAATATATTGAATTTTGATTGTAATTATTTAGTGGAATATAATCTAAGGATACATAAGAATGCAAGATATCTTAAACCTCATTCATTCAATAGTATTTATAATAATATTATAATAATATTGCTATTATTACTTTGAAATTTATTGATATATTTTGTAGGATAAGCAAATAAGAACTTAATAGTGTTTGGAATCAGAATTCTCAAAATGAAGATTTGAAAAAATAAAGTTTAAAAATTCAAAGAAGAAAACCACTGAGTAGTAAATTAGAACTGGAAATATCAATTTGAGTTTGTGTTTTTTGTTATATTTTCAAAAACATGTTTTTCCTAGCTGGGTTTTTTAAATTACCTAAAGGCATTAATATGTTAGAAGCAATAAACATGCTTGCATCCTAATTATGGCCTTAATGCTATATACCTCACAAGAGAAAACTGAGTTCCCCAGAAATACAATTGATTTCAGACCTGAGATAGGAAATATAAAGACACTAAGAGGAAATGATAAGCAACTATTTGTAAATCTGATTACCAGTTGAAATACATAAATATCTAAGAAAAAAATCCTTATCAACAATAACTGGAGAAATAGAAAATGTGAATATTTCCTATAACCCTTAAATAAATTTACAACCCATCTTTTATTTCTTCTTTAATTTCTTTCTTCAATGCTCTATAGTTTCCATTATGAGTTCATTCACCTCTTTGATTAAATTCATTCCTAGGTTGTGTTGTTTTGTTTTGTTTTTGAGGTATTGTGAATGGGATTGCTTTCCTGATTTCTTAGCAGATTTGGTATTGTTGTGTAGAAGAGCAATTCATTTTTGTATGTTGATTTTGTAATCTGCTACTTTGCTGAATTTATTTATTAGATCTCGCACTCTTAGAATGGAGCTTTTTGTATATTCTTAGTATAGGATCGTATTATCTGAGAACAGTGATCATTTGATTTCTTTCTCTATCTTTATTCCTTTTATTTCTTTCTATTGTCCAATTGCTTTGGCTAGAATTTCTAGTACTATATTGAATAAAAATGGTGAGAATGGACATCCTTATCTTATTCCAGATTTTAAAGTAAATACTTTCAGCTTTTCCCTGTTCATTATGGTGTTGGCTTTGGGTTTGTCATAGATAGCTTTTAAGATGTTGAGGTAGGTTCCATCTATCCCTAGTGTTCCTTCTATCCCTTCAGTTTTCTTATCCTGAATGAGTGCTGAGTTTTGTCAAAGGCTTTTTCTGTGTCTATTGAGATGACTAAGGAATTTTAATTCTATTTATGTGGTGAATTACATTTATTGATATTTGTGTGTAAAACATCCTAGCATCCTTGGGATAAAACCAACTTGGTCATTATGTACAATATTCTTAATAAGCTGTTGAATAGGATTTGTTAATATTTTATTAAGGATATTTGCATGTGACTTCACCAGGGATATTGGTCTAGTTTTCCTTCCTTAATGTATTCTTATCTGGTTTTGGTATGATACTGATACTGTGTGATACTAACTTCATAGAATGAATTTAGAAGTGCTCTGTCCTTTTCTTTTCATAGAATAATTTGAGAATCATTCACATTAGTTCTTATTTAAAAATCTGATAGAATTCAGCTGAGAATCCATCTACAGTGTTTGGAATCAAAATTCTCAAAATGAGAATTTCTTTGTTGGAAGGTTTTTTAGTATTGTGTCTATCTCACTGCTGGTTATTGGTCTGTTTAGGTTTTCTATGTCCCCTTGATTCAATTTTGTCAGGTCACATGAGTCTAGAAATATATGTATTTCTTCTAGATTTTCCAATTTTCTAGAGTAAAAATTTTTAAAATAGTCCCTAATTATCCTTAGTTTGGCTAAGGTCTTATCAATCTTATCTTTTCAAAAAAACTACTCTTCATTTTGTTGATCCCTTTTATTGCTTTTTTAATTCTCATTTTCACTGATTTCAGCTCTGATCTTAATTATTTCCTTCCTTCTATTGGTTTTGCAATTGGTTTTTTCTTCTTTATGACAGGCCTTGCATCATTACTTTGGAATTTTTCTGATTTTCTTATATAGACACTCATAACTATAAGTTATCCTCTTACAACTGCCTGGTATGTTGTACCACCATACTTGTTTGATTCTAAAATTTTTAAATTTTCTCCTCTGATTTCTTCTACCACTTATTCAAAAGTGTGTTGTTCAAACTCCATGCATGCATTTATATAGTTTCTGGAAGATTTTTTGGTGTTGATTTCTAATTTTGTACCATTGTGATCTAATAAGATGCAAGGAATTGTATCAATTATTTTGTTTTTGCTACATTTTGGAGAAGGTTCCATGAGGCACTGAAAAGAAAGTGTATTTGGCTGTTGTTAGATGCAATATTCTATAGAAGTCTTTAAATCCATTTGATTTATAATATTTTTCATGTCCAAGGAGTCTTTACCAAGTTTATATCTGAATGACATATCTGTGGGTCAGAGAAGTATGCTGAAATCACCCAGTATTATTGTACTAGGGTTTATTTGAGACTCTGAGTAGTGTCTCTTTTGTGTAATTAGGTGAATCAACATTTGCGTTATAAATATTTATTATATTTACCAGTATGAAGTGACCTGCTTTGTCTTTTTTGAATAATTTTTGGTTTGAAGCCTGCTTTGTCAGATATGAGAGTAGCTACTCTTCCTTGTTTTTAGGCTCCATTCCCATGGTATATCAATTTCTATTCTTTTCACTCTCAGGCTGTAGTTGTCTCTGCCTATAAGGTAAGTCTCTTGCAAACATACAACATACAATTGGTTCTTGTTTTTTAATCCATTCTTCCAGTCTATGTCATTTAAGTGGAAAGTTAATATTATTACAGAGAGATGTTTATTAATTCTTGTCATTTTGACTTATTTCTAATGTTTTATATAGTCCCATTTCTCATTTCCTCAGCAACTCTTCAAATGATATTTGTCCTTTTGTGAGCTCTAGGGTTTGTTTTTTATTTCTTCTGAATGAAGTATTTCTGTAAGCATTTTCTGTAATGCTGGCTTAGTGATCATAAATTCTATTAGTTTCTGCTTGATCTTGGAAGGTTTTTTGTTTTGTTTTGTTTTTTATTTAATTCTGAAGAATAGCTTTGCTGTACATAACCCTCTTGGTTGACATTTATTTTCTTTCAGGGGTTGGAACACATCATTATAAGCTCTCTTGGATTTTAGAGAGTAAGCTGAGAAATCAGAAATAATTGTGATTGGCTTGCCTCTAAATATGACTTAACAATTTTCTTCTGAAACTTTTAAAATTCTATCCTTGTTATCTTAATTATAATGTGTTATGGAGAGGTTATTTTTTTTAAATTTTGTCCATTTGGGGTTTTGAATGTAACATGAATCTGAATTTTCATATTATTCTCAAGGCCTGGAAATTTTTCTGTTATTATTCCCCTGAAGAGATTATCCATCCCATTAGCCTACATCTCACAACCCTCTTCATTGCAATTGTTTTTAAAGTTGTCTCTTAATGTTGTCCCAGAGTTCTTGTATATTTGGTTATTTGTATAACAAAATATTGTTATTTTTTATATTTTGGTATGTATATATTTGGTTACTTATTTATTTTCTTTAATACTATCTGAATATTCAAAGCTGGCCACTCTGTCTTCCAGCTCTGAGATTTTTATCTTCAGCATGGTCTACTCCATTAGAGAGATTTTCAACTAAATATTTGATTTATTGTTTCTTTCATTTCCAAGATTTTGTTTATTTTTCAATATCTTTATATCCTTATTGAGTTTCTCATTAATATCTTGTACTAATTTACTTAATTCATCAGCTGTTTTTTCTGCATCTTGATCTTGAAATTCGTTGATCATTTTTAAGTCATTCTTTTGAATTCTTTATCTGATATTTCATCCATTTCATTATCGTTAGAGTCAGTTGCTGGTGAATTATGACTTTAGGAGGTGTCATGTTACTTGTTTTTTTCATATTTCTTGCATTCTTTTGTAGTGTTTTATCAATCTATTGGAATGGATTTCTCCCCCACTCTTATGTGTGGGCCTTTTAGATTTCTCTTGGCAATGTGTCCTACAGTGATCTAGATTGACACCTTTCCCATAGGTGTGTGATCCATAACCTTTGTGTTAACTCTTGTTTTGTTCTAAGAGTGGATAATGATGAGTGGGACCTGAGGCCTTCCCACCATCCATCCCTGAAGCATGATAATTACTTTGGAATTTTCATCTCTTCTCTTTGTATTAAAGTGTTGCTGAAGTTTGAGCATGGTTAATTTGTGTGTGGAAGAAGATGCACTGAGTTAGGTTTACTTTGGTGGCAGATTCTCTACCCTGTGAACATGTAGTATCCTTATTGATCCACAGCACCTCACAGAAAAGGGGGAAATAAATAACAACCAAAGCAAACATTATACAGTATTAAAATAAATACCCAGTGCCTTCTATGACGTTTACAATACTAATTATCACAAAAATAGGAATAGTGAATTCATCAGTTGCCAACAGCAAAATCAATAAATAGCTGTGAACTATATCTGGCATTAAAGTAAACAGCAGGTGTTAACTATGAGACCTACTGTACTAATAACTGCAATAATCTTCATGGTGGAAGCAGAGCTTTATAAACCAAATAGTTTTAAAAACTAGTAAAAATACAATTTGTTAAGAGATATGAAAATATGATATGAAGGTAGAAGATAATCTAGAATGTTCAAAATGTGAACAGCAAAAACGCAGAAAAAGACATTGCAAGTGATGGTTATAAAGAAGGAGAAAAACAGGGAAAACAAAGTAAAAGGATAGAAAAAGAAAGAAGAGAATTTGACAGAATAAAGGAAAGAAAGAAACAAGCACACAAACACAACAAAAATAAACAAACCAAAATCCTAACCCTCAAAAGACAAGGCAAGAAAAAATAGTTACATTTTAAAATGACAAAAATGAGTGGGGAAGAACTAAATATGTATATGTATAGACATCAATGAAGGAATCAGTACAATAAGAACATTTTTAAAAAGGAAAAACAGTTAATGAGAATGGCTGAGCACTGCCTATGTCAAACTGTTCTTCTTTCAATTTCTTCTTGGGCTGTATACTGGGGCATGGGGCAGGGAGGGAGTGAGGAAGGGTTGGGGGTGTTAATCTCTTCCTTTTTTTTGTGTTGCTCAACAAGCTGCTAGTTGGAGTGATCTAAAACAGAAGCTGGTTGAAATAGCACTTAGCTTCCCTTCTCATCTGTGTATTGTAGGAAGGAATAGAAAACTGTCAGTTGGAGTTTCATCTGCACAGATAAGATAGATGCTCTCCTAGGGTGGGGTTACTGCAAAGTTCTATAAGAGGAGTTCTGGTGGTTGGCACTTAGGTCTAATCAGGCCTTAAGAGCTTTGTTGAATATTATCTGCTCCAGAGAGATTAGATCAACACAACTCTAGGGCCTGGCCCATGCCATTTGCTGCTAGTAGTCTGTTTCTCTGGAGACACCCAAGAATTCCACTCACTGGGCAGGGGAGTCTCCACACACTCTGCTGCTCATGAATATAACTTTCCCAGGTTTAGTCCCCAAGTGTATTCCACCTGTTCAGAACCCTGACCCTCTTGAGCTACTACATGAGCAACCAGACTTAAAGGGAAAGCAAATTGGACTCCTTTCACTTTTCTGACTTGAATCAGGCTCCCTTCATTTTCTGACTTGAATCAGACTCCCTTCACTTTTCTGACTTGAATCCCCCTGGGTACAATTTTGCCTGTTTCATTCACATTCTGCTAAGTACACCTTAGGCCACAAGATAGGCTCTTGCCAGAGAAGTATGGCAATGTTTGGTATGATCTCCTAGGCTCCCACAGCAGCAAGCCACAGCATGGCTTCCAGAGGATGTCTCCCACCTCAGGTCTCCATTTGCCAGTTGATAAATACACTTTTCAAACACCAGTTCACTGTACAGCCTCTGGATCAACTAAGTTCAGGCTGCTTTCCTGGTTTATAGGTTTTTCTGAGCCCAATGTATCTGTTGTGTTTCTATCTCTGTATTATCCCTCCCTGCTGTGACTGCCACAACTGGCTTATTTCAGTGTATTCTTTGTTCTTTGTTTAATGTACCCAAATTTCTGGGTCTCTAAAAGACTCTGACTGTCTAATATTGAATTTCAGTGAATTACCTCTTTCACCCACCTCACTGAAAAATAGTAATCCCACTGAATGCATCCTGAGAAATGACTAGAAATGCAGTCAATTTCTATCCTACCATCTTGAATCTCCATTAGATCTAGAGTTTTACAGGCAAATTTTAGGAAATATTCAAGTAGAAATAATTAAAATCTCATGTAAACTCCTCTATAGTACAGAACAAAAAATAAATAAATAAAAACATTTCCCAACTGAAATTATGAGGCTACCATAATTCATACTCAAGTCAGACAAAAACAGTACAAGAAAGGAAATTTATTCCCAAGTCAGGTTCTACTCAGAAACACAAATGTAAATATACTGAAGGAAATATTTGCACCCTGAATCCCAAAACATAAAATGATGATGCAACATAATCAAGATGGTTTTCACTCTCAAGAAAAAAATAGTAACTTAAAATTAAGTGTTGGTTAATCTAAATGATCATTTCAATAGACATAGAAAAACTACTCAAAAGATTTCTATAACCAAAGATTAAAAAAAAAAAAAACTCTTAGCAAACTAAAAAAAGAAAGTTTGTAACTTATTAAAGAACATTTTAAAACAATGAATAGCAAATTTCATATGTAAAGGAGTGTTTTCAGCATTTCACTGTCAGGCACCACTGGGCACCAGACATAGGTGCCCATTCACCACTACTTTTATTTAACATGGTTCTAGAGATCTTAGTCTGTACAATAAGACAAGAAAAACTTACAAAAACTAAAATGAAGTTGGGATTTGAAAGAAAGAAATTCGACAACATTTGCAAATTATATGACCAACTACACATAAATTTTAAAAACTGCCACAAAATATTAGGGTTAATAACAGTTTAGAAGTTGCTATTTTCAAAGTCCACATGAAGCTGTCAATTACATTGCTTTACATCCTCAACAGTCAAAACTCAGAACTTTATTTAAGATACTTTCTTTTTTTAAAAAAAAAGATACATTTCACTAGAGGAAAAGCTAACAAAAGATGTAAAACCTTTTACAGAGTAAAATATAAAACTTTATTGTAGGAATTTGTGGAAGGCCTAAACAAATTAAGTATGATAGACCTGGCATAGAAAGATTCCATAGGTATGGCATAGAAAGAATACAAAGATTTATTGTAACAATGTTAACAAAAAGACGTAAGAAGGTGCAGAAGTATATCACACTTTTTAAGATTACCAAAATACTGTGCAGAGACACATACAAAAGGAAGATAACTATAAGAAGAAAACTGTTAACACAATTTATTAACATTTTTATGAAATTAATACTTCTATCCAATAATGTAAAATAAAATAATAATAACAATAAAATGAGGGGTAGAAACAAAATATGTATATGTATATACATCAATTTGTTTAGGTCTTCCCAGGATTCTTAAAATGAAAGTTTGTTTTATTCTGTAAAAAGTTTTACATCTTTTGTTAGCTTTTACTCTAGTGAAATTCTGGGAAGTAAATTAAATTGGGAAGGGTTTTCCACAAGGCTTCTAAGTTGTTTTTTTATTTATACTTAAGTTTTAGGTGGACACAATATCTTTATTTTACATTTATGTGGTGCTGATGATCAAACCCAGTGCCTCCTGCATGCTAGGCGAGCACTCCACCACTGAGCCACAACCCCAGCCTGGCTTCTAAGTTTGAATGTTCTGTTTCTTAGGCTGAAGCATGGCTATGCAGGCATGTGTTTTTATTATTTTACATTTAACTATTCACTTGGTTTTATATACTTTTAACTCTACATTTCAAAAGTAGATATTTTGAAAATGAGTATTAGTAAACAATTTACCCTAAACATCCACTGGCCTATGATTGTCTAGATGATTCATATTAGCTCTTTAAACTAAAAGTACCAGGAGGCTAGGCACTAGATTTTGTTCTTCGTGCCTTTTCCATCACCTTGTATAAGTACCTTGATTGGAAAAAAGCTCCGTAAATATTTTGAAATGAGGGAATAAACAAAGCCTTATTAATTCTTTAAAATAGCATCAATCCATGCCAGAGACATTTATTCTCATCTTCAGAATTATGCTTTTCATGTTCATGTATCTGTAAGCCCTGCTGGTATTCCTATTTTTCCTGCCCACTGTCTACCGGATTTCCTTTCTGCTGAAATGCTTGACTCACTTCCTCATATAAGTTTAATGAAGTTGTCAGCCCTCTCTCATCAGTTAGCCTGGTTTGTGTTTCACTTAAGGTCTTATTAGCATGCCTAATTCTATTTGCAGAAAACACTATTAATTAAAATTCCAAATCTGTGAGAATAGCCCAGTATCACTCTTCGCGTTTAGTTTTCATTTATACATCAAGTTTTATTCCTGGAACCTGATAGCAAGACCCAACCACTGGGACTTTTCCTTGGGGTCCATGATGAAGAACTTGAGAACACAGTCAGGGTATCAAGGAACAATGGGCTCTGAAGCCCATTTACAGAAGCTCTGAGCAGCCCCTCCTGGGCAACAATGAAACTCTGGGCCTGGCCCCTATAAAAAGCTGACATAGTACAAAGTGTTTCTCCCCAGGAGGATACTGAATTTTTTAAAAGAGCCTTATAGAACTATCCATATCCCTAGGGCTAATGCTCATGAATTGACTTTAGGATAAAGTTTCTTCTGGTGGCTTTGACAGTAACACTGAGCAACTTGGGGAATTTTCTGTTTCAGAAGGAGTCAGGGGTCTAGGGGACATGAAGCATAAATGACACACAGCCAATTTGGCCACTCTCAGGCTCTCCCTGGGGAGCATGTGACTCTGTCACAGCATGGTGACTCTGCTAATTAACAGTGGTACAACCTAAAGCAACCCACAACTCCTCACCATCCTACCCTCTAGGGTTCAGGGCTACCTATACAAGTTGAGTTCCTGCACTGGCTCAGAACTCCCCAGAGAAGATATACAAGTTGAATTCTAAATGTTATTCTGGGATATATGTATATAAAACAAATTCAGAGTTGAAAAACAATAGTGTTTTATTTCTTAGTTCTTAACTGTTTCCTAAGGCATTTTATAGAATCAGAAAACTGAGGCAATTCCAGATTTTGTGGACATTTCCAGTAAACAGCACTAGCAGATGATGGCCCTGGTAACAGAGAGGTCAGATGATATCATGTTGCCTGGTAATCAGGCTGCTTTCCGGACTGAGAAGCTGCATTACTTTGAGTATATCACACAACTCTCTCAGCCTCACTTTTCTCATCTTAAAATGGGGATCACATAGCCCTCCTTCTAGAGCTGTAGAGTGGGTTAATAATATGACATATATGAGATGGGTTTGTAGGAGATCAGAGTATGCCTCACCAAAATGGAACCTAGACAAAAGGAATATATATATATATTTTTTTACCTGAAAACGACATGAATAAGCACACAAAATAAAATCTCTCTACCTTCCTTTTATTTGCCTAAAAGCAGAACATTAATTTACAGAGATGTCCCTCCTTCTCTCTCTACCAGGAAGGACACAAGTTAATCACTAACGACAACTTCAGACCCTGAAGATGGCACCAAGGAATCTATAAAAACTTCACTAATTAGTCTCATCTACTATTATTTTCCAGTGTATTTGCCTTCAGGCAATTTGCTTCCCCTAGAGACTCAAGGTACTTTGTCTATTTTTTCTTTAAGAAGTTTACCATCCCTTTGCTAAGATACTGTATAAACTCAGTTTCTTACCAAACCTCTGAGTTACCTGTCTCTGGATAAACTATAGCTACCTGTATTAATATTCTCATTGTTAGCCCATTCCCCACTCACACTGACTCCAGCCTTCCCCTTATCACTACCCCTATGATCCCAGAAGTGCACCATGTACTAAAACACAGACTTATGACACCAGAATGTCCTGAGTTCCAATCCTGGCTCTGCCAGTTAATAGTGGTACAACCTAAAGAAAGCCATGTATCATCTCTAAACATCATGGACCAATAATAGTACCCACATCAAAAGATGCCTGTCATGGAAACTTGTTAGTTCTGTGATCAATAAACAATAGAAATTATTAGTTCCTCAATCAGCTAAAATTTCTAGTATCTCAATGCTTGTCTTTCAACACTTGCAATTTAGAAATTAATAAAACTATCCCATTCACAATAGCCTCAAAAAATGAATTACTGGGAATAAATCTAACAAAAGAGGCTAAAGACCTCTACAATAAAAACTATAGAACTCTAAAGAAAGAAATTGAAGAAGACCTTAGAAAATGGAAATATCTCCCATGTTCTTTTTTTAAATTTTTTTTTAGTTGTAGTTGGACACAACATCTTTACTTTTATTTGTTTTTATGTGGTGCTGGGGATCGAACCTAGGGCCTCACACGTGCAAGGCAAGCGCTACAGCCCCAGCCCCTCCCATGTTCTTGAATAGGCAAAACTAATATTGTCAAAATGGCCATACTACCAAAAGTGCTATACAGATTTAATGCAATTCCTATTAAAATGCCAATGACATACTTCATAGAAATAGAAAAAGCAGTCATGATATTCATTTGGAAAAATAAAAATCCCAGAATAGCCAAAGTAATCCTCAGTGAGAAAAGTGAAGCAGGAGGCATCATAATACCAGACTTTGAATTATACTACAGGTCTATAGTAACAAAAACGTATGGTATTTGCACCAAAACAGACATGAAGACCAATGGTACAGAATAGAAGACACAGAGACAAACCCATATAAATATAGTTATCTCATACTAGACAAAGGTGCCATAAACATACATTGGAGAAAAGATAGCCTCTTAAACAAATGGTGCTGGGAAAACTGAAAATCTATGTGTAACAAAATGAAACAGACCATCTCTCACCCTGCACAAAACTCAACTTAAAGTGGATCAAGGACCTAGGAATTAGACCAGAAATCCTGTGCCTACTAGAAGAAAAACTAGGCCCAAATCTCTATCATATCAGCTTAGGAACTGAATTCCTCAACAAGACTCCTCAAACACAAGAAGTAACATCAAGAATCAAAAAATGGAATGGTATCAAACTAAAAAGCTTCTTCACAGCAAAGGAAACAGTCAAGAACACGAAAAGAGAGCCTACAGAATGGGAGAAAATCTTTGCTACCTGCACTACAGAAGAAGTATAAATCTCCAGAGTATACAAAGAACTCAAAAAACTTAACTCCAAAACAAACAAACAAACAAACAAAAAAACCCAAAAAACACAAATAACTCAACCAATAAATAGGAAAAGGAATTGAATAGACACTTCCAAGAATAAGCTATATAAATGATCAACAAACACATGAAAAAGTGTTCAACATAAATAGCAATTAGAAAAATGCAAATTAAAACTACATTGAGATTTTATCTCACTCTGGTCAGAATAGCAATTATCAAGAATACAAGTAACAATAAATATTGGTGAAGGTGTGGGGGGAAAAGTACACTCATACATTGCTTATGGGACTGCATATTGGTATAACCACAATTGAAAGCAGTATGGAGATTCCTCAGAAAACTTGGAATGGAACCACCATTGGATCCAGTTATCCCACTCCTCAGCACATACCCAAAAGACTTGAAATCAATATTCTATAGTGATGTGGCCACATTCATGTTTATAGCAGCTCAATTCACAATAGCTAAGCTATGGAACCAAACTAGGCGCCCTTCAGTAGATGAATGGATAAGGAAAATGTTGTACATATACAAGATGGAATATTAGCCATAAAGAAGAACAAATTATGGCATTTGCCAGTAAATAGATGAAACTGCAGGCTATCATCCTGAGTGAAATAAGCCAATCCCCAAAACCAAAGGCCAAATGTTCTTTCTGATATGTAGATGCTGATTCACAATAGGTGGGGAGTGAAGGAGGAGTGGAGATTCACTGGATTAGACAGGGGGGAGTGGGGGAAGGGAGGGGAATGAGAATGGGAAAGATGGTAGAATGAATCAGACAGACATAAGAGTCTTATGTTCATATATGAATACATGACCAGTGTAACTCCACATCATATACAACCACAAAAATGGGAAGTTATACTCTATGAATATATGATATGTTAAAATAATTCTGTCATGTATAACTGAAAAGGGCTAATAAAAATTTAAAGTAAAAAAAAGAACCAGAATGTTCTTCAAAGGAAATATTAAAAATAAATAGATAAAATAAAGTTTCTTATGTTCAAACTTGAAAAAAACCTGTGAATTATACTAAGAAATAAATTAATAACAGATTTAGGTTATTTATTAACCAAAGCAAATCTCTATTGAGTGTGAAAATTGTTGTGAACAGAGGAATTTTCCTGGTCTCCCTCTCCACACCACATTTTAGAGCAGTTTAATAATTGTTCCTGACATCTGAGAGGGCCCAACACTTGTCCTGACCTCTCAGACATAAACAGGAGAGTTTCTGTTCATATTCTTAAAACAATACAACAGGATGAAGTTATTAAACAATCATTTCCTTGGAATTCCTCTTTGATATTTTTTCAGCAATTGTTCCCTCATCTTTTAATTTGGTATCTCTAATTAAAGATCCTTCATAACCCAGAATCACTATGAATTTAATTTGCATATCTATTTGGGGGTATGTAAGGACACTGCTGTGACTCACTTTGCCTGGGCATCCCTATGCCTTGTGGGAAATGGGATTGTGGGAGGGCATCTTTGAAGCTATTTAAGGGCAAGTTATTCCGGCTAAATAGCAACAGTGACTCTTATGGCACTCTTCCCACATAGTAAAATTCCTTAACATTTGTAATAATAAATTAATTGGGGAGCTGTTACTGACTCTGCCATCACACATTCACACAGACAGACACACAGACACACAACTGACAAGAAGCTCCATCAAGCACCTAGCAATACAACATACCTAATATGCACCTGATTAAATATTTGTTGAGTAAATGAGCAAATTTAAAAGTTCCTATAGAAAGAAATTCTTTATGGCTCTTTTTCCTTAGGAATAAATATGATTTGGTTGCTGACATCTTAGGGGTCAATAGTTCAGAATCACTCAGGGGGTAAAAGGAAATCTGACAACTTTATGACTGATAAAAACTGGGCATATGGCATAGATGTATAGTTACAATGAACTTCATAACACTTACCCCAGGTGAAATAAACTTACTGGCACCTATCCCTCATCCCAGATTCACAACCAGAGCCTTCCCTGACTGGGTCAGGCCACACTGTATATGGCACAAAGCAGATAAAATAAGCATGTCCTGTGCCCAAGTGGTTCCAAAAGTAAGCAAAAAGAGGAGGGGACTGTTGGAGCCACACAGGCTCAACTCTTCCCGGAGTAAACTAAAGGAGTCATACACCTGCCCTCCCCCCCAACACACACTCTCTCTCTCTCTCTCTCTCTCTCTCTCACCCCCCCACCCCCACACACAGGGAGTGAGCTGAGAACAGGGCCAGAAATTTTATACAAGTTAAAATATTCCCACTGGAAAACATAAAGCCATAAATTGGAGGTTTTCCCTAACAAAAGTTAACAGTAACAAAAGTTAACAGTAACAAAAGTACATCTTCTCAGAGATTGTATGACTCCCACAGCTCTGGCCACCTCTGCTTTTAGTGTAATGGATAAAGACATACTTCATAGAGAAAGGTCCAGGCTTATTCAGATCAGCAATCAGACAACAAGGGTGTGGTGAGCCCCAAGGAGAGGTTATACACTCAGCCCACAAAGAGCTGGCCAACGCAGTGTTTCATGGGGCTCAGAGACAACCCTTCAGACCTAGCCCAGGCTGCTCCATCAGGGGACTAAAAAGATGAGGTTTTCATATTGTAAACAAGGTTTATGGCCTTTAAATGCCATCAGAGATGGAAAGGCACACTAGAGCGTGCTGGAAGACACACACTCACTCACACACACACACACACACACACATACACACACCACTAAACAGTCCCTAGGCCTCTGTTCTGCCCACTTGGGAAGTACACCCAGGTTCCATGTGTGTGGCAATGGAGCCACTCAGTGAAGCAGGTGAGAAAACAAGCTCATCCTGAAGGTCAAAGGACAGCTTAGGCTTGTCTGTAAGTGGAACCCATCAAAAAGACACAGAGGGTGGGGACAAGGCAGGCCCTATAGACTTTATAACAGTCATTCCTCAGCCTCTTCCCATCACACCTTTCTCTCATTCCCTCTCTTCTGATGGTATTTTATCTCCCCACCCAAAGTTCCAGTGATTTTATATCTTGCTTTCTTTGGATATCCAGATACCACCCAGAACTGCCTCCCCAAATTTCAGGTCCCAAAATTCATAAAATTAAGTCTCCATCTTCCCCATGCTTACATCCAAAACTCAGTCCTCCTCAGAGAAGCTAAACTAGAAATATATCCTGTTAAATCTCTATGGGACACCTATAAAAATCTAAGCTGAGCAACAAACTTACCAGTTAGGTAAATTTTTAAGTAAATACTATGATACTCTTTTGAGAAAATAGTGAATGATTAAATGTTTAAGTATTTACACATATGAAAAAACATATTTATGTGCATACCTATATTCATACATATGTATTTCACATATCATATTAATATATAAAGAGGATATAAAGCTATAGATTTTTATTTCTAGCCTAATTTAATACATCTGTGTCAACTTTATTAAAATATTCATAAAACTGAAAACATAGAACTTGATGATATAAAAAGAAAATACCTTCCTGAGTTAATTCACACAAAGGCAACCCCCTCTCCATTCTTTTTGTTTTTGTTTTTGTCTAAAATAAATTTAATGTTCACCAGAGGAGTGAGTGGGGACAGGAAAGCCTTCACCATAGCCCGAAGGCATGGTATGTGTTTCTCCTTTAAAATGGGTCAGAGAAAGGACGATCTTTGTGGTCCTTAGGTTACCTCTCTGCCAAGAGCTTCTTGCAAGTCTATTAGACTTTATCCCTAACTCCCACTGCACTGCCTTAAGCCAGTCAAGGCCACAGACCATGTGTCCCAGCTTAAGGACAAGTATGCCTGTCAAACTGAAACACTCTGGCTGAGTACTATCCTTTAGAGTCTGGGGCCCACCATCTTCTTCCTCTGTTCTCCTGAGGTGGAACCATGACCTTTTTGGGCTTACTTGACCAAAGGTCTCTGTCAAACTGGCACCCTGGGAAAACCACCTTTTGCCTCAGCCTTCTCAGTCTTGTCCTAAGTGGATTGCACAACCAAGGGAGTTAGTGAAGCAGACAATGGGATTCCTAACAAGTTATTGGCATACCTTGGCATACTAGAAAGGGTGCAAAATTGAAAATCCTGAAAAAATCTGGACTTGAATAGCTCAAGTCTTGTCCGATCTTTGATCTTACATAAAGATGTGATTATTTAATGACCATTTCTTCACATTTAACATGGGGCAATGCCTACCTCTTAGAACTTCTAGTAACCAAAAAAAAACTTATGTAAGGTGACCTAGAACAGAGCAGGACTTCAAGAAATCTGAATTTCTTCCAGCACTAAATGTGCTTGAAGATGTTACATCACATGATTTCTGTCAACATAAGATGAAGCAGAGGTTGTTAAGCCACTTTTATAGATTTTTTTTTAAATCTTTGGCCTTGTCTCTACATTTCCAACGTCTGGCCCCCTGTCTCTCAGCATTAGACACTCAGTAAATGCATGCTGAATGAATGAATGAGTGAGTGAGTGAGTGAGTGAGTGCATGAAGTTAAAGTCCCCTATAGAAGAAGATTCCTTGTGACCTTTCTTCCTTGGAAATCAGTTGCATTTTAGAATAACTAAGTTCTTCTCTCAGTCAATGAAACAATCCCAAGTACCGACCTCAGTCATAATCAAATTATCATTAAGTGTATACAGCTGTCTGGGTAGCTTATTCATTAATTTAATTTAAAACACATAAAAATCCTGCTCAAAGAGTGTGTAGGTTAGTTTACCTCCCTTAACCTAAGTTTCTTTATCTGAAAATTAGGAAATAGCAATACCTGACCATGTTTTATGAAGATTAAATGAAATGATGGAATGCAAACTGAAAAACACATGAGAAAGAAGAAAGAAGAAATTTTATATTGACAAAAAAATCACAAAGATGATGTAAAACTCAGAAATATATGGGTAATAACATAGGCATAAAGCACATAAAAATAAAAAGGAGTCAAGGAGAAATAACCCTGAAATAATAATAGGATATATACGTTCAGAATTGATAGTCAAGTAGATGGAACAATAAGAATACAAAAATATATGACTAATATGTTTGATATCATAGATATATATATATATATAGAATTCTACATGAACAAACAAAAAAATACATGCACACATAAACTTGTCCTTGCTCAAGATTGCAAAGAAAGTCTCAGGAAATTCCAAAAGATATTCAGTTCACTGACCAAAATTGAAAAATAAAAAGATTACTGCCCCCTCACATTTATTAGAAAATAAGAAAGATAAAAATGTAATAAACTAGGCTTTCCATTTAAGAAGTTAGAAAAATAACAGTGAAACAAACTCAAAGAACATCTAAAGAAATAATAAAGATAAAAGCTGAAACTAATTAAATAAAACAAGAAGGAGGAGAAGTACCTTAAAAAAAAGTTGGTTCTTTCAAATGACTAATATAATATTTAAGCTTTTACCAAGATCCACTGAGAAAGAGACAAAGAGACCAGCAGAGAGAGGGCAGGAGGAGAAAGACTATGAGAAATGAACAGGACAGTATGACAAGAGACACAAGAGGTGTCTTTTTAATGATAATAGAATATTAAGAATAACTTTATACCAACATATTGAAAACCCATGGAATAAACTTTTTCAAAGATATATTTTTCTAAAATCAGTCCCAAGAAGATGTCTAAAACCTAAACTGATAGCAATAGTTATAAAAGTAAATGGAAATATTAATCAAAACTCTCCTTCCAGTAAAGATGCCAAATATAGGGGCTGGGGATGTGGCTCAAGCGGTAGAGCACTCGCCTGGCATGCGTGTGGCCCGGGTTCGATCCTCAGCACCACATACAAACAAAGATGTTGTGTCTGCCGAAAACTAAAAAATAAATATTAAAAAATCCTCTCTCTCTCTCTCTCTCTCTCAAAAAAAAAAAAAAAATGCCAAATATGAGTGGTTTCATACCATGTTACATAAAACTTCAAGTGACAGATAATGCCTGTTTTATACAAACTATTCCAAAACAAAAAATGACTAGCCAAAGACTTTGCAAAGCTGGTAATAACAAAGATAATAAAATTAGAAACAGTTGAAGAAATGAAAACGATAGATACATCTCATTATGAGGGTAGATGTAAAAATCCTACATAAATTTATTACCAAATTGAATTCCAATAGTATTTTTTAAAATATTACACCAAAACAGATGGGGTTTATCCCAAAAGCATAAAAATAATTCAACATTAAGATATCTCTCAAAACCAGGCACAGTGGCACATACATGCCTGTAATCCCATCTATTCAGGAGGCTGGGGCAGGAGGACCCAGCCGGCCAAGTTCAAGGCCCACCAGCCTCAAGCAATTTAGTGAGACCTTGCCTCAAAAATAAAAGATTAAGAAAGGTTAGGGGTATAGCATGATGTTAGAGTGCCCTGGGGTTCAATGCTCAGTACCACAAGAAATAAGAGAGAGAGAGAGAGGAAAAAAAAAAAACAAGAGAAAAAGAGAAAGCTATCAAAGAAACTCAGAAGCCAGGGATGAGACTCAGTATTTGAGCATTTTCTTGGCATGCATGAAGCTCTAAATTCAGTCCCCAGCACCTCCTAAATAAATAATCAAATAAATCTAACTCAATACATAAATAGGCAATTTAAATAGTGTGGTATTAGCACCAGAATAAATTAAAAAAACATATCACAAAAAAGAAAGTCCTGAAACAGACCCATGCATATGTCAAATTTGATATATGCTGGACATGCAGCCAGTAGGGAAATAATGGATAGGCCCTACACATCCACTTCCTCCTTGTTTAATCCTTGCTAATTAAGGAAGGAAGCCCTATGAAGGAGCCAGTTTCATGGGCATATGACTACTGTGGTTCCCCACAGTAGGTTTAATGCTCTGATTCCTTAAAATTGTTAATTCTTAAACAAGGTGCTGCACATTGTCATTGTGCTAGGCCCTGAAAATTATATAGTTGTCCATCCCTGTCCTCTTCGAGCCCTCATCCCCTTGGCAGGGATCAGGGAGGATAGATAATGGATTCATTTCTATAATGAGATAGGAGGGGAGGTCTTCCAGGGAAATGCAGAGGAATGTCCCTCTTTTTGTCTCAGGATGCAATCACCTCTAGATGTGATTCCTAGGACTGTTTTTGGCAAGTTCCAACACCTCAGGGAACCAGCCTGGCTGAAGCTGATACTGAGATAGAAGAACAGAAGACGCAAAGGACACAGACCTTGATGCCTGGCAGCTGCCCTCTTCTTTCTGTGAGTTATCAAGCAATACAGTCATTCCTTATCAATTAAGCTCCAGGGCAGGGCCAGGATTCAGAGGAGGTGAATGAGGCAGGGTCGAGTAAGTACGGGTCAGGATTCTGTCTTCATTTAAAATTTGGCTGTTTTTACTCTTCATGGAACTTTTGCATTTTTTTATTTATCAAAATATTCAAGTATGAAAATATTTATATTTCTTGCTAAGTTTATTGGTGCCACCCTTTGTTCCTGAGGTGAGTCCCACACTTGTCTCGACCTGCTGTGGCCCTGGTACTTTCGATTGCAATATTTCTTACTTAAAATCAAAATCATCTGCAAGGTGAAATAAAAATGGTCAATTCAATCAAAAGTTAGGTTATTCATATGGGAAAAGTGTTGAGGTGTGATTCTAGCTAAATAACAGGCCTGAGAAAGAGCCTGAGAGCAAACACTCCCTGTGGGAAGGAGAGCAAGTGAGCCAGGGAGGTGAAATACAGAGTGAGCTACGGCTCTGCCACCAACAAGGCTCATTGCCTGGTCACACAGGATGTCTCCAGAGAGGCCATAGGGAACACTGTGGGAGGAGCACAGGCGGGCCATCCAGATGCTGGCTTTTTCCTTCCCCTCTTCTCTGCCAGTGGTAGAAGTGCACCTGCTGGGGCTTTACCACCCTCACACTCCCTGGTCCCTCCAGGAAGCCACTGGAAACTCAGAGCCTCCAAGTTTCCATCTAACCAGATTACAGGTGGCCCACTCTCCCCATGACTTTGCAACAATCGTGGCAACAAACTAAGCCATTGCCAGGGTTACTTTGGTCAGGAAGCAAGGCAAGGAGCCAGGATCCAGGAGAGTAGACAGAGCTGGCAGATCTGGGGTGGGACCTAAACTGGGTCTGCCTCAGATCCACACCTCCCATTTTACACAAAAATAAATTCCAGAGAATTAAAGATCTGAATTTTTTTAAGACCAATGAACTATTAAAGTACTAGAAGAAAATAAGATGCTGTTACTATTTAAGTGTAGGAAAGGCTTTGTGAAACAAGACAGACAGACAGACAGACAGACAGACACACACACACACACACAAACAGGATCATAACAAAACCTTTACCAGTTTGATTGCAATAACAAAAAAATGTTATAGAAGTCAGTGGTTCTCAAGTAGGGGCAATTTTGCTCCACAGGGGACATTTGGCCAAATCGGGAGACATTTTTGGTTGCCAAAACTCAGGTAGTGTTCTATAGTCATCAAATGTAGGCCAAAGATGCTGCTAAAATATCCTATGGTATACAGACAGTCACCCACATCGAATTATGCAGCCGAAAATGTTAAAAGTGTCAAGGTTGAGAAATCCAGCCATGCAAAGTTAACAGCATCAGTAAAGTGCCCTGTGCCACTTTGAGGTCTGTTGCCTACAACACCAGGACTGAACTCCTCTGTGCATTTTCTTCCCTCCTGATGATGGCATCTGGAGCTACCTTTGACTCACTTCAACATGCAGACAAGGCTAAATCAGAAGGAAGGGCTCTGATTGGCCACGTGGATAGAACCATCTCTTCCCTGAAATCTTGGAGACTACTGCATGAGAAAATATAAATATTTTTCTTCAATCAGTTATACATGGGGCTTCTTTGCTAAACTACCTTGCTTTTCCCTAGTGAATACAATATAAGTATGAGCACAAAGAAAGATCTGGAAGAATACATACAAAACTCAGAGTGGTGGCTTCTTCTAAGCAAGAGGACAGGTTTGGGATGGGTAGTCAAAGAACTTTTGCCATGACCACATAAGTACTTATCAAATGTGAAATTTTTAAGAATTTTTTAAAAAGACAATCAACTGAGATTATGTTGCACATTCAACAAATGATAATCACTCTTAGTAAAAGTCTCCATAGATTCAACTCCATAGGATGTTTCCTGTGTGTCTGTCAAACTGCATTAACTCAGAGGTCAAGTTTCTTCAAATATAAAATAAGTATAATGATACCTCCCTCACATGGCTTATGTGGGGAATAAAGGAAATATTGTACATTAGGTTCTTAGAATTAGTGTCTGGTCTAAATCACTCAGTAAATATAAGCTATTATTATTATTAGGAGATGAGTGAAAGCAAAAGAAAAAATATCTATTTTACTAGAAATATATTTTGAAAGTAAAAATGAAATAAATAGCTTCTAAACAAGAAAAGAATGAGATAAAATTCCATTCCACTTAACATGATATATTGAGTATCTAGACACTAAGATACACAGATGGGTAAGACCTACTGCTTGTCCTACAGATACTCAGAATCTAACTGGGAAGACAGATGAAAGAAAAGCCTCCAAATGCCACAAAGGCAATGTAGAACTTCTAATTTGTGCAGCTAGAGGAGTGGAACAAAGAGAAATTATCCATTACTTTGCTTAGATGATTGGAGAGATTGGGCTAGGAAATTATAAAAGAAAAGAAACATTAAACATGCACAGAAGTTCATAAGAGGCAGAAGCAGCTGTGGGCATGGGAAGCACAGGCAAGCACAGGCAGAGAGATGGACCAAAACCATCAGTGTTGGTTGGTATCTAGATGTGAAAATGGGAGAGATGAGAGAGAAGATTCTAGATGCATGGAAGGCCAATACTGGACCTTGTATGCCCCATTCCAGACTTCATCCTGGTAGCAGGGTATGGATATGAAGGGAGAAAATAGGGAGAAGGAGGAGGAGGAGGAGGGGGAGGAGGAGGAGGAGGAGGAGGAGGAGGAAGCAGCTGTTGCCTACATAGTTAGAGTGATACACAGCAAGAGCATGGAGACCCAGAAGAGAGACTGTGTTGGTAGCAAAATCCAAACAGCTGACACATTAGGAAGACAAAAGAGGAGATGCTGAGGATGGCCATCAGGTTTCTAGTGGGTGTGACTGGTTGTAGCTCTGAAATACAAAGTCCAGGAAGTGCAACTATGTCACAGGCTGGAGGACAGAGCTATGCAAGGGTCTGTTCATAAGGTCAACATAATAAGAAGCCATCAGTCCCTGATCTGCCAGGTCTGAAGCCGTGAACACCTGGGTGACATTGCCAGTTCCTGTACAGTGACAAGGATGGACAGAATTAAGAAGTCAGATGTGGGAAAAGGCAACTGGTGGCCTCAGCTCTCCATGGAGACCTGGGAATTGACATCCACTTCATAGGTCAGCAATCACATCCGCAAATATACCCCAGAATGGCCCAAACCCACAACTAAACTCATATCTTTCACAAGCATTTTGGTTTCAACTTTATAGGCTGCAGGTGCTGCAGAGATGAAAGATGAAAGTGTGTTATCCTGTATTAGTTTCCCTGGTATCTGTGTGCTTAATCTTCAATATTTCCAATTAAATCATGAGGAAATAATTATGCGAACCATAATTTCACCATCCACAGGGAAATGATTAGTTTATTATCCTTGAAAGGTTTGTACCAGGGCATCTAAAAGCTTTAGATAAGGAGCTAATTTAATTTTGGTTTCCCTTCTGCTAAGATTTCATACTCTGGAGTAATATATACAAAATAGGGAAAACATGTACAGTCTCAAGGTCAAGAATATTAGCATGATTATTAATAACTAGAAATGTGGCTTTCATACTATTTTACTTCTTAAGTCTCCAATGTTCTGTCTTACATACTAATCTCCTTTATGCTTAGAGATAATATAAATAAGGCAAGAATTCAAAAAAGTACTTAATTTATATTTGAGGCAAATTATACTCTGGAAAGATTTTCATTTTTGTATATTCATATGTACAAACTTAAAATGTTGTGAATCATAGAATTTTATGGCTAAAAAAACCCCTCATTCCAAGCAACTTCACTTGTTTGCAAATGGAATGGATAAAGGCTTAGAGCAGATCAATAATTCGTTGATGCTCACGAAGTTGCTTAGCAGCAGCACAGGAACTAGACCCCAGGTTCTCCAATCCAGCATTCCCTCCTCCAACTTATACCTACCTATTGTCATCTGTTCACTTTTTCAAAATTGTTTTTCAAATTTAAAACTAAAAAAATAAAGCCAAATGTCAATTGTCCATATTGAAGCCTCTCTGTTATTTTGTCTCTACCTATGGGCTTTGATCTGTTTACTGGTTTTTCTCAAGTTCATAAATCTACCACCCACTAAACACACACACACACACACGCACACACCTTTGATCATGTCCCTCTCAAGCTGTCTCCTGCTCATCTTCTCCTTACAGCCAAGCCTTTTGAAAAAATGTCTCCCCTAAAGATCCCTCTTCCTTCCTTCACTTTATTACTCAGCCCACTGCTGCCACTACAGTGATCTCTTCTCACCAAAGCCACTCAAAATCTCAGCCCTAAGTAATCTTTGCCACCTGCACCTCAGATACAGCATTAATCTCCAGAATATACAAAGAACTCAAAAAATATAACATCAAAAAAAAAACCAATCAATAAATGAACTGAACAGGCACTTCACTGAAGAAAAAATACAAATGGTCAACAAATATATGAAAAAAATGTTCAACATCTCTAGCAATTAGAGAAATGCAAATTAAAACCACACTGAGATTCCATCTCACTCCAGTCAGAATGGCAGTTATCAAGAATACAAGTAATAATACAAACAACAATAAGTGTTGGTGAGGATGTGGGGGGAAAGGCACACTCATACACTGCTGGTGGGATTGCAAACTGGTGCAGCCAATGTGGAAAGCAGTATGGAGATTCCTTGGAAAACTGGGAATGGAACCACCATTTGACCCAGCTATCCCTCAGTTTATACCCAAAGGACTTAAAAACAGCATACTAAAGGGAAAACAGCCACATCAATGTTTATAGCAGCACAATGCACAATAGCTAAACTGTAGAACTAACCTAGATGTCCTTCAGTGGATGAATGAATAAAGAAAATGTGTTATATACACAATGGAATATTACTCAGCATTAAAAGACAACAAAATCATGGCATTTGCAGGTAAATGGACGAAGTTGGAGAACATGATGCTAAGTGAAGTCAGCCAGTCCCAAAAAACCAAATGCCGAATGTTTTCTCTGATATAAGGATGCTGATTCATAATGGGGATGGGGAGGGGCAACATGGGAGAAACAGAGAAACTTTACATAGGGCAAAGGGAAGGGAGGGAAGGGACAGGGCATGGTAGTAGGAAAGGTGGTGGAATGAGACAGACATCATTACCCTAAGTATATATATGAAAACACGAATAGCGTGACTCTACTTTGTGTACAACCAGAGACATGAAAAATTGTGATCTATTCATCTAATATGAATTGAATTGTATTCTGTTGACATATGTAACAAATTAGAATAAATAGAATTATTTTTAAAAAAATACAAGTAACAATAAATGTTGGTGAGGATGTGGGGAAAAAGGTTCACTCATATATTGTTGGTAGGACTACAAATTGGTGCAACCACACTGGAAAGCAGTATGGAGGTTCCTTAGAAAACTTGGAATGGAACCACGATTTGATACAGTTATCCCCCTTTTCAGCTTATGTCCAGAGTACTTAAAATCAGCATATTACAGAGGCACAGTCACATCAAGGTTTATAGCAGCTTAATTCACAATAGCTAAGCTACATAGCCAACCTAGGTGCCTTCAAAGGATGAATAAATAAAGAAAATGTGGGATATATACACAATGGAATATTAATTAGCCATAAAGAAGAATGAAATTATGGCATTTGCCAGTAAATGGCTAGAACTGCAGACTATCTTCCTAAATCAAATAAGCCAATCCCAAAAAAACCAAAGGCCAAATGTTCTCTCTGATATGTGGATGCTGCCACAGAATAAGAGGGGAGTGGGAGTGAAAAATAGAAGTTCATTAGATTAGACAAAGGGGAATGAAGGGAAGGGAGGGGGGATGGAAATAGAAAAGACAGAAGAATGAATCAGACATAACTTTCTTATGCTCATATATGAATACACCACCAGTGAAACTCCACATCATGTACAACCACAAAATGAATTCTAAGTAGAATGAGTTATATTGCATGTATGTGTAATATGTCAAAATACACTCTACTGTCATGTATATATAAAAAGAACAAATAAATAAATAAATAAAGATCTTAGCCCTAGCAAAGCCAAGGAGAAGCCAACTCTCATCCCCCAGCTACTGTAATGCCAGTTCTTTGGTGTTTCCTTCTCACTTTCCCTGATACTTTGCTTTTATGAGCCTTTGGGTCATCAGGCGTGAGTTGACCAATCTCTCAGGAGGCAGAAGACAGCTAACCCCAGATGAGAATCCTCCCAACATCCTGCTTCCAACATCCCAACCCAGAAATCGTCTTTCCTTCTTTCGTTTATTCATTCAGCAATACTTATCAAGTGCCAACTATGTACCAAATAATGCACTTGACACACTGGGCATACAGGTATGAAAAAGAAGAGCCTCACCTCTATTTTCAGTGTGCACAGGGCATCCACCCACTCCACTGCAACCCTTCCATCTCTGCGAAAGATGCAACAGATAGTGTCATTCCCCTTTGATTAAACTTCTCTAGTAGCTCTCTTAGGAAACCCGGCTCCTTAGAATGGCACATAACTGGTATTTTTCTTCCCATCCAAAGATTTTGCTGTTCTCCCCAGTGAGAATCACGCTGAACAACTCTGCAAATTCCCCACCCATGCCCTTTCTTTCTCCTTGCCTTTATATATGCAGGGTTCTCGTTCCAGAACACCCTTTCCTCCATGTAGGAAATTCTGCTCTTCCTTTGTTTTAGACATCGTTTTCATCCCTATGACCAAAAGACACTACAAAAACAATTTTAAAGGAGGAAAAGTTCATTTGGTGCTCACGATTTCAGAGGTCTCAGTTCATAGATAGCCAGCTTCATTCTTCAGAGACCATAGTGAGGCAGGACATCATGGTGAAGGGTGTGGCCTAGGAAAGTGGCTCAGGATGTGACCATGACCTGAGGTCATGGTCCTGTCATACCATGGACAAAATATAGACCCCAAAGGCACACCCCCAATGACCCACCTACTCCAGCCACAGCTTACCTGCCTACAATTACCATCCAGTTAATTCCTATCAGAGGATTAATGCACTGATTAGGTTAAGGCTCTCATAACCCAATCATTTCATTCTAAGTTTTCTTGTATTATCTCACACATGAGCTTTGGGGTGGGGGAATACATAACATCCAAACTATAACATCCTTCAGAAACTAAAATTTCATCTCCCATGTGACACTTAGTCAACGCCCTGCCTAGTGTACTCATAGTTCTTGGAACAAACGCATGTCTTAACAATTTATATTGAATTGTTAATTTTTTTTTTTGCATCAGCCTTTCCAGTAAAAGGTGTGCTCGAGCAAAACAGCATATTATTCAACATTGCATATGCCTGAAGCTCAACAACAGCTCTGGTATAGGCAGCAGGCATCAATAAAAACTTCTTGAACTAATCACTATCTTTTCATGGGTGCCATGAAAAAGTGGTGCTTGTGTATCCCCATCAACATTTGGGGTTTTCCGAGTTGATTTTCTCTTCCTCACTTTTCTCACTGCCTCTTTCCATTCTATTTATGTACTTCAAGTGGGAAAGATAAAACCTGACCTCTTTTTCTATCCCTCGGGCTCCTCTTTTTTATTAAATTGAAACCAAAAATATTAAACCACAAAGAGACTTTTGGTTTAAGCCCCTCCTCCTGCAGATAGTAAAGAGGCCAGATTCCTTTTACTGGATTTGATTTATTCCTTCATAATGGAATAAAAATGAACTTGAGGGAAAGAGTATGTACAGCCAGAGTGATGCAATGGTTAATGAATGAGAGATTATATAATGAAACAGTTTAATTAGCTATTCTTAATTTAAAAGGCACAGCCTCTAGATTCTACGACGTTTCATTTACCTTTATTCTTTCCTGGGTTGTCACTGCACACTAATTACCACCCAGCCTGGTGGAAAACCGCGCCTTCCTCTCAGCCCATTCTTGAACCACGCCCACCCACGCTGGCGCTCACTGGGATTGAATTCAAAAGTCGTCACACACCAGTGAAGGTCATGACTCTGCCTCCAGGATGCTTCCCTACTCCTGGTGCTGATCCACCCACTATCGCTTCCGCTGGGTTTTCTGGATTCCTCTGCCCTCTCGTGTTTGGGGTCTGTCCTGTGGCTCTCATGCTTTCTTAGTGACCTGGCCTGATGAATCAGTTGGACATATGGGCCCGCTGACCTTGGTATCCCTCCAGATAGAACTTGCAGGGCTGCCTTCTTGCTGCTGAGCAAGCAGTGCCCAGTCTCAGCCACAGAGAGCCAGCCCTGGGAGCATGGCCTCCCCTCGCTGGGGACCTGTAGTCAATCACACCTCACATTCCTATTTTTACTGGTCCTTCCCATGTTTTAAACTCTCCCTTCATCAGCTTTTCTCTTGTCTTTGCCTCATAAAGTTCTGTACCCCATGGCCTCCCTGACACAGGTCTCCCTTTCCTGGCCATATGAGGACACCCCGAGCCCTCCACAGGGTGGCAGGTGGGATACATGTGCTTCCCACTGTCCAGTTCCCCTTCTAGGCCATTCCACCTACACATACCCACTTGTAAAAACCCCTGCTCCACCACCTGTCCTGCCTTCTGACCACTCGCTCCCCCTGTTATCAACATTTCTCCCCAATTGCCTGGTCACACCCTCTCATTCATTAAGGACTTCAGGTAGCTGGGTCACCAGAGATTGACTTCACCCCAACTATTTCTCTTATTTATAACCCCAAATCCCTACCTAATCCAACTCTGTCCTTCCAATTTATTTCAGGCATCCTCTCACCCTTGCTTTTCAAATTCTTTGGGAACTTCCCTCCATGGACCCATGTACTGGTCTTTGAATCAATCTCTCCTTTCCCCCTCCCCTACTTTGATTCAATGGTCTTTAAATTCATATTCCCTCTCCAGTGTTCCCAATTTTCTTTCCCCCTCTATTTGCAAGCACTTGACCAGTTAAACCCTGGGTGAATCAAGCTAGCTGCTCTCCTTGTGTTTCCCCCGTGCATATTAACATTGCCTGAGAAAATCAAGCATGCTTGATCATGAAGTGATCACTTTTTTTTTTCTTTCCCTTCTTTCTCTGTGACCTCCACAGATTGGAAGCAAAGGATCAGTCTTCGGTTCCTATCTCACCAGAGGGGAGTACCCATTCCCTGGCTGCTCCCTCTCATCTCCTTCACTGCTTCCTCCTCCTTTCCAGCCTCCTGCTGGAGGGTCAGTCTTCATCATTTTCTTTTCTTTCTTCCCTGTATTCACTCCTTAATCTTTTGACTGCATAGCTTTAAAAACCTTCTGGATGCCAATGACTGTCAAGTGTGTTTGTCTAGCCTAGGCCTCCCCTGGAGTTCCACAGCTCCCTCCTTGAATTCTTGAGCTGGATATTTCACAAGCATTCAAATCTCAGGGGTCCAAAACCTATTTCTCCATTTCCCTCCTCTGCCCATCTTGTTATTCATGCCATCTTCCTATCTCAACTTAAAGCAACTTTATCCTTCATTCTTGGGTCAAAGAGTCATCCATGATGCAACAATTTCTTTTAATCATAGCACTGGAAAACAACACCTTTAACAGTTCATTAATCTCCATCATTAATAACATCATTTATATACAGTGGTCAGAATGAAACCAGTTTGCTGTGGTTCTCAACTGTGGCTGCACATTGGAATCCCCTGGAGGGACTTTAAAACATACAGTTGCCTGTGTCCTACCCAACCCTGAGACTCTGATTCCATTGGTCTGGGATATGAGTGGAGACTTAAAAGCTTCCAGGTAGTTCAAAGATGCAGCCATGATTGCAAGCTACTGTGTTAGGGCTTAAAAAAAAAAAAAGCCTAGTGAAAATCATTAGTATTAAACAGCATTTAAATGTCAAGTAAAAGTTGGTATCACACACTAAAAGCAATATCCCAAATATTAAAATAAATAATAATAATTAAAATTGGGAAGCTATATAAATATATCCTAATCTCTCCAAATGAGCTTTATAATTTTCTTTATTATTTTAATCTTTTATAATCTTTTGTTTCTCATTTGGATAAAAATCTTTTATCAGTTTTAAATACTGATTATTTGTTGAAAATATCCTACCATTGCCTAAAAATTGAACAGAAAATCACTAGGTCTCAGCTGTAGCTTCTGTGTTTTCTTTTCAAGTGTAGAATTTTTTTCTGTGAATTTTTGGGGGAAATGAGCTGGAAAGAAATGAAACTGAAAACATTTCACTTTCTGGCAGGGTTGAAGGATTTTTGCAATTGAACAAGGTCAGTTTCATCACCTTGACTTTCTTTTTGTATTTTCTAGCATTTTTACTCCAAATGCACTCAGACTGTGGCATTTTCACAGGTGCGACCACTTTGTAGTTTTTTTTTTTAATGGTAAGTTAGCCCACTGGAGGAAAGAGACAACTAGGAAATAGAGGATGGTGACTGAAAACAGCTCACAGAGCCATGGGTGAGAGGAAGGAGGAAGTGAGAGGCAGAGGAGGTGAAGGAGACCAGCCTCAGGCTCCTCTTCTGGGCTCCTGCCACTGGATGGGAGATAAGCAAACAGATCAATAGCTCGTAGACTGGGTAAAGAGCACCCCACAAAACAACAGTAACAACTCTTGTAGAAAACTCCCAAGAGGGACTAAAACACTAAATTTTGTGGTGCATTTTATTACTTGTTTTTTATTTTATTTTAGCCCTTACTTCACCACTCTGTACCACAAATTTGAGCTATGATGACACTTCTCAAATTATTTTAAGCAAATGAAAAATTATTTATCCCACGATGAAAACAAATATCCCAAAATATTTTCTACAGCTACTATTTTCATATCTGAACATTTACCTATGACTCCGTATATGAACAGTGGTACTCGTTCTTTCAAACATTTCTAATTTGCCTTGCAAAATATGGAATTTTTCTATTTTTGAAAAATGTCTAAAAAAGTTAAGAACAAGCCCTTCTCTTAGCGCTACCCATAAAGGGCCTTCTTTGTCACTGTCCCTAGTTTCACTCCTCTAAACAAGGTAGGGATGGTTTGTGCAGGAAATCTAAATCTGGCCTCAGAGGTAGCCCAGTGATTTTCCAGGTCAAGGCTAAGGGAGAAAGCAAAGCTATGAAGCTGTGCATTCCTCCCAGTACCCAAAGACGGAAGAGCTAGCTGGGAGAAGTCTGCCACCTAGTGGGAAATTGTGGCCATTGACGGTCCCTTTTATTTATTTATTCATTCTCTTTCTTCATTCATTCACTCATTTTAGATGACCTGCACTTGGCTTTTAATGCTGTTGGGAACTGGTTGTTCCATGCAAGGTAAGCTTCATCCTTGAAGATTTTCGCTGTCAGATCACTGATAGAGGACCTTGATTTGTGTGCTTAAGGACTTGTAATGGGAATTTGATGGCATGGCCCCATGGGCATCCAGTGCTTCTATACATGTATTAAAAACCACGTTGTACCGCATAAATACGTATAATCACTGTATGTCAACTTAAAATAATTTTTAAAAGATATGTTTCTATAAACAGTTTTTCTGGTCATGGGCTGAAGTTTCCATTGAAGTCAGGGCAGATGAGCAGGAAAATATTCAACCACCACTTACATTCAAGGCTGAGACGTGAAAGGTTCCATCCTACTAATTAAAATTGTGCAGTAGTGCTGTGTCACTTCATAAGTGTCATGTAAAGTGCTAAGTGTTTTATTTCACAAATCCCTTCTCATTTTTACAGTAATCATCAATGTGTTCTGTGTGCTTTGTCCTATACTATGACAAAATACAGGGAGGGACATATACTCCACCCCATCACAATGACTAAAGTCATACAATTCAGTACCGAGAATATTTTCCATTTGTTCAGACCCATGTAATAATACACTCTAGTTTATGGAAATCTTTTGAAAATGATTGACATATTCAGATAAAATTAAGGAGGTAGCCCCTTAGATCTTTTTCTGCACTTTTCTTTTATTTGTCATATTATCCCACTTTGCTTTATGTTTGAAAGATTTTTTTTTCATTTAAAGTAGCACACATACAAGTATCATTTGGAGGCACAGTCCCCTGTTCCACACTTTCCCACTTCCAGTCTTACTTTCCACTTGCAGTTTGTTTGGCTGCTGCTTTTGGCATTTTCCTTTGTAATCTCTAAATAAAATACTTCTGTTATGCCCAGATCTATCTCTGGTGGACAGTCTTAGTTTGGGTTCTCTCTGAAACAGACCCTGAGACAAGAGTCTAGGATAAAATGGGGAAGTAAGATAAGAGGAAAGCAGTCCAGAATAGGCAAATCATCAAATAGAGAAGATTTAGAAATAGTTCTAGACTATAAATTATCTTTAATTAAATATAATTAAATTATAATGTATCTTTCTACATTACAACTAATTTTGCCTCCTCCTACATATCCCACCTCCTCCCTAAGCCCTTGAAAAGTGTCAACTTTCAATTATACAGTTGATTTTTCATCCTAGGTGCTGTTTATTGAACTGTTCAGCCATGAAACTACATTGCCATATATCAACAACGTTTGGGGAATTTGGAGATTCAGTAGGTAGAATGGTGTGTTGTGTTAAAACAGATGAAACAAACAACCACATCCATGTGCAGAGCTTCCACCTAAGAGACACAGCGGTTTAAGAGCCTATGGCAAGATAACCTAGTGAAACACTAATTAGTATTTAGCTCCCCTTGTGTTTTTCCCTTTCATCTCATTTCAAGCAAGGATTCAAGCCTTTAGCATTTCCTTCCCTCAGTGAATTTTAAAAGTAGAAAACAGAAGGCACTTTAGATCAGAGGCTCTTGTATCTTTTGAAAATTAAGCTGCCTTCAGAGAGGACGTGAGAGGTCCTAGAGAGAAGGCAGAGAAGTGCTCTTGATATCAACAGGAAAAGAGGTGAGCCTAGCAGTTGGGAAGGAGGCAAAGGTTAGTGGGTGCTATTCAATTCCTCACCCTTTCAGAATGGAAAGGCCAGACAAAAGGTCAGATGTGCCCCATCTTCCCAACTATTCCCTGCCAGGCATGCACAACTGCTAGAACCAGGGACCAGGCAGGATGGAATAAAGGGCCTCTTGGAAGTGACTAATGAGAACCAGGACCAGTGTCCAGAGGGGCCAGGACCCAGTCACCAGCACAACACTGAGTGGTATAGGAGCTTCCAGCTGTATTTTAGTTGACTTAAAGGAAATAAAGAAATGTCATGTTTTTGCACATACCAGCTGATACTCCCAAGATTCATGTGGGGACCACCTAAAAGGTGGCCAAGACTAAATGGTGCATGTCCACAATAGACATTAAGGATAATGGGGTTCCAACTAATTCATCCTGAACTGTGGCAGAGACTGTGCTGGAGAACCAACCAGTGTGGAGATGACGGAAAACTCTTCTTGCAAGACTTGGCTGCTAGGGAATGCCAGCGTTCTGAGATGTGTTTAGATAGTTTAGAACACTTTAAAAACCCTGAACAGACCAGCCCCTCTTTCAGGAACAACAAAACACAAAGCACTTGTTTGCTATTGTTATCTGACTTTGAGCAAGTAAATTAAAAACAGGACAATATCAACCACCAAAAAATAAATAAAATGATTGTTTCCAACACTGTAAAACATGTATAAAGACAAACAAACCCTGGGTAGAGAGAAGGCAACCAGGGGAGGAAGTGAGGACAACTGTATCCCTGTTAGTTTGCTAATATTAAAATTCTCTGTAATTCTTAGAAAAATATTTTTAGATTTCTAAGGTCTCTAAGTTAATTCTCTTTTTTAAAATTAAAATTCTCCCAGAATAAGGAGAGGCCAATAAATATGTTGCCTGGGAATGGGCCAACATGTTGAGACAGCAACAGAAAAACTATTCTGGCTATGCTGGAAATGATGGTCACCATAAATGATGATTTCCAAAGTTTCCAATAATGAAACTCCCATTCCCAGAAGAGAGAGATTTGAATCTTATTTAGGGAACATCCCCAAGGAACTGCTGCTATGGCAGAACTAGAAAGCCAAAGGAAGAATGCACAGTTAATATGCCTTCCTGGGTATCCTCTTTGCTTCTTCCTCTCCCCTCCAGCCAACCCGCTTGGCCTCCTTGGTGTTTCTCCCACCTTTGCCCATCGCAACAGCATTTCCTCTGTCCTCCTGGATGCTCTTCCTAGACCCCAGAGAGGCCCCCAAGCACCCTTTTCACTAAGCATCTTCTCAGCGGGATCTTCTCTAGCTTTTGAATGGGTTGGGGGAGGGGGCGTGCTGCCCTGGCACCGCCTCTTGTGTTTATCCCATAGGAACGCGACCTATTCCCTTTGTTTACTGTCTGTCTGTCTCTCCCCACTAAATAACCTCCAGGACAGAGGTGCTCAGTGCTGGTTCTCAATCCCTAAGAGTGGCTGGCACACAGTAGGTGATGAATATTCACCGAAAAAAAACAATAAGTAAGTATGAAGGAGCAAATGCGTAAATTGCCCCAGCTCAGAGCTCAGAAGCACTCCAGCATTCAACGCCCACCTGCCTCCCCCCTGAATTCCCAGCGGGCTGTGAACCTGCTTTCATTCACACTGTGTGTGGTTGGAGAGTAGCAGCTCAGCCCCGTCCTGAGGGGACCAGGGGACAGGAATGAGCCAAGGGGCTGGGGTTGCACCCCAGAGCTTTGGCCCTCCCTCCAGTCGCCCGCGCTTTTCCCAGGGGAATGAGGCAAAGGAGCCAGAGGAAGGATGCTGGTACCCGCTAACAATGCTCTTTGGGTGCTCTTCTCCAATAAAGAATTCCCTGAGGACAAAGAGGCTGGCAAAATTTCTGTTCAGGGATGAGGAAACCATGCCACACTATGAACGAATTACTGTAAAACACAATCCCTGATCATGTGCTTCTGTCTTGATGGGAAGAGAAGAGGAACAGGCTACAAACAAATTTGGCAGCATGTTCAATAGAGCAGAGGAAGACATGATTTCTGGAGTCTGAATAGCACTGGGGTTGGAATGCAGACTTTCTCTACTCTTATTCTAAATAGAATTTTTTACTTCCTTTTTAATTTGCATTTTAAAATGACTTACCAGTAAACTTAGATTTTTTATTTATTTATTTATTTTTTGGTCACGATTTCAACACACACTCCACATCTAGCTGGGCCAAGCTTAACCTCTGACCTTGATTCCTCTTGGCACAGTGAACAGTCTCATCCCTCCTATAACTCTAACTGATGAATGAGAGGTTTGGATGTTAAAAAAAAAAATCATGTTATGGCAAAATGCATGATACAGACGATAACTACTATGCTTGCTCAGGAAAGGTCAAAATATTTAGAATGACAATGTAGTGCCCCATGTGAAAATCATTATTCAAACCACAGCCATGGATATAAACTCTTCGACACAGATAATTTTTGCTTTATTTATAAATTATTTTAAAAATTAGGAAACAAGTCATGTTAAATATAAACATTTTTTTAATATAAATGGAAAGTAAAATGCAGTACTGCCAGAAATAAGCTATCTTTAACTGGGGGCTTTTTCCAAAAGATACAAAATCATTTTTTCAAAAGATACAAGATGTGCAGATATCTTACCATTCATACCTTACAAATGTTTAACATGGAACAATTCAAATTCACAATGAAGTATAAATATTTTCATATTTTTCACCAACTTGAAATATCAAAAAGGATAATGAAACCATTCATTTCCACAGTTTTATGAGTAAAAAAGAACTAATCATGTACCTTAATATTATCATTTTATGTATCACTCAAAAGTACAAATAAACCTGAAGACAGAGTGCCATACTTATAGCACAGTATGAAAATATTGAGACATTTATCAGGCATATGTAAATAAACTGTATTTTAGAGTTTGTCACACCAACACAAGTCCATGTTTCTCTTTGGTTCAAATAATAAAAGAGGTAGATTCAAATAACATAAATACCTATTATTTCACTAGATTTTCATGAAAGTGTTGTCAATTTATAACAGAAATTACTAGAAATCAAGTGGGTCTAGGAACTCAATGAAAAAATATTAAAAATAACTTCAACTTCTAATCACACAAATCATAAAAGTTGACTACAAAGAATGGCTTTAGTAAGATTTTAGAATGTTACCAATATTATAAAGTAAGTTTTCCATAATGTTCCTAAAACTTTCTACCATGTTCCAAATGAAAATATGGATGTAAATGCTTACAAATTGTCTTTTACTTAAATATAAGTATCTCATATGTAAGATTAATATATACTAATATGAATATGTACTGTTCTTTTAGCTTTGTGCTACCCAAACTGAGAATGGCTGGTTCAAATATATTCATCAGTAAAGAGGAAATGAGCATGTCATTGACCCTTGATCACCTCACTTCATGTCATTAAGAAATTCCAGATTACTAAGAATGGTCCTGAGAAGCCTTCCTGATAAACAGAATCTGATTGAAAAAGTAGAAAACAAAGGAGACACAAAATAGAGATGCTCTTCAGAAACTGGTATAAGAAAAATGCATTTGTCTCCTTGATGTTTTTCAACGCTAAGACAGAATAAATAGAATCTTTCAAATAAATTGTTTCCTGTTGATAATTTAACAGTTTTATATGACAATCAGAGTATAATCCCAGGAACCAAATAACAGTGTAAGTAAAATGGAAATGTGCCTACTGAAATAAATATTATTTCATTGCTTCTCCTTACACATTCTGCCACTTATGTCCATTTTTACTCTGATTTAATTCTGAAAGAAAGATTGGCAAACAAACCCTATATTTATTTAAATGCTATAAAATACACTGCAAATACAATGATTTTCTATTAATGGTTCTATGAGAAAAGTTTAAGTCTATAAAGACATCTAAAATGTAAAAAAAAAATTAAGTCATAATGTTTTCTGATCATTTCTAAAAGACATTTAGGAATAAAGGAATTAGCATAAATTTGAATCAACCAGAATGAAGATTAGTGATTTATAATTCTACCATGCAAAATAAATTTAGCTCAAGTGAGTACATATTCAGATTTAGGATTCAGGGCACAGATCTGCAGAAGGACTAATCAGAAAACACAAAGTTCAATTTTGTGGCTTTCTTAAAACTTAATAAAACTATGATTTTTAATATTTTGTATACATAAAATTGAGTCCAAACAATTTAGCGATCACTGATATACTTCTGTTAAAAAAAAAAAAAAAATATATATATATATATATATATATATATATACTGCTTCTTTTGCCAGAGATTCATCACAATTGTAGAAGTCACTTAGAGATAGTTGAGAATTTCCATAAGCATGCTAAAGCAAAAACTTCAACTTGTCATTTCTGAGTTACTCCTAAAGTTTGCTTCATATTTTCATACACCACATAACTGATGCCTACAGCAGGGAGCACCTTCATGAAGTTTGGGGTGATGCCTCTGTAAAGTCCTGGTACTCCTTCTTTAGAAATTATTCTTCGAAAGAGGCCAACCATGTTCAGTTGTGAGGCTCCTTCTACCATGGCTAGAAAATTATAAAAACAAACAAACAAGGGTAATTTAGTATTTAAGCATGTTTACATTACAATAAACAACTAGGATTCAGGACCATATTTAGAATATGATGAAAGAAAAAGATAAAAATAAAACACCTTTTATTTTATTTTTATTTTTTAATATTTATTTTTTAGTTTTCGGCGGACACAACATCTTTGTTTGTATGTGGTGCTGAGGACTGAACCCGGGCCGCAGGCGTACCAGGCAAGCGCACTACCACTTGAGCCACATCCCCAGCCCCTAAAACACCTTTTAAAATTATCCTTTCTATGGCACCTGTCAGTGAGTGTCCTATCATAATGATGGCAAAAACAGTTCTTTATTGAATAATTACTATGCTCTAGGCATTGGGTTAATTACTTTCCTTGCTAACTCTACAAGGTAAACACATCCATTTTATAAATGGGCTTGGAACATTAAAAAAAATTGAACCCTTAGCTAGCAAGTGGTAGATCTGTGGGTTGGTTGACTCTAAAGCCATATGCTTTCCACCTCAATACTCTACCACCTCCTACTCCCTCATTAGCCAAGCACTGCACAGCAAACAGTTACATTTTGTCCAGTGGGGGAAGTACAGAGAAACTTTGAGAAGCTTAAGAAAACATAAGGGACTTGATCCTTGAAAATTATCTCAGTAGGATAGCAAAGGATGGAAGGAAACCTGTTTTGCTGCACAACAAAGACAAAGGTAGGAACCAACATATGTTAGGGGACACAGACAATTGTAGGATGTGGTCATTATACAGGTGGTACCAAGAGGCTGAAGTGGTCAAGGTAGGGGTAGGAAAATGAAGATGAAGCTAAAAGTATAGTGGGACAAATGACTAAAGGCTTTGGGGTTCCCACTAAGAAATTTGGAATTTACTCTGAAGACACTGAAGAGTTACAAAGATGTCTGAGCAGATGTAAAATGGTCAGACCTAACTTTGGAAACCACAAACATGGCAGCCACTCGAAGGTCTGTGCTGGAACTAGCAGATGGGAGGGGTAAGCTCATTAGGCAATGGTTTGATGCCTGGGTTTAAATTCTAGTGCCACTATTTACCAAATGTATAACTTTCTAGAAGTTCCTATCTTTGCCCCAGTTACTCATCTGCAAAATGTGGGTAATGTCAGTGTCAAGGTCCCCCAAATGATTACAATGGTTAAATGAGAGAATACTCAAAACATTTAGTTTACTACTTTGCATTCTTCTCTGCAATCACATGATTGGTTCTCAACTACTCCAAGGTGCTGCCTTTGCTCCTGCCCCATTAACTTCACAATGCTTTTCCTCAGGCTGAGATGCTCTTTCCTAATCCATTTCATCTGCCTCTGCCTAGCCAACTCCCACATGTCTTTCCAGTCACCAGCTGGAGTTAAGTTACAGCCTTTTCTCTGTGCTCCCCTAACAAAGGGGAGGTAATTTATTAAGGTTGTTCACTTTCTGGATGTGTGTCTGCTCCACTCTACAATGGCAGGAACCACATTTTACCTGTTGAGTGCTCTAATCTAGCATCCAGCAGTGTTTAGCACCCTGCAATGGCTCAAGAAGTATTTTTCAATTAATGACCCACTGCTTGTGAATGAGAGATGGATGCACTTGGAAAAGAGGTTGGGGATGGAGTTGTAGATGCCCAGGGTGCACTATTCAAAGAAATTAACAGTGGATGAGATTGAACAGGGAAAAAAGTAAAAGAAAGGTACCCAATGCATACTTTGATAGAGTGAGTATAGTTATAAAAGCCAGAAAATAGTAAGGAGAGAATAATCAGTGAGTGGACAGAAGAGCTAGGACAGAATAGTATAATCAAAGTGAAGAAAGGCGCTAGTGAAACAGTGAGGAAGAATCCCAGTTCAAAGTTTGTGAGGTCCAAGCAGCACTAACAACAAACAATTGTAGTCACTATTTACTAAAAATTTAACAAGTGCCATGTGCTTTACATATATTGCTACTAATTCTTTTCATGTCCATTCACAGAATAGAAAATGGAAACTCAGGGGCTGGAGTTGTAGGCTCAGCAGTAGAGTGCTTGCCTTGCACGTGTGAGGCACTGGGTTTGATTCTCATCACCACATATAAATAAATAGATAGATAGATAAATAGATAGATAAAATAAAGATTCATTAACAACTGGAAAAAAACATGATTCTCTTTAAAAAAAAAAAGAAAAAGAAAATGGAAACCCAAAGAAATTTAGGGCAAGGATATAAACCGAAACTCTATAGATACCAAAACTTATACTCTTATACATTCAACAGAATAAAAAGAAAATAAATCTTATTCTGTTTAAATATAAATCATGCATAAACATGTACTTTATATATGACATTAAAACAGTCCAAAGAAAATAATCTTATTCTGTTTATATAAAAATCATACATGTAAATGTGGTGTATCTATGGCATTAAAATTTTATGAAGTGGGAGATACTAAAGAACTTCCAAAGAGGAAACTTAAGGAGACAATAATGGGGGAAAAGTTTGAGAAATTCTCTTAAAACTACACTCAGCTGTTTCAATTAAATTGAAGTTCCAAAAGCACGTGACTGATGCAGCACTTTTTATTGGTGTTAATCAAAAACTCACCTTCAGAGGTGAAAAACCTCTATAATAAAAATTATAGAACACTAAACAAAAAAATTGAAGGAAACACTAAAAGATATAAGGACATCTCATGTTCACGGATAGGCAGAATTAATATTGTTAAAATGGTCAGAGTATCTAAATATACAGATTCAATGCAATTCCCATCAAAATACCCATTATGTTCTTAATAGAAGATACAGAGACAAGCCCACACAGCTACAATTATCTGATTCTTGACAAAGGAGCCCCAAACATACATTAGAAAGAAAAAAGACAGCCTCTTTAGTAATTAATGCTTAGAAAACTGGATATCCATATGTAGAAGAATGAAATTAAATTCTCATCTCTTGCCCTGGACAAAAGTAAACTCAAAATGAATCAAAGCCCTAAGAGCAGAAACTTTGCAACTATTAGAAGAATATGCTGGGAGCCATTAGCCAAGTAGGTATGACAATTTCCTTGCCAGCGTACCCCATGTTGCAGTGACATTGAATGTACTTAACCTTGCTCAAGGACCAAGGCAGATTAGGGTGTTCCCGGTTTTAAGATAATCTTGTTTAGGGCGTTCCCAGTTTAGGTTCCAGGTTTAAGGTTTAAGATTATTCCTGCTGGGAATAGGGCGTATCCTGCTGCCTGAGTTCCCCTTGAGTTCTCATGGGATTTAGACAGTATATTTTGGAGATAGAAGCCCAGTGGAGGTGAATTTGGGCAGAGAACGTGGATTTGGGCAGAGAACGTGGATTTCCCCAGAACGTGATTGTAGACGGCTGGTGTGAGTTCGGGAATAAAGAGTTGCTGTTTGAATCTACAAGCTGTGTGGTGGCTCGTGATTGTGTGCCCAGCCAGACTGCGGCATTTGTGCCCAGCCAGACTGTGGCATTTGGTGGCCCGTACGGGGAACTTCTGAAGCTTAGAGGTAAGTGAAATTTCTCACCCTTGAGGAAGAGAGAAAGAATGGGTCACCAATTCAAAAAACAATGTGTTATTGTTTTGATTTATTTTGTTTTTATTTCAAGTTGCCTGTTCCTAGAACTTTCTCAGGCAAACTGGGGAAAATGGGTGACTCAAGGTTTGAATTTGTTCGCCTCCGAGCAAGAGAAATTGTTAGAGGAAGGAGGCACCCCAGTGAGACCAAGAACAATTAGGGCATATGTTGATACAATACAAAAATGTAGCCAATGGCTTTTTAAAGACAAGTTATTAAGTATATCAATGGGACCATCATGGTATCCTGTAGAAAGATTTTTCTTCAACAAGAAAGAGAGGGCTAGTTCTGTTTGCTACACTTGTCTAAGATCTTGGTTTCTACAAAGTTCTGATTAATTTACAAAGCTAAAATGTTGAAACAGCAACCACTCTTTACTTATTAAGTTCCATAAGGTAATATATTTAAACATTATGTGTGTTTTCATAAATTGGTAAATGGAAAAATGTTTAATATTGCTTTGTGTCTGTGTCTTTGCTAAAACAAGGTTACTAAGTGTTAAGATTCTATCATGTGTAATTTATATACAAAGAGTAGAAAAATTTTCAGTTGGGTTTCAATTATAGTATTATAGTGTCATAAGAAACATGAAAGTCTTTCATCTTATTAAAGTGGAGTAATTTGTCTAAATCAGAAATTTTATAAGAGTTGTTTCAAAATGTGAATTTATAAAAAGGGTTAACAGTTAAAAAAAAGAGATAGAAAAAGATTCAAGATGTGGAAATATATTTTAATATAAAAGGTTAAAGGAGAAAGAAATGTTTCTAGATGAGATAATCTCTGTGTGGTAAAATAAAAAGTTGTAAAATGTCATTTAAAAAATTTTTGAGGAAACTAGACTTACTTTAAAAGCTTGAGAAAGGAATAAAGAAGAAAAAGGTATTTGTACATGGCAGATTGAGACAAAGCTTCTCAATGGAGTTAAAAAAAAAAAGCCTTTGGTTGAAGGGCAGCCATGTAAACTAACATTAAATCGATTTAAACAGAATCTAAGCCTCGTTTAAAAGAGTGAAGTTGTAGGTGGTGAAAAAGTACATTTAAAAGTACAGTATAGATGATAATTAAAAGGTTAAATTGAAGGTGGTCGAGATACCTTCATGGCGGAAAAAAGATTGCTTTATTGCATCATTCGAAGCCTAGTTAATCTTAAAGGCATTACTAAAAAAAATGGGAAGATAATAGGATAAAGATATTTAGATAAAGAAGATTAAAAATTTAAAGTGAAAAACTTTAAAGACAGAAGTATAGAAAGTTAAAAAGAATAAAGATAAAGAAGATGTAGGAAGATAAAAAAATGTAGGAAGACAAAAGTTTTAAACCCACAAAATAGAAAAAAAAAAACTAGGAGAAAAATAAGCAACTAAGGGTAAAAATACAAACCTTAGGGAAAAAAACTAGAAGATAGAAATAAGATAGAAAATGGTTGAAAATGTCAAGTAAGGTATTACACAGATAGAAAATGCAAAAAGCTAAGACAACTATTAGATACAGACATATACTTATTAAAGCAAAAAGAGGGAGTTGGAAGGGGGTACATATCCCCCAAAGACAAACTTAAAATAATGCTTTTTACTCTAAACTTTTTAAATTTGGATTCATCAGGACTTAGTGCTGCGGAAAGGCATATGTATCCAAAAAATGTACATAAGCCTAAAGTACTTTGGAAAGATATTCTAACAGGACAATGGAAAGGTCCTGACCCAGTGATTGTCTGGAGTGGGGGGTCTGTTTGTGTTTTTCCACAGGGAGAACAGCAGCCCATTTGGATTCCAGAGAGATTAACTAAAACAGTTTCTACAGATCGAAAAGAAGATGATTTGACTCAAATCCATAACAGCTGATATCCAGAACTCCAGCTTGGCCATTCTTACATCTGTGACAGTGATTAACCAGGATGCTTTTTTTCAATAGCTATTTTATTATTGCATTTTTCCACATCATAAGGTTCTATTTTTATTTTTTGAGCTCATACAAACCTAGGTTAATGTTTTTCTGATCAGTTTTATTTTTTGACTGTGGAGTTTTTAAACATTGCAATGGAGATTTCACCTAGGTAAAGCTACAAGGCCTTTACTAAGCTACAAGGCCTTTACTATTTTCTTATGTGTTGTACGTTTGTGTACACTCTTGTGTTTTGTGTTGTATGTCTGTATGTGCGTATGTCCATATTTCTTATATGAGGAGCGCTCATGAGAAAATGGATCCGAATTATTATTATTTTTTTTATTCACGTGATTTAAATGGTTTAATTTAAATTAGGTAAACAGCTGTTAAGGATTGTTTTTAAAGGTGGTTAACAGATCTGTTTGTTTACTAATTTAAATTAGGTAAAAAGCTGTTAAGGATTGTTTCTAAAGTAGGTTAACAGATCTGTTTGTTTACTTTCACCTTTCCTTTTCATTATATTTAATAATTCTTTTCAGGATAATGTCTCTTTAGCATCATTGCCAGAATTCCTATCTCCATCTCAGTGCTGGTGAAGAACTCAACAAGTAATGCTCAATCAAAGAGTCAACTTACTTTGGGAGGAAACGGATTTTGGGAGGAAATGGACATATTGATAGATTCCTCTGCTTTGAACTGCTTGCAGAACTTGCCTGGACTATGTAACTATCGTTTGGTGCAGCGAATTGTGGTAATGCTGGCATATCTTTGCTGATGGTGTCACCAGTGATGCAATTTTTCCCAAGGAGCCGTCAATTGGCTTGGTGTCGTGGCATTTCTGTATCCTCCTCCCTTCTGCTAGTGATGGTCTAAAATTTGGGGGCCAATGGCTTATGCTGGACCGGTAGTCAGTGACGGGTATGATCCAATTGCAGTGGTATCAACCTAAGACAGGAGGCTGACGCCTAAAGGTCAGTTTTCCGATGACGGGTAAGAACCATATGTTGAATTGGACAACCTACCAGGCACGGTCCATAAGCCACATTAACCTCACTCCCCCACTGGCACCAAGGCCAAATTTGGGGGCCAACAGAGGTGAGGCAAAGAACCTCACCCCCCCACTGGTGCATAGACCTATCCACAAGTATGGCTGTATGCTGGACCGGTAGTCAGTGACGGGTATGATTCAATTGCAGTGGTATCAACCTAAGACAGGAGGCTGACGCCTAAAGGTCAGTTTTTCCGATGACGGGTAAGAACCATATGTTGAATTGGACAACCTACCAGGCACGGTCCTTAAGCCACATTGCTTGTTGTTTAATTAATCAGAAGGGGGGAGATGCTGGGAGCCATTAGCCAAGTAGGTATGACAATTTCCTTGCCAGCGTACCCCATGTTGCAGTGACATTGAATGTACTTAACCTTGCTCAAGGACCAAGGCAGATTAGGGTGTTCCCGGTTTTAAGATAATCTTGTTTAGGGCGTTCCCAGTTTAGGTTCCAGGTTTAAGGTTTAAGATTATTCCTGCTGGGAATAGGGCGTATCCTGCTGCCTGAGTTCCCCTTGAGTTCTCACGGGATTTAGACAGTATATTTTGGAGATAGAAGCCCAGTGGAGGTGAATTTGGGCAGAGAACGTGGATTTGGGCAGAGAACGTGGATTTCCCCAGAACGTGATTGTAGACGGCTGGTGTGAGTTCGGGAATAAAGAGTTGCTGTTTGAATCTACAAGCTGTGTGGTGGCTCGTGATTGTGTGCCCAGCCAGACTGCGGCATTTGTGCCCAGCCAGACTGTGGCAAGAATAGGTGAAAAACTACAAATAGAACTACCATATGATCCAGCTATATGACTTGTTGGTATTTATCCAAAAGAATTAAAGTCAGCATACTTTAAAGATACATGAATGTTTACTTCAGCACACTCAAGTTATGGAATCAGCCTAGATGTATCAAGAGATGAAAAAATAAAGAAAATGTGGTATGTAAACACAATGTAGTTTTATTCAGCCATAAAGAAGAATAAAATTATGTCATTTTGTAGAAAATTAATGATACTAGAAAGCAATGTTGAGCAAAATAAGTCAGATTCAAAGATTCCCTCATATGCAGGAAGCTAGAGGGAAAAGACTGAGAAAAAGAGGATACCATGGAATCAGAAAAGTGACTATTAGGGAGGGAAGAGAAAAAGGGTGATGAGATATTGGATAGTGAAACTGATCATATTGTGTTTTTATGTTTGTGCAAATATGCCACATTAAAACACATCAATCTATATAACTGAGATGCACCAATTTAAAAATAAATAAATAAACTTACCTTGGGCTTGCATGCGAGTCCTCACCAAAGCCAAGGGGTAGCTGGCCAGCTGGCCACAGGTGCTGGATAAGGCACCACATCCCAGCAACACCATGACACCAGGGTTTACAGAGTCCTTTGCAAAATTATCCAGCCAATGGGACTTTAAGAGCTGTCCCAGAAATGGAGAAAAGAATAAAAATAATGAACAACAAGCTTGACAATCACTCTCACTCTAGGCAAGCATTTCCACAACTATTCTCATCTTCATAAGAGATTGCCATTGTCTGTGAGAGGGGGTACACGTTCCTGGGAGCAACAGTCATGGCAGGAGGCAGCAGCTCTACAGGGAGGTAGGGAAGCAACTGGAGATTCAGTACATGAGAGGTATGCCCTGGTTGTTCATCTTCTTTTAAAACAAACCTGAAGATCAATAACACACCAAATGTTGTAGAATCCAAAGAATATTTTTTTATGGTAAATACTAATAAAAACATTATAACACTACTTATATCTAAGTTTACACTCTTGACACTTTCATTATTTCATTTGGTCCTTATAGAAACTCTGACATGGATCTATTATTCTGATCTTAGTAATAATGTATTCCAATGGAGATTTTTTTAAAAAGGGCTCAGAATCAGTGTGCTGATCTAGAGCCATCTTCTCTCCCCTGTTATTCGAGGCCCCTGTATTTCATTAGAAGGCAACACCCAGGATAAGTTGTATTAAATATATGAGTTAATTAGCTCTTTCAACATAAAATATTTTAGGCATAAAATTTATGCTAATATGGTATGTAACTAGTACAAATCATTTGGTTTTTAATCCTGTAAGATTATCATCAGATTTCTTAATGGAAACCTTGCAGGCTAAAAGGAAGTGATATGTTATATTCGAAGTGCTAAAAATAAAAATGTGTCAATCAAGAATACTGTATTGGCAAAAGTGTTCTATAAATATGAAGGAGAAGTTAAGAGCTTCCTAGATATATGAAAGCTGAGACAGTTTATCACCACTAGACCTGCCCTACAAGAAATGCTAAAGGGAATCCTTCAAGTGGAAAGAAAAGGCCAATAAACAGCGACACAAAACCATAGGAAAATATCAACCTTTGGTAAAGGTAAATATAAATTATAAAATTCTGTAGAATTGTACTGAAGGATGTAAATAGCTTCAAGCTCTGGTACAGAAGTTTAAAAAACAAAAGCATAAAAAGTAATTATAAATCTGTTCATGGACATACAATATAAAGAGAAGTCATTTGTGTCATTAATAATAACAAAGTGGAAGGAGGAGGTCAGAGACATAGAGGACTAGAGCTTTCATATAAGATTGGAGTTAAGTTGCAATTAGTTTAAAAGAGATTATTATAGCCTTAATATGTTTTATTTAATTGCAATAGTAACCACAAAACTAATATTTATAGTTCAGACACAGAAGGAAATGAGAATTAAAACATGTCACTACAAAAAAAATTAACACCAAAGAAGGTAATAAGAAAGGAAAGGAGGAACAAAAAAACTATAAGACAAACAGAAAACAGTAAACAAAATGGCAATAGCAAGTTCTATCAGTAACTGCTTTCAATGTAATAGATTAAAGGTCTTTATTAAAAAATATAAATCACTGAATGATACAACACATAGGATCAACCATATTCTATCGACAAGAGGCTCATGTTAGATATAAGAACACACATAAGCTAGAAGCAAAAGAATGGAAAAAGATGAAGTTGTGTGCTGCTGAATGATAAGGACACCTGAGAAATGCGTTCCCCCAGGTGTTTCACTGTCATGTGAGCACTGTGGAATGTACTTACACAAACCTAGATAGTGTGGCCTACTTCACACCCAGGCCATATGGTGCATACATATGGTGCAGGTATTTCTCCCAGGGCCAAGATGAACTAAACAACGTGAGATTAAACCAAACACAAGAGGAAATGAGGTAATCAAGAGATTCACAAAGATGAGATGTTGAGCTGGGGCTGGGACTCAGTGGTGGAGCACTTGCATAGCATGTGTGAGGCACTGGGTTCAATTCTCAGTACCATATAAAAATAAATAAAGGGGCTGGGCGCCGTGGCCACACCTGTAATCCCAGCAGCTCGGGGAGGCAGGAGGATGGTGAGTTTAAAGCCAGCCTCAGCAGTTTAGCCAGGTGCTAAGCAACTCAGTAAGGCTGGGGATATGGCTCAGTGGTCAAGTTCCCCCGAGTTCAATCCCTGGCACCCAAATATAAATAAATAAATAAATAAAGGTCCACCAACAATTAATACAATATTTTTAAAAAATTATGAGACGTATAAGGCTACTGCTGATACAACATAATATACTATATTACAGTAGACAATTTTTTGGGGGGACTACTAGGGATTGAACCCAAGGGAGGCTTAACCAGTGAGCCATATTTCAGCCCTTTTTAATATTTTACTTAAAGACAGGATTTCACTGAGTTGCTTAGAGCCTCACTAAGTTGCTGAGGCTGGCTTTGAGCTTGTAGTCCTCCTGTCTCAGCTTCCAGAGCTGCTGCCCAGATCATTAGACATTTTTTTAAAATAGGAATATACCATATATGTATAATATGTCAAAACACACTCTACTGTTACGTATATCTAAAAAGAACAAACTAAAAAATATTCTAAAAAGTAGGAGTACACTCTAAAGTAACAATAAATAGTAGAATACAATAAGTACATAAACCCGTGACATAGTCATTTATCACCATTACTGAGTATTACATGTTGTACATAATTGTATGTGCTATACTTTCATACAACTAGCAGCAGGATAGGTTTGTTTGCACCAGCATCACTGCAACACGTGAGTAGTTCCTCACACTAATGCTGTTAAGATGCCTGTGACATCACTGGGCAACAGGAATTTTTCAGCTCCATTATAATCTTGTGGGACCACCATCACATGTGTCCTTCATTGTCCCAAACATTGCTATATGGTGGATAATTGTATGTATATACAATGGAATATTATTTATCCAGTAAAAATAATGAAGTTCTGACACATGCTGCAGCATGAAGGAATCTTGAAGACATATGCCAAGTGAAATAAGCCAGATGTAAAAAGACAAGATTGTATGATTTCACTTACAAAACCTCTGGAGTATACAAATTCATAAGACAGAAAGTGGAGTAGAGGTTACAAGAGAGTGAAGGGAAGGTGGGGCAGGGAGTTTACTGCTTAATAATTAAAACTCTCTATTTAGCCTGATAAAAAATGTTTTAGAAATACACAGTGATGAAGGCTCCACAAATACTGTGAATATGACTAATGTCACTGAATTGAACATTTAAAGCTGTTGAAATGGTAAATTTGATGTCACGTTATCATAATTTTAAAAAGTTAATAATGATGTAACATACCAAAAGTTTTTGAATTATAATGCTTTAAGTGGGTGCAATATATGGTATCGCAATAAAGTTGTTAAAATTAAGAAGTGGCAAAGTCCTCTAAAAAAGCTTTCTTTACACATCCCCACCTCTCCCCCTCAGCTATAGATTGGGTCTCCTCCTAATATGTGCCCCGGCTTATGTCTGTCATAATACAACTAACCAACCACTGTGCTTTAGCTGTAAGCTTATCTGTGTTCCCCCATCAGACCTTCAGTTTGTGTGTTCGTTTGTTTGTTGGGTTTGTTGTGGTGGTGGTGGTGGTGGTACTAGAGATTGAATCTACCAAGTTTCGTACCAGCACCTTCTATTTTTACTTTGAGACAGGATCTCACTAAGCTGCCAAGACTGGTCTTGAACTTGTGATCCTATTAATTGAGCCTCCCAAGTCACTGGGATTACAGGCATGCATCACCACACCTAGCCAGACTTTCAATTTCTTAACGGCAGACACTGAGTCCTTTAAATCACCAGGATCCATGTTCTAACCCAGTGTCTTGCACATAGTATGTACTCAATAAATAAATGTTTCTTAAATTTATAAATAATCAAGTGATTTAGGTAGCAGGGCTGATCCAAGGTTTGTATTCTGAATTGTCTAGTACAACAAATGCATCTGTATTATATTACCCACACTGGTCACTTGGCTTCATCAATGTCCCATCTTAACAAATCAAAGCAAATGTGACATTTTTGCTTATTTTTCTCTCCTCTGTCCCAAGAAAACCCCTTATACCACCTTCTAAGCTGAACAACCATATCTGAATTTAAGTTCACTCTCTTTGTTAACAAAAATAATTCACAAGGAAATCTAATATGAAAGTGACCAATACTCGTGAGTTTCATATTCAAGGTACTTGAAAAAAAGATCAAAGGACACACTCTAGAATAGTGAAGTCAGAAGCTGCTGTCTGATATATACCTACTTTATATAAAGTGAAATTCTAGCATTAAGAGCAATAATGATTACATTTGCAGATTCAAAACACTGTTGTAAACGTACCTCATACACAGCAAGATCAATGCCTGCATAAGGTATGATGCCTAATAAATTGGGAACATAGCCTTTGTAAAAAGCTCCAAAGCCTTCATGTTTCAAAATCTTCTTTGCACAGTCATATATTCCAGAGTATTGTCCAGTTTTGCCCACAGCTAGCCTGGTTTTCATAACCTGGATATGAAAGAATATAACCAAACATCATCCACAGTAACTCTAACTTCATGGAATTCAAAAGAAGCAACTTTATGGAGAACAAATAACTAGCACACGTTGTCACTCACATGGCTGTTCAATTTGCCAGTCTGTCCTCCCTCATGTATTATTGCCCCTGAAGGGCTAAGACCAGAGCCAGAAAGACCCATTTACTGCAAAGAGGATATGAATGAGGACAGGGACAGAGGAAATGGAGACAAGATCATCTATTGATGTCATAATATGACTGGTGTGGAGGATGAAGGAAAGGATGTCTTGAAGGCTACCAGCATTTCGAGGATAGGAGGGGTGGAAAGGAGGGAGGAGGAAGGTGATCATTGAGATGGAGGATATAAGGATGGGTACTAAATTAGGATACCTTTTCTAAGAGGAGTAATATGAACAATATATATTGACATACATATGACAAGGCAGTGGAAGTTAAGGGTCTTATCGATTACTACAAACCCATTGTTATGTCAATAGAGATAACCACATCTACAATATTGTTTTTATCCTAAAGCAGGAGTTGGAAAATGTTTTCTGTAAAAGCCAGATAATAAATATTTCAGTCTTTGCAGGCCTGAAATGTCAGGTCTCTGTTGCATATTCTTTGTTTTTCTTTTGTTTTGTCTCTACTTGCCTTTGAAAATTGTAAAAAACAAACAAACAAAGAAACAAAGAAACAAAAAAAGTTCTTAGCTCAAAGGCTATGTAAAACAGTCCACAAGTCCATGGTCTTATGGAAGGAGGTCTGGTTAGGATCACCACCATATAATCAAATCCTGAGGTTCTGTTATTAAGTTTATGGTACTCTTTGGAAAGAAATGGGAATTCTTGTCACCAACACAGGGGTAGCTAACCTCTAAGACTGATCCTTGACTCTTGGCAGGCACAGATTTGTGTGATCTCTACAACACTCTACCAGGATTGGTCTGTGTGACCAACAGGATATGGCAGAAGTGACGAAAAAGAGCAATTTTCATCTTAAATGCACATGCTTGCTCATTCTCTCTCTCTCTCTCTCTCTCTCTCTCTCTTTCTTTGCACCCCCCACCCCTCCCACCCCTAACCCCCTCCTTTCTCATCTCTGACTATAAGGGAAGCCAGCTACCATGTTGGGAAGATACTCGGGCAGCCAGTAGAAAGGCCAACATGATAAGGAACTGAGGCTTCCAGCCACTGAGGCCTGACAATGGCAACATGGTGAGCTTGGAAGTACCTCCACCCCCAGCAGAGCCTTAAGGTGACTGCAGCCCTGGCTGACACCTTGAAGATAGGCACTGAAAAACCTCGAGCCAGAGAAACCCAGCCAAGCTGCTCCCTGATTCTTGATCCATAGAAACTATGAGATAAGCTTGTTATTTAAAACTGTTAGGGCTGGGGATGTGGCTCAAGCGGTAGTGCACTCACCTGGCACGCGCAGGGCGCTGGGTGTGATCCTCAGCACCACGTTAAAAAAAATAAATATAAAGATGTTGTGTCCACCGAGAACTAAAAATAAATATTAAAAAATTCTTTCTCTCTCTCTCTCTCTTAAAAAAACAACAACAACAAAAAAAAACAACTAAATGCCAATGCAAACTCCATCAAGGAGTCGGACTTCACAATGGGGTACTTACCTCCATGGGGTAAATGAAAGTCTGTGCAGTTGCTCCAGCCATGGAACCAGAAATAAATCTCTCAAGGGTTCCTATTTTTTGTCCTTCTTCAGTAAGCAACTTCTTATACTGTATGAAAAAGTTTTAAAATGAACATTAGTACATGCTATCGACAGAACTGTGCCCCCTAAAATTCACATGTTGAACCCTAAACCTCAACATGATGGCAGTAGAAGATGGGGCCTTTGGAAGCAATTAGGTTAGATGAGGTTAAACCTTAATGATAGGAATGGCACTCGTAAGAAGGGACACCAGAAAGCTTATTCTTCACTCATGCATGCACCAAGGAAAGGCAATCTGAAAATGTGACAAGAAGCAACCATCTGCAAGGCAGGAAGAAGCCCTCACTAGAAACCAAATTGGCTGGTCCTTTGATCTTGTACTTCCCGAGCTCCAGACTGTGAAAAGTAAATTTCTAATGTTTAAGCCATGCAGTTGGTGGCATTTTGTTCTAGCAGCTCAAGCTAATTAAAACAATACCAAAATACAAATCAGCTCCTAGAAATGAATTCATTGACAATGTGATGATGTGTCTCAAAATGCATATGTTGCATTAACGATACCTAGCAGAAAGATAAGGCTGAAATGCTAATACATTCAGTGTACTGGACAGCGGTTCTCAGGTTAGATTTCCACAGAATACAGATATTCCACAGGCTGGAACAAATTGCTCCTTTGCTAAAACAGAGTAACAGCATTCTTTTCCAGACACACAAAAAACATGGGTTAATAAAGTTTTCATAATTTTTAGGCATTTTCCCTCATAGTTTCCTTTTAAAGATGAGTTTATTTCACCAGTACAAATAAAGACAGTAAGTGACAACCAAATATTAACAAAACAATGTAGAAAACAGTTTTTGTCAATGATACATTTAAGTACACTAACATGCCAACCCTAGCACCTCCCTGAACCACCAGTATCAATTCAAAATAGCTGATTGGACTAAAGATGGAAATATGACCCAAAAGAAGCCAAAATATTAATTAGTCAGGATGTTAACATCATGGGTTCCAGAGTCAGGCAGACCTGGGATGAAACCCAAGACTTCTGGGTATTCTGTAGTTTTGCATCCTAAAGAGGCTGTGCAAGGGATACACTGGTTTTGTTTGGAATGATTAGGAACTGCTTCTCACAGCAAGATGGTCTTAAGAGAGCACTAAGGGATGAACAGAACTTCTGTAAGAGGGAAGAAAATGGAATGGCATCAACCGCCCCAGAGATCATGAGAACACTATACCATACTGCCTAGAGAGCTTTCCTCTTAATGTCTAACAAAAGTTAGCATGCAGAAATCAGAATAATGGAACAAGTGCTCAGGAAGGAGCCTTGGTGGATAGAAGCCTGTTGGTAATATCCAAGGTAAGAACTTGATAAATGGTATAAAGTATAATGCACCCACTTGCTTGCAATAACTATGGACTTTCCAATATACAAAACTTCCTGCATATTAATATAATGGGATTATTTTTGAATACTTATTTATTTTAGGCTTTGGCTTTTCTATTATAAAAGCAAATATGTGGTCAAATAAACCTAACGGTATCTAAAACACCAGCCCTTACTAGTCATTTAAATGGTCAAATATTCACATAAGGAAAATACCTGTTCCAATAAGTTCTAATTAAAGTCATGGAAGCTAGCTGTTCTTCAACATTTTTTCCTTTGCTTATCTTTTTCCTAATCCTACAGGAACATCACTGGATTTGGTAATCTCCTCGAATCTGCTGTTGGAAAAAAATCACTCTCCCGAATAATCTAAAATCCATTTAAAATAAATAAAACAAAATATGTGGAATGAAGTTTAATTTCAAAGCCCTTTATAGTCCACGATAAACAATGATGTAAAAAATGATGGAAAAAAATAACTTCGTAGACAATACTAATAATGATCATAAAGAGAAACCAAACTCTAAAACCACTGCCCTGTTTTCTGTTACCGCCATGTGAAGCTGAAGCAATATCCAAAACAATCCAAGTCAACTTCAGTCAACAGAGAAGAGGACTCAGAGAAGGATGTGCCCCATTATCACCTCATTCATTCATTCAACAAACAGTGCTTATCATACGCCTGGCTCTGCCTAGAAGCTGGAGTGCATAGGGAAGCCAAGTCCCTGCCTTGACAGAACCTTCTCTCTCAATTCAACTCCATTTCATATCAGTGTTAAATTACACAAAGGACTTCAACTCAAAAGTTTTCTATTCAGAGATTATATTGGGATGCTTGCATAAAATTTATGTTAGCATGTTGCCTCTCCTAGGAATTCACAATAAATAAGCTAAAACCCTACCTTTCCTTTAAGAGCTACTTACAAAAGAACACAAAAGTCTTTCTTTAGAAAGAATATTACAAGATTCAGAATCCCAGAATTTAGTCATGAGGAATTGCTGAGTTTATCTAGAATATGATCTAATATCATACATATATACAGTATATGATATACTGAGTATATGTGAACAGTTATTATGCATTAAACAAGAATTCCGAAAGCATCATATGATCATCTTTATTCAATCAGTTCAGTAACTCCTGTTTTTAAAAAATTTCCACAGATGATTACCTGTTCATATGCCCAGAACTTAACAGCTGTCTCAGGAGCAATTTTAATGACATTTGTGCCATTTCCTCTCCAAAGGGAACGGACACCTCCTTCTTTTATCATCTGTCGAAAGCCACCAAATATGTTCATTGATTTTGAACCATGAACCTAAAATTAAAAGTGAAATGATGTAAAATACTGCTGGCATATTATTGATATTATTTCCAAAATAACCACACAATCTCTTTTCAGTACTCTTTATAACTGTCATAAGATGTATTTGAAAAAAAAACACATAGGCAGTTGAGAAAATATATAGTGACGAGAAGGATTATCACTACATTTTTTTAAAGACAGAAGTCTATGTCTGGCTCTAAAATTAAGAATAATTGGTATCCTCAGCATGGGAAAACAGGACACGATCAAAATTAAAATTATTATGAACAACATTCATAAGATAACATGAACCAAATTAAGTATTAAGCTATAGCAAACCCCTTGAAACATGAGAAATAACAAAGTATACTGCAGGTAATAGATTACTCACTGCCCCCAAGAAGTAGTACTGGCATATACTATAAATGGGTACAAATGTGATTTGGATAATATGTGTATCAGAGGCTTAGACACTGGAACACACAGCCTGGCATCAGAAAGAAAAATTGTACCTTCTAAGGCCTATCTCAAGGTCTTTCTAGGTAATAAATTCATGACAATATGTACCAACAGCCTAACCCAGAAGGTGTTGGTGAATTACTTGACTTATCCTGTAGAGGTGGTAATCATTTAAATATATTAGAACTTAGGATTGGCTGTACATGGAAACCGATTAATAAACCAAAAAATAATTAAAGAACTCAGCTATTCTTCTGATTGTTCCAGCTTATATAAAATGATTGGAAACCACTAAGGGGTGGGGGAAGGTGAAAGGGGTTGAAGATTAAAGGTCAATCATGTGACCAGAATGTGATCAGGCCCCAATAAAAATGCAAGATACCAAAGGCTCAGGTGAGCTTCCCTGATTGGCCTACAATACTCTGTGCTTACTTTTCACATAGATGACAGGAAAACAACCCTCTGAGACTCTACAAGGAGAGGACAATAGAAGTTCCACATTTGGTACTTTCCAGGACTCAGCCCTTTGTACTTCCTTTTCTTGGCTGATTTTAATCTTTATCTTTTTCCTGTAATAAACCATAACCACGAGTATAGTAGCTCTCAGTTCTTTGAGTCCTTCTAGTGAAATATCCAACCTTAAGGTGACTTTGGGAACCCCCTGAATTTATAGAAATGAAAATTCTAAGAAATCTATTTCATTAAAAATAAATCAACTTCACAATAAAAGATGACAAAGGAAAAGATGAATGCTTATTCAACTTTTATCAAAATCAATTTGCTACTGTTCCTAAAGAAAAACACATGCACACCAATTCTCTCACACCCCCTATTTTTTTTTTAAAGCACTATGTCTCTAAATATATTTTAAAATTTTGGTATATTCTGAAAGAATGGTAGTTAAAATATTGTTAGAAATCTTATACATAAATCTAAGGACAAATATAAAAAGTATTCACCTAGGTATAACAAACATTACTTTTTTAAAAAAATTTTTAGATGTAGATGGAAGTGATACCTTTATTTTACATATTTATTATTTTTATGTAGTGCTGAGGATCGAACCCAGGACCTCATGCATGCTGGGCAAGCACTTTGCCACTGAGCCATTTTGAAAATATTTTTAAGCAATTACTATGTTCCAGTAAGTTATTCCAGTATGTCAGGTGGCTTCAAAGCCCTTGTATGGTTTTAATTCTTACAGTCACCCTTGCTAGATATTCTTACTCCCATTCCAGAATGAAGGAAAACAAGACCTCAGAGGTTTCATGCAGTATGAGAACCATAAGTTTTAGTAGTAAAGAGACTCTGTTCCTCGTCTAGTTTGTTATAAAGAAAAAGAATTAATTCTCAGAGCTTTAGGATCCCCATGGGTAAAATAAGGATAAAACACCCACTTTCCTGGGCTACTATGAGTACTCACTGAGTCACCATTATGTCAGACAAATATTTATCCTTTCCTTTCCCTCCTCCTTTCTACTCTGACCACCTGAAGGCTACACTGCTAGGAAGGTAGCAAAGTAGGTCCATAAATCCAGGTCTTTTCTGTTAACCTCAACTTTATAATAATTTTAAAAATTTCATTCTTATCCTAAGATTTTTAGACTTCAGAAATGCCCTATTTTTGTAAAAGTACCAAAAAAAAGAGGCAAAATTCAAATAATTTAAAGAGAAACCCTACAAAAATGGCTACTGATTTTTTTATTATACATTTGAACAGTCATTGAATGCCATATATTTAAAGTTCATTACACAAATTTACCAAAAATTTAAGGTTTGGTAGAACACTGCCAAATACCTACATAGACTGAATTTAAGGTTAGGAGGAATTAAACGGATGTTTGTGTGGGTTTTTTTTTGTTGTTGTTTTTACTGATTGTTAAAAGGAAGTTATTTATCAGTAGCTTTCTTTCTTTCTTATTTTTAGACAAATAGAGCACAACTTTTCATTTTTCTGGCTGTACATGATGTAGGGTCACACCATTTGTGTGATCATACCCATGCATAGGGGTAATAATGTCCATCTCATTCCACCATCTCCCCCTGCCACACACCCTTCCTCCCCATTGCTCAATCCAATTCCTCCATTCTTCCCTTGCCACCCCCTATATATCAACATCCACTTAACTGAGAAACCATTCGGCCTTTGGTTTTTTGGGGATTGGCTTACTTCACCTAGCATGATATTCTCCAACTCTGATCATTTACACATAAATGCTATGATTTCATTCGTTAAGGCTGAGTAATATTCCATTGTGTATATATATCACAGTTTCTTTATCCATTCATCTATTAAAGGACATATAGGCTGTTCCCACAATTTAGCTATTGTGAATTGAGCCATTGTAAACATTGAGGTGGCTGCATCACTGTAGCATGCTGCTTTTCAGTCCTTTGGGTATAGACCTAGGAGTGGGATAGCTGGGTCAAATGGTGGTTCCAATCCATGTTTTTTTCTAAGGTATCTCCATACTACTTTCCAAAGTGGTTGCACAATTTTGCCATCCCACCAGCAATGAATCAGTGTACCTTTTCCCCCATACCTTCGCCAGCATTTATTGCTGCTTGATTTTTTGATAATTGCCATTCTACTGGCGTGACATAAAATCTTACAGTAGATTTTTGATTTTCATTTCTCTAATTGCTAGCAATGTTGAACATTTTTTCGTAAATTTGTTAATCACTTGTTTATGTCTTCTGTGAAGTGTCTGCTCATTTCCTTAGCCCATTTATTGATTGGATTATTTTGGGGGGTTTTTTGAGTTCTTTATAAGTTTTTTGAGTTCTTTATATATCCTAGAGATTAGTGCTCTGATGTGCATATGGTAAAAATTTGCTCCCATTCCATAGGCTCTCTCTTCTCTTCAATAATTTTTTCTTTTGCTGAGAAGAAGCTTTTTAGTTTAAATCCATCCCATTTATTCATTCTTGATTTTACTTCTTGTGCTTTAAGAGTCTTGTGAAGGAGGTCAGGTCCTAAGTCAATATGAGGAAGATTTGGACCTGTTTTTTTTTTTTTTGTTCCTATTAGGTGCAAAGTCTCTGGCCTAATTCCTAAGTCCTTGATCCACTCTGAGTTAATTTTCTGGTGGAACTTTTTGGATCCTCTAAGTATAGAATCGTGTCATCAGCAAGTAGTGATAGTTTGAGTTCTTCCTTTCCTGTTCATATCCCTTTATGTAGGGTAAGAGAGAGAGGTTTAATTTAATTTTGCTGCATATGGATTTCCAGTTTTCCCAACACCATTTATTGAAGAGGCTATCTTTTCTCCAATGTTTGTTTTGGGCACCTTTGTCTAGTATGAGATAACTGTATTTATGTGGGTTTGTCTCCACATCTTCTATTCTGTACCATTGATCTATATGTCTATTTTGGTGCCAATAGTATGCCATTTTTGTTACTATGGCTCTATAGTATAGTTTAAGGTTTGGTATTGTGATACCTCCTGCTTCACTCTTCTTGCTAATAATTGCTTTGCTATTCTGGGCCTCTTATTTTTCCAAATGAATTTCATGACTGCTTTTCCTATTTCAATGATGAATTTCATTGGGATTTTGATTGAAATTGCATTAAATCTGTATAATGTTTTTGTTAGTATGGCCATTTTGACAAATTTTTTAAAAATATTTTTTAGTTGTTGATGGACCTTTATTTTATTTATTTATATGTGGTGCTGAGAATCCCAGTGCCTCACACATGCTAGGCAGGCACTCTACCACTGAGTCACAAGCCCAGCCCCACATTTTGAAAATATTAATTCTGCCTACCCAAAAACAAGGGAGATCTTTCCATATTTTGAGGTCTTCTTCAATTTCTTTCTATAGAGTTTTGTAGTTTAATTGTAGGGCTTTTTTTTTTTTTTACCTATTTTGTTAGGTTGATTCCCAAGTATTTTATTGTAAATGGGGTAGTTTTTCTAATTTCTCTTTCAGAAGATTTGTCACTGATGTACAGAAATACATTTGACCTATGGGTGTCGGTTTTGTAGCCTGCTACTTTGCTGAATTCATTTATTATTTCTAGAAATTTTCTGGTGGAACTTTTTGGATCCTCTAAGTATAGAATCGTGTTGTCAGCAAGTAGTGATGGCTTGAGTTCTTCCTTTCCTGTTCATATCCCTTTAATTTCTTTCGTCTGTCTAATTACTCTGGTTAGAGTTTCCAGGACTATGTTGAATAGAAGTAGCGAAACAGGGCATCCCTGTCTTGTTGCAGTGTTTAGAGGGAATGCTTTCAATTTTTCTCCATTTAGAATGATGTTGGCATTGAGCTTAGCATAGATAGCTTTTAGAACGTTGAGATATGTTCCTGTTATCCCTAGTTTTTCTATGTTTTGAACATGAAGAGGTGCTGTATTTTGTCAAATGCTTTTTCTTCATTTATTGAGATAATCATGTGATTCTTATCTTTAAGTCTATTGATGTGATGAATTACATTTATTGATTTCTGTATGTTGAACCAACCTTGCATCCCTGGGATGTACCCCAATTGATTGTGGTGCATTATCTTTTTAATATGTTTTTGTATTCAATTTGCCAGAATTTCATTGAGAATTTTTGCAGCTATGTTCTTTAGAGATATTGGTCTGAAGTTTTTTTTTCCTTGAAGTGTCTTTGAGGGTTTTGGTATCAGACTAATATTGGCCTCATAAAATGAGTGTGGAAGGGTTTTCTCCTTTCCAATTTCATGGAATAATTTGAGGAGTTTTGATATTAGCTCTTCTTTGAAGGTGTTGTAGAACTCAGTAGTGAATCTGTCTGGTTCTGGGGCTTTTCTTTGTTGGTAGGCCTTTGGTAGCACCTTCTATTTCATTGCTTGAAATTGATTTGTTTAAATTGTGTATATCCTACTGATTCAGTTTGGGCAGATCATATGACTCTAGAAATTTGTTGATGTCTTCCAGATTTTCTATTTTACTGGAGTACAAATTTTCAAAATGGTTTCTAATTATCTTCTGTATTTCAGTAGTGTCCATTGTGATATTTTCTTTTTCATCATGAATTTTAGTAATTTGAGTTTTCTCTCTCTCCTCTTCATTAGCATGGCCAAGGGTTTATCTATTTGCTTATTTTTTCAAAGAAGCAACTTTTTGTTTGGTCAATTTTTCTAACTGTGTATTTTGTTTCAATGTCATTTATTTCTGCTCTGATTTTAACTATTCCTGTTTTCTACCACTTTAGATGTAGATTTATTTTTCTTTTTCTAGGGCTTTGAGGTGTAACGTAAAGTCATTTATTTGTTGACTTCTTATTCTTTTAAGGAATGAACTCAATGCAATGAACTTTCCTCTTAGCACTGCTTTCAGAGTGTCCCAGAGATTTTGGTATGTTGTATCAGTGTTCTCATTTACCTCTAAGAATTTTTTAATCTCTACTCTCATTAGTAGCTTTTGCTTAATGTTTTCTTATTAAAAAGGGAGGTGGGCTGGGTAGATAGCTCAGTTGATAGAGTGCTTGCCTCACATGCATAAGACCCTGGGTTCAATCACCAGCACCATTAAAAAAAAAAAAAAAAAAAGTGGAAGGGTGGGGAGGGAAAGGGTGTCCACAAAACAAAAACCTTGGGCTTAAAAGGAAACTTTCACAACAGCATGGTTGAAGGATGCATATTATTACAGAAGAGAAATAAAATGCAGATTTCTCTAGAGAGCTGTTGAAGAAGGAATAATTCAGTGGGGGGAATTATTTCCAAGGCTCAAAGTGATTTTTTGGGAGGTGTCACAGTGCTAGGTATAGCATGGTGGGACAATAATCACTGCCAGGGGCCAGGGCGGGGCATTAGAAGAGATCTTGCTGTTGTACAATGAAGGTAAAAGAGAGTGCAACAATAAAAAGTCACCAAGGTGGTAACCAACTTCTTGGCCCAAGTATTCATCATGTAAGTTTAAAACCTATAGACACAGGCAGTGTTGGGGTAAAGGTGTCAGAGGCTGTCAGCAAGCAGCACCCAAAACCATAGGCTCCCATGGAGTGAAACTGGCATTTTTGAGTTTTGTTTTGTGTTTGATTGTGTGCTTCCCCCGGGGTTATGAAGGTTAACTTCTTCATGAACCACACTGAAGTCCCTGCATAGCATAAGGGGCTTGCTGAAGCTAAGCCCTTCAGGCCTGGTGCTGTGAGTACTCCAGTCTTAACAGACTGCTGCCTGCATTAGGTACATAAGCCGCCAGCACAACTGTGTCAGATTCCACCACAATCACAAGGCCTTCCTGACCAATTCCTCCTCACCAATGCCATAACAGACTTTGAGATAGCACTGGCTGGAAAGTAGACCCAGGCTGCACCATCTATTCTTGTCCAAAGGAGCTGATCAGGACTGATGGAATAGTCCAGGCTGTTCTTGAAGTTCAGGTAGTAGTCTGTTCTTGCAACATTTGGTCTCTGGAAGGCACATGGTGTTTGAGGCTTCCTCCTTTACTGTGTCTAAACCTTTCTTCTTAATCCAGGCTCGAGGCTGATTCACATTTCAGGAGCAGATCTTGAGTGCAGCAGATTTGCCAGTGGGTGAAGTTTTTGGATATGGAGGGTCTTCCTATAGAACTGGGCCATCTTCTGCTGCCTCTTTTTCATTTTTCTTTGCTCCCAGCTTACTCTTCTTGACCTCTGGCTCTTTCTTGGGCTCCTCCCCATCTTCTGCCACGGCTCCCTTTTCCCCATGTTTTGGCATCCCTGTAAGGAATGACCATTGGTATGTATACCATGCTGCCCACCGAAGCAATATTTTTTTTTAATTTTTTTTTTTGCTTCAGTCTGAGCATGGCTCCTCCTTGAGATTTTTAAAAAAGGTATTAAAGACTATTACTGAGAATTTTTTAAGCTTCTATTTCAAAACACCCACACTGCTCACTAATTTAGAATATCCTGATGAAGGTCGCGGAGCTCACCTGCATCATGACTTTCAGGCGATCCAAAGGGGCGGTGCTTGTTCGGGAGACCGCGCCCGCAATGCCTCCGGCCAGAAGCTGCCTCCACCACTGTCCAGACTTCTTCTCGTCTTCCGTGAATTCATCTGGAATAGTCAAACTGTCCCCTATGTCAATTCCCTGCGAAAGTGGAAAGAAGAGTATTGTATTCCTTCAATTAAGAAGACAATCCCATAAGTTCTTTTCTTATAGAGAAGAATTGTTATTTCACTGTTAAGATCAACTTTCCTCTTTTAGAATTTATAATGAACCAGTTTGGAGCACAGGGATAAAGACAGTCTATTCGCCCAAAACATAGTTAAGTGTTGGTTTACAAGAAATTAAAATTAACAGTGAATGTAAATAAAACAAATAATTGCAACTTTTTCTTTTTATAGTTCGAGTGACTTCTATTGGTCTAAACCAGAATGAAACGGCATTTTATCAGTTACAGTGGATTATTTCTAGTTATAGCCACTTTTCATAAGACTAGAAAACCATAACCAATTGGTGATAATATTTTTTAAGAAATTGATTTAGGACTGAAGGTGTAGCTTCATGGTTGAGCATCTGCCTAGCACATGCAAGGCCCTGGGTTTGATCCTTCTCATAGCAAAGAAAAAAATGTAAAAGATAAAAGAGAATTGGTTTGTTGCTGTGCAAGGCAGCCCATGCTTGTAGTCCCAGCCACTCGGGAGTCTGAGGCAAGAGGATCCCTTAAGCCCAGAAGGCCAACCTAGGCAACAAAGGGAAACTTTGTCTTAGAAATAATATCTACCTTATACTCATATCACCATACATGCTTTAAACATGTAAATGAAACTATGTATGTGAATATCCTTAAATTCCTTTCTTATATTGACTATGAATATTTTATATGTCTGACTTGTCATTTAAAGCATGCAATAGTTTCAATTTAAAATTTAGCTAAGAGGAACATTTTTTAAATCAATGTGATGACTCACAATGATTCTAAATTTCACTAAAAGTTAATAAACATAGCTTAAGAGAAATGAAGTTCTATACTGACAATATTTTAACTTTATTATCTAAATGATTTTGTTGTAAAAGATTTTAGGCAAGAATGTAAGGTAAGGAGCTATGTTATGGTAATAACTCTCTTTTCCTTCATTTCAGTATCAATAAAATGGATGCATGACTGTAGTCTTGACTTTTATCATATTTCTCCAAAGATACAACATAACGTCAGGTAAGTATAAAATTTATCTAGGCAACTGAACTACTAATATGGCATTATTTTATACTCATATTTGAAAATGTAAATGAGACTATTAGTCATCACTAATGCTCTACATAAGCTTAGGCATTGTTATTAGCAGCAATGTGAACTCAAGCCTGCATTTAGTGCATATTAAATTTACTGAAATTCATAAATAAGTACAGAAGACAAGCCATTAAGAAAAACAAATTCTGGGGCTGTGATTGTAGCTCAGTGGTAGAGCACTTGCGTAGCATGTGTAAGGCACTAGGTTCAATCCTCAGCACCACATAAAAATAAATAAATAAAGGTATAAAAAATACAATAACATTATTTTTAAAAAGACAATTCCTTCAGAGTATTCTCAATGGCTTCTGGAACTAAATGCACAATAATAGAACTTCATTTATACCCACATATTTTAAAATATTAATAAAAATAAAAAATTTCAAAGTTTTATGGAATACAAACAGGTGTGAAATGCTAAAAAGATGAGCCTAAAAGATTTTGCAGCATTCAATAGTTATTATAAATGCCTTAAGCCAGAGGTAAATCAAGGAAGTCTAACTGAACAAGTCCAAGTTTCAGAAGGGATTTTTGGTTTTATTATCAATGACCAAAAAATCATGAGGTGTTGAGATGATTTAAGCAACATAGTATCTATGAAAAGTAAACGTCTGTGATTTTCAGACTTCTCTATGGCAGAATATGTAAATGCCATAAAGGCTGAGCAACTTATTCATGAAAATGGTACTTTCTCTGAATTTTGTAAATGCCTATTTATGTAGTCTTGGGGTTTTAAAAGCTATTCTACAAATCTTAGCTACTAGGACTGGGTATCCTGGTCCCATAAATAATCAGAGTGCTAATGGATGCTAACTATATAACTTACAGCTCCAAACAATTACAAAGTGTACTTACAGTAGAATGTTTCCAGAAACGGATGATTTCCTCAATGTCTGTAACAGGGTTAAATAGGAAGTAGTCCCTCCATTCATTCCAGTCCACTGTCATGGTCCCATCAGCATCAATGCTGAAAGTAATAAAAAGTGATTGAAGAACACAATAAAATTCGTGAATAAACCTAACATTATTGGCCATTTTACAGAATGACAATTTCTGTTCCAACTCATTAAATTTTTTAAAAATCCCATTCACAATTATACGTTGTTGAAAAGAGAAGCCAGCATTTTATGGTCCTTTCAGGTAATTTTAACTGTCCTAGATAAACATGAACCAAAAAATTACAGAAAGAGTTCATTAAAGACTACCTTCAATACTCTATCAAACTCAAAGTCAATAACCTATAAAGCACAAAAACTAGATAATAAAAATAAAAGGAATGTTATGGTTTGGATATAAGGTTTGCCCCAAAAGCTCCTGTGTTAATGCAGGAATATTCAGAAATGAAATAATTAACATTATGTGAGCTACCAATCAATACAACCCAATCAATATATCCTAGTTTGAATTGATTAACTGGGTGGTAACTGTAGACAGGTGGTGCTTGGATAAAAGAGGTGGCTCACTGCAGGGATGCCTTAGGAGTATTCATCTCCCCTGCAACGCTCCCCATCTGCACCATGCATGCTTACTGGCGCACATGTCTCTCTCTTTCTCTCTCTCTCTTTCTCTCTCTCCCTCCTCTCTCTTCTCTCCCCCTTCCCCCTTCCTCCCCACCCCTCTCCTTCCTGGTCACCTTGAATAGAGCAGTCGTCCTCTGCCATATCCTTCCACCATGATATTCTACCTCATCTTGAGTCAGCCAACCATGAATGGAACCTCTGAAATCAGGAGCCAAAATAAACTTTTCCTCCTCTAAATTTCTTGTCAGGTATTTTGGTCACAGCAACAAAAAGCTGACTAACACAGGGAGGTAGTAATGAATGGATTCATGATCCATTCTTTCTTGCCCTGGCTTAGGAAGATACATATTTTTTATGAGTGCATTTTAATTATACAGAATAATGGCTGCCATTATAGCATATTCATATGTTCAAATTACAAACTGTGACCATGTTCACCCTCCACTATCTTCTTTTACCTTCGCACCCCCTACAGAAGATATTCTTAATGTTTTGTTACAACATTTGGGTATGATTTTGAAACATACTCAAAATATGTTATCAATTTCCTTCCACAACATCCACCACATTAAGAAGATTAGCAGTGGGGCTGGGGATGTGGTTCAAGAGGTAGCTCGCTCGCCTGGCATGCGTGAGGCCAGGGTTCGATCCTCAGCACCACATACAAACAAAGATGTTGTGTCCCCGAAAACTAAAAAATAAATATTAAAAAAAATTCTCTCTCTCTCTCTCTCTCTCTCTCTCTCTCTTAAAAAAAAAAGAAGATTAGCAGTGATTATAAGAAATCAAACTCTTGGGCTGGGGTTGTAGCTCAGTGGTAGAGCACTTGCCAAGCTGTGAGGCACTGGGTTCAATCCTCAGCACCACACAAAATAAATAAATAAAACAAAGGGTATTGTATCCATCTACAACTGAAAAAAAAAAATGTAAAAAAAGAAAGAAATCAAACTGTTGGCACATTTTGCGTCTTAAGGAATCCTGATACCTCATTTTCAACTTTAACATTGTAATCCTAAATATTTATCGCAAACTATTTGCTTGTTTTATAAACTTCTTGAAATAAGGTCATATGTATTTGTTTTCTCCTAAGAATAAAACAGAATTGTGCCAGGATTTTTACTGTCTTGTTCCCTAAGTTTCCCTAGCTCTCAAAGTGGTTGGCACAGATATGGTGCTCATTTATTTGTTGAATTAATTGAAGTTTATGAAAAAAAGTTTTGGTGTCCCTTCAAATTTTATTCTATAATCTGTACAGAAATGATACATAAAGATGGTAGCCAAATAAAATGCAATTTTCAGACATTTATTATTGTGTTTTCTATTACCATTGTGTATTTTTATCTGCATATGTGAACTTACACTTAAACTTTTACTTGTCCCAGCACATAAGTATTAACCTTCCAAGCCTGATGTGGTGACACATGCCTATAATCCCAGGGGATAGGAAGGCTGAAGCAGAAGGGTGGTAAAATCAAAGCCAGCCTCAGCAATTTAGTGAGGCAAGGCCCCAAGCAACTTAAGACCCAATTTCAAAATTTAAATTTTTTTTCAAAATTTAAAAAAAATACATTTTTTTTAAAGAGCTAGAGATGTGGCTCAGTGGTTAAGCACCCCTGGGTTCAATCCCTGAGACCAAAAGGAAAAGAAAAAAAAGGTATTAGCACTGCATTTGTGCATGAAAACTCTAGTCACTATTTAGAACATTGTTCTGGGTTAAAATGTTTGTAGCCCTATCTTTATTACTATTTTCTACTTTAAAACCTCCCAACCTTCACACATGAGTATCCTCCACAAAGCAAGAATTTTTGTTGATTTTATTCACTGATGAAACCAAAATGTCTGGAAGGATACCTTATACAGAGTAAATATTTACTGAAAAAATAAATGAACTTCAAATTCTGTAGTTTAATGCCACAGAACACTTAGTGTTGACAAACTTCTTAGATAAGATGGTCTTACTGTGAATTTAAGTTGTACTTCTCTTTAAATTACTAAAGAGGTTGAGTATCTGTTACCACATTCATTTACTATTCATATTTTTCCTGCCTGTTCATGTCTTTTAGTGAGGCAAGGCCCCAAGCAACTTAAGACCCAATTTCAAAATTTAAATTTTTTTTTCAAAATTAAAAAAAATACATTTTTTTAAAGAGCTAGAGATGTGGCTCAGTGGTTAAGCACCCCTAGGTTCAATCCCTGATACCAAAAAGTAAAAAAAAAAAAAAAAAAGTATTAACATTCTATTTGTGCATGAAAACTCTAATCACTATTTTTAATGAGTTTGTCTTTTCCTCATTCACGGTTCTTTATGTAGTTGATTCCAGTCTTTCAAGTTATAACCTGGAAAACACCTTCTCTTTGTCCTTTCACTTGACTTGTTGTAATAGCTCTTGATTTTAATGCAGCTGAATTTATCAATCATTTTTGACTACTATCTTGCCTTATTTTTAATAAATTCCTCCATACTCGGAGATAAGGATAATACTTTCATCTACCCCTAAAAGTACCATAGTTTAACTTTCCTGTTTTGGTTGATATTTGTGTAGTGTGTGAGGTAGGAATCCAATTTCATGTTTGTTTGTTTAACTATTTATTGCATAATTTTTCCTTCTCCCAGAGATTTGCAGTTTCTTCTCTCAAGTGACAAATCCAAACTGCGAATGGATCTATTCCCAGAATCTCCATTATGTTCCTCTTATCAATTTGTCTATTTCGGTAGTAATATCATAATTATAGCTTAAAAATAACTCTTGATATCTAACAGGTCAGCTCCCAGTTCCATGCAGTTCTTCTAGGTTATTCTTGAGCCTCATATTTTGATATACATTTTAGACTTAGCTTGACAAATTCTTCCCCAAAAACCACGTAGGTTTTGAATATTACCAATTGGAGAGGAGCACATCTTCTATGTACTCTTCTTTACTATCATTAATAAAGTTTTGTTAGTTCTTATAAATGTATCATTTGAGGCATATTGTTTTTTTCCTTGCAGCTGACTCATTATGCTAATATTTTCTTTAAATTTTTACATTTATATTATAAATCATAATGTCCCATAATTTTCCTCTTTTATATATATATAAAAGAGGAAAGATATAGTGGTTACAGTGGTTCCCAGAAAGTTCTGAAGAGTGCACTTTTACACTTTTAGAGGTATTTTAGTTCTGTCCTTTGATAGTTTTCAAGAACTATCTGGGGCTAAAGTTTGCTTTATTAGAAAATTTTTAAATACTGATGCAATGTCTTTAATTGTTTTGGTACTTTTTTGGCTATTTCTTCATGATACAGTCTTGGTAAGTTATATTTTTCTAGAAATTTATATATTTCACACATTTTCAAATTTATTTGCATAAAATTATTCATAGTATTTTATATTTTTTAAATTCCCGGTGTATCTATTTGCAATTAAACATATTTACATCTCATTTTTCTTTTTTTCCTCAATCTCTCCAGAGATTTCTTTTCCAACACCAACTTTGCCTTTTTTGGACTTTTTATCTAGTTCCACTACTGTCTTATTATCTCTCCCTTTTATCCTTTTTGAGGTAATCCTGATTAATTTTTTAAAAAATATTTTTTTAAGTTGTAGATGGACATACTACCTTTAGTTTGTTTACTTATCTTGATGTGGTGCTGAGGATCGAACCCAGAGCCTCACACTTGACAGACAAGTACTATATCCCTGAGGACCAAGATTATCCTGATTTCTTTCCCCTAACTTAGCACATTAATTTTTAGCCTTGACCCTTTTCTAATAAAAGTTTTAAGATTATAAAATTCCCCCTAAGTATCATCTTAGAAATATCCCTCAAGTTTTAATGTTTTCAAATCAGTATAATTCTTGAATTTCCATTTAGTTTCCTCTTTGACTTCTAAGTTATTGAGTACATGTCATTTGTGGTATTTTGTTATGGCAGACCAAGCTAACTAATACACTAATACACTAACTAATACACTAACTAATAACTAATAATCTATTCTGCTACTTGGATTTAGAATTGGCATTATCTTTAAAGCCATCATAGGGAATAGAGAAATATGATTTCTGTTCTTAGATCAAGATAAAAAATCTTCACTTTTTTTGTGCAAATGCAACTTTAGAAGCAGATTTTTATATGCTCAATATCCCATGATCAAAATTCTTTGTATCTCTTTTTCATGTTTTAGTTTTCTACTTATCTAGGAAAGCCTTTATTATCCAGTGCTAACAAAAATAACTCCAGGCACAACCTTGAGATTTCAAACCCTCCTGTTGAACAGCTGCTTATAAAAGAAATTCTAAACAGAAAGGAAGAAAATGCTACTGTATTTTCCTGTAAGAAATATTATATTTCTATGAAGTAATATACAGATATAAAAAGAAATAAATTTGATAATAAAGCCACTAATAAGAAACTTGTAGATAGTGTGAAAACTGAAAACATTCAGGAGAATATTAATATAATGTAAGCATCCTTTCCTGTTTTCTTTTATCATGAAAAAATTGGTACCTGCCTTGTATTTATAATAAAAGAGTATTTGAAAGCCCCTATACTTCAGAGGTTATGGCTCCATCCTTTGAAATAAAACATTTGCATTTGTAAAGGTTTATCTTACTAAATATTTGAACTGGACAACAATATTCAAATTGGCATCTCTGTGTTCTTTAAGTTTAAATCAGTACTTCTCTGAAAACTAGGAAAGCTTTGGAATATTTTTATCCAGTCACATGTAGATTAAATAATCTGAAGAATCTGCTAGACTCCTTATCTTGAAACATCCAGTTCTATTGTCACATTAGGAACCAAATGGAAGAGAAAAAAAGAAAAGAGAAATGCAATACCCAAGCCCTTGGCTCATTATCTCTAGATTTAACACCTTATTAATGTCCTGCTGCCTCTGAGGCCTTGCAAGAAAGAGTGCACTCTGAGCATCCCTCTCCCGTTCCTTCATTGTAGATAATATACAAGTGCATACAAATGAACAGGGAGGAAGAGGAATGATTGATGCTGGATGTATGTAATGAGGAATGGTGAGGTGCAGGAAAGTGTTTTAAAGTCACACATACAAAAGCAGTACTCTAATGCAGGATATTAAAATGAGAGTAAAAAATAATTGTCAACACAGTAAAGAGCTTACCTTCGAAGAATCAACTCTGCTTGTTGTTCAGAAATAGTTAGACCCAATATCTCAAGGGACTGGACAATTTCTGAAGCTTCAATTTTTCCTTTAAGGAAATGAAAAGATTATAAACTTAGAACTAACAACTACCTTAGAAACTTTGAATTTCAAATCACTTATTTAAGAGAAAGTTTGAAAAGACGAAGGCAAAACTATGCATTTAGGTAAATCCTATGTTTGCTTAAATACATATTATAACATCAATATGCAAAATTTAACAAATACATTAAACAAGTATAGACATACTATTTCTTTCAGTAATCATATCAGCCTTGTAGATAATGATTTTCCTCTGAAGAAGAAGCTCAAGTGGTCTCACCAAGTAATGTTATTAAGAAACAACAGAACTGAAATTCAAATCAAGATCTTCCAACTCTCCGGTATATTAAATTAAACTAGGATTCATTTAAAAAATCACTATATCCATTGTTTAACAAATGACCAGACATTTATCATGTACAATGTTATATTATCCAATTGGTTAAAGACAAGTAGAAAATGAAGAAATGGAACCAAAGAGTGTGGAGTATTTTTTGAGAAATCCAGCAGTAAAAATAAAGAGAGTAAGGTTAGGAAAACAACGGGAGAGAGAAAAAATTTAGTGTTAGGGAAATCAGACATATTTATGTACAGGAGAACAACCAGAAGAGGAAATAAACAGTAAATGTAAGTGGACTAAATTTCCCTTGAACAGCTCAGACTGAGGATCCAAAGACTGATCTACATGAACTAGGACATAACAAACAGAGGTTCTTCTGTCAAAGCAGCATTAGTAGCAAACTTCTCAGGAAGAGACAAAGACAAAAATCACTGTTAGTGGTGAAAGGAAAGACTTTAACTAAGACAGGGATCCTAAAGAAATGACAGGATCCTGAGAGAATCCTCTTGGGGAGAGGAACCTGGAGAATACAATGGCAGTAAAAGGCATGAACTGTAGCAGCGAAATGCTTCAAACAATATTCTGATAATTCTCCTTTGATAAACACACTCTTGAAGATTTTCATTTAATTCTTGTTATTCACAGTAGTCAATGGCAAATGCTGAATTAGCAAATATTGAACCATTGCTCCTCTAGAAAATTCAGGGTTAAGTTCCTATCAACTTCTAATCACATCTTCATCAACTGACCAATACCTAACTTTTTCTTATGTGTGTTTCTGTTTAAAGACATGTCATTTCTTGGAAACCCAGTAGCACTTAACCACTGAGCCACACTCCCAGTCCTTTTTTACTTTTTATTTTGAGACAGAGCCTAACTTGCTGAGGCTGGCCTTGAACTTGCGATCCTCCTACCTTAGCCTCCCAAGCTGCTAGGATTACAGGTGTGCACTATAGTGCCCAGCAACATTGACCACTTGTAGAAATTTATCTAACATGTATTTTCTGCATGTAGCACACCATAGCCTTCTTGCCACGAGGAACACAAGACAGTACTTCAACTCTACTTTTAGGGAACATTTTGAAAAGCAAAAAATATCCCCGTAAAAAGTACAAGAACACAAAATACATGGTTCAAAATAGACCTTGAAAAGGACATGTTTATAGTCTGAGAGTTGAAATAAGAAGGCAGATGTCACCTTCTCTCCCTCAGCTAGGAATGTACATATTGAACAGCTCAAATATTCCATTGCTTTGTACATGCCCACAAATGGCTGAGAGTGCTGTGAATATACAGTTCAGGGTTACTTTTAAGGCAAGATCTACTCTATGTGCTTTGCTTTAAAGAAGTCTGCTAAATAAAAATATGAACCTATCATGAGAAACTATTTCAAAATATACCAAAAAAGGATAAATTAAGGGACTGGGGTTGTAGCTCAGTGGTAGAGCATCTGCCTATCATGCGTGAAGCACTGGGCTCGATTCTCAGCACCACATATAAATAAATAAAATAAAGGTCTATCAACAACTAAAAATATATTTAAAAAAAAGACAAATTAAGGGGACCCTTCACATTTACTAAAATTGAATCATTAAAATTTCATCTTTATGTCCTGTTTGACTCCGAATTTTCTGAAATGGACAACTGATGTGTGCATAATTTACACATGGGGATAACTGACCACTGATTATCAGGCAACTGATCCTAAGGAAGCTTCATCTCCCTCTTGGCTATTATTCTACATAGAGAATCCATAAGCCCAACCAGAAGGTACATAGCTAAAGGTCTACACACTATTTTGTTTTCTAATTTTCAGGATCAGAGAGTATCTTCTCTAAATTAATTCTGCCAAAACAACTATCAAATGTAAGATAATATGAAACCTTTTCAAATTTTAGAATATTCAGTGTTCATGCCAAAAGAATTATTATTTTTAACCAATCAAATCATCGTAAAGTTCCATAGTTAACATTATATGTCAATAGACAAAGCTATCAACAGCTTTCTTCACTAATACTATGATGTCTACATAAAAATCACAATACTAAAATATTTTTTATTATTTAAAACAGGTATTAGTTGCTATCTTAAAAGAGAGAGACTAAATTTGCATCATTTTAGACTCTTGGAAACCTGAGAAGTAGTTCTTCATAGTTGATGAGGAATAGAAAAAAAGACACACCATCATTATTTTTGTCCAAACTCTTAAATGCCAATTTCATTTTTTTCTCATGGTCTTTAAGGTACTTCATAAATTCTTCAAAATCCAGCTTCCCATCTTTGTTGATATCTCCAGTAACAAAAATTTTCTACAAGAAAAAAATTAGAGATATTTTATTGCTAATATGGATTAAAGTATTAAATTATATACATACTTCAAACAGATATGTTCTCTTCCTACAAGATTAAAGGAACATTTTTTTTTGCCATATGTCATTATCCATTAGCACACAGGCCTGTAATAAAAGCAACTATTCCACTTGAGATTGAACACAGAATTTAAATGTCTAACATAGAATGTTCCCCTTTGATTACCAAAATTAAATATTCTTTTCCTACAGATGATACTTAGAAAAGCTGTCATATCAAACTATCCACTTTTATATTAATAGAAATAATTTTTTCAATTAAAAAATAAGACCTTATGCTATTTGATATCACATGTATACCCTTGCTACCACCAATTAAGATATTCACAATCAACCACCCAAAGCTTATAAATTTTGTTCGACTGATGTTCATGCTTTTCTGGGTAAATAACACTGCATCGCTTCAAGATAGTATAATGATCCGAACTATAACCCTAGACTCAGAAAGATCAGAACTTGGGATCTGCAACTATAGCTATTCTTGTAGGGAGATTTATGGTTTAAAATGCATAATTAGTAAATAATGGGTCATTGAAGCTCATCTCAATCTCAAGAAACTTATAAAAATAAAATAAACAAAAAGAAGGTGAAAGAAAAAATTAAGAGTGAAAGAAAACACTACTGAGAAGGTTAGCAAGGTCATGAGAAGCTGTTTGAAAATATCAATAAAATTGATAAACTCTTGATATTGGCAAGTAATCAATGTCAGAAAATAAACAGAAATACCTAGACATTAGAGACACTAAAGACATTAAGAACAGGCTTATATCAAAAAAATATATAAATGAAATTAGAGAAAAATGCCTAGAAAAAGAGAACTTATTAAAAATTGGCTTAAGCTAGGCTCAGTGGCACACCCCTGTTATCTCAATGGCTAAGGATCACAAGTTCAAGGCAAGCCTCAGCAACTTAGCAAGGCCCTTAGCAACTTGGAGAGAACCTGTCTCAAAATAAAAAAATAAAAATTAAAAAACACAAAGAACTGGAGATGTAACTCAGTGTTTATACAACCGTAGGTTCAATCCTCACTACTAAAAAAAAAAAAAAAAAAATTGACCAAAGACAATAGGAGATCTGAGTAGTCCTATAAATATTAAAGAAATATCACCTGTAATTTTAAAGCATTCCCATGAAGAAAAATTCAGGCCCACATGGTTTTAACAGTAATGTGTAATAAACTTTTAAGAAATAAATAAAATACCAATTTTCCAGAGAATTGAAAAGGTGGGAACATTTTCAAATTCATTTTATGAGGCAGGTATACTCTTGATTCCAAAACCTAACAGGGATGTCAGAAAAAAACAAAACAAAACAATCAAACAAAAGGAAACTGAAAGCACTATAATTAAAATAATCACAAAACTCCTACAAATATGTTAGCAAATTAAACCTAATACTTAATAAAACAGAAAATATACTATATGTGTATGCATGTACACATGTGTATATATATAATAAATAAGGTGAATATATTCCAGTAAAGCCGGGTAGGGTTAATTTTTTTAACTTAACAGAAAAAGAAAAAGTCATATGATTATCTTAATTAGCATTTGATGAATTCAACATCATTCATGGCTAAAAACTATAAGCAAACTAGAATTAGAGACATGCTTCCTTAGCCTGACAAAGGGTATCTCCAAAGAATTCTAGCCTTTTTTGACTTGGTTGGTTTTGTGGTTATCTTATCTACATCCTAAATGGCCTTGATTAAAATAATACCAATTACTACTAACTGTCTTAAAAGCAAATTAATTTCTATTATGTCACTGGAAAATAATTATTACAAATTGATTCATTTTACAAATTATATTGAGAATAATGTTCACCTAGAAATCATTTCCTGATTACTCAAAATATATACAACAGTATGCAGTGAGTAGGGCTGTTCCTGGACGGACCGCATTCCTAGTCTTGACTGGTTTCACCTGTGTGTGAACTATGAGTGTACCAGTAAAATCTAGATCCAGAGGAAGAGGACATGGTCTAGAAACTTCCAGTACAAATTAAACCCATGATTGCTCTAAAGAACAGGGGTAAAAGAAAAAATTCTTAAGAGAAACCACCACCAATTAAAAGGCAGGATATTCAAACTGAAGAGGAGAGGAAGAGGAGGAAAGGAAGAAGGAGAAAGAGAGAAAGAGGAAGAAGGAGAGGAAGAGGAGGAGAAAGAGGAAATTGTTGTGGATGAACTTGAAGGAGAACCTAAACTTAATGTTGACTGCCTGGAAATGAGTATAAAAAGTACTGTATGTGAGGGTGAAGATGGCCCAGATGTGAAAGAGAGGATTTCACCTTATCTAGAGTGTGCTAAAATTCCATAAACAGGTGATATACAGTCATAAGTTAAAAAGACAAGCTGAAGCCATACATGTTGTTGACTTATTAAATTTTCTCAATAAAGTTTCACAATTTTCTCTGAAACAAAAACATATTCAAGATTTGCATCACCCAAAAGAAAATGTCATAGCATTTATGAATCCCATCTATGTACTTAAGATTCAACTAAGAAGTTCATATTTTGGTCATTGGAAATACTAGTGAACATCTATAATTTGGAAAGGGGATTGAAATTGCAACCTCTCTTATAGTAAGCAGACTTCCAGAGTGACAATCACCTGATGACTCTAATTTAACAATAATATAAAAAAACTAACTTGTCCCTTTTGAATTATCTAGCATATTCCTCTGTGAAAACAATGAAATCCAACTAAAAGAGTAAACAAAAACTATTTATTGTGTCTAGGTATAGCAAGGAAGTCAGCATCCATTGGACATGATTGGCAGAGACTCACAGGCCAGTGAAGTAGGAAGGCTACAATAGGAAAGGGAGGCTAGGGGTTCTCCCAGATTGGAGGCTGTGGGCACAGGAAAGCTGTAGGCCAGATAACAAGAGGTGGAAGCATCCTGTGTGATTGTTTAAGGCTGCATATTTGGCCTTCTTTGGTTGGTCCTAAGTTGGTCCTAAGTCAGGATGAAAATTAAATAAGCTGTCAGGGTGAGCTTTAGGAGTCTTAAATTAATGGAATCCCAGCCGTTTGGGGCTGAAAGTTACAGAAGTTACTGCTTAGTTTCCTGGACTGTCTCAGGAAATAGAAATCTGACTTTCTACAAATCTGACATAAACTGGTTTCCTGGTCTGTTTACTTTAGATAAGGGGCTGGTTTCTTGGGCAGGTTGTTGTAGGCATAGTAAAGAGCAAAACAAAACAGAGTATCATTCAAAAAACCCATTAGATAGCTACCAAAATAAAAACTTTCTCTTGCATTTTAACAATACAATGTAAGTTTCTATCTTTTCTCTAAATCAGTTGAATCCTCAGTCTATATAAATGAATATCCTACTAGGAAAGCTAGGGACACATGAGACTGAGAATTCATGAAGAACATTCAACTTTAAAAGGAAAAGGAAAAATACTTCAGGGTTTGGCTTTGTTTTGTTTTTTCAGGAATTGGGAAACATAATACAGAGAAAATGTTTTGGACTGAACTGTTCCAGAGACAATATCCACTCCAGGCCTCTGTGATCACAGAAGTGTTCCTCAGCTATCCAGCACTGTGACAAAATACCTGAGAGGATCAAGGTGGAAAGGTTTATTTTGGCTCAGTTTCGGTCCATGGTCCCTTAGCCCTCTTGCCTTTGGCCTGTGGTAAAGCAGCATATTATCAAGGTGTGTGTGGTAGAGCAGAGCTACTCACCTCATGATGGCTAGAAAGCAAAGAAAGAAAGAGAAGGGACAAAGATCCCAATATCCCCTTCCAGGGTACACCCCCATATGACTGGAAAACTTCCCAAAAGGTCCCACATTTTAATGGTTCCACATCTCCCAATAGCACCACAGCCAGGACAAAGTTTTAACACACAGGCCTTGGGGGACAATTATACAAACCATAGCAAAAGTTGAAGAAACCAGAATGCAGTGCTTGGTGTATGGAATGTGTGTGAAATATAATTGATACCAACTAAATAGATGTTTAAAGTAAAGACTCCCAAGTTCATGTGGCTAATAGGAAGAGTCTTACTAAATTTTAACATGACAGAACTCAACAGACATTTTTGTGATCAGAAAGTACCAATTGTCTGAAATAAAATTCACAGTCTTTACTTTCAAGGGTCACCAAGTCTACTTGGTCAAATATCAAAGAGCAAATATAATCAGAAAGTAATAATTATAGATAATAATTGTTTCCAGGGAGAAAATAAGTTGGAAATAGAATTATTGGAAATAAGTTGGAAATAGAATCATTCACAAGGCTGTAAATATTGAGAAAGAGCCTGTAATTTAGCCTGTTAGAAAGAGAAAGATTCACATAAAAAAATTATGTCCACGATCAGTCTTAATAATTAAGGTCTGATAATTAAAGCACGATTGAGGAAACCTCAGCAGTGGTGAAAACCCAAGAACAAAGCCACTCAGACTTTCCCTCTTCCAGGAAAAGAAACCAAAACCTAACATGAGAGAACTTCCAGCAACCACTCCACTGGCCACACAGGTAACATGATTCTTCCAGTCCCCAAACCCCAGAGGGAGCATCTTGAGCCTAAATGCCCACTTAGGCTACTAAAGACAGGTGGCCACCTTGAGCAAACAACTGGAAAGTAATCCCAAATTAGAAATTTTAGTATAGCCAGGGAAAAAACTGAGATGCTTGAGAAAAGTATTGGCTTCGTTGGGTTATTCTTTATAAACAGTAACTTTGATAGACCCCAGGAACACTAGAGGCTTGGGTCAAGCTTGGGAACATGTAAATTTGGCTTTACAGCTCTCCCAGAGGACCCTCCAGGGTTCCCAGTCACAGCATCTCTCTGATCAAAACACCAACGAAGCCCATCTCCTCGTCCTCCTTCAGGTTGTGAACAACCCCTAGGTCCTCCAGGCCTTTCTGAAGTTCAAGGATTGTCCAGGGTCCCATCTTCATTGTAGTCCAGGTACCAAAAGAGATTACCACAGAGATCATCCATCTGCTGTGCCTCAGGAGGTAGGAATGGTCCACGATGCAGTCTCTGCATCCCCCAGAGGCAGAAGTTCCCAGAAGTGAGATAAGGAGAACCTCTGCCCACCAGGAGTGCAGTGAGAAAGACACCTAAGATAGCAGCCTCCTGGGAGCTGCCAAAGACAAAGCATCTCTGTGTGTACCTTTGCAGGAAGGAGAGGGTTTCCTGAGGAGCAAGGCAGCAAGGCAAGTGCAGGGCCGAACCTGATGGCCAGCATTAGGGGCCGCCAGGAAGGGAGGCCATGGAGTTCGGGCTACACTAGCAGGTGAGCTGACCACATGCTTTCTTTCCACTGCAGGTAGAGCTGAGAGGGGCGACTTAGCTCCTTCCTCCAGAAACTTCCAGAGACCCCAGCACAGAGCTGTCTAAAAAGTAGAGTTTACTTTTTCGGAAAGGTGGATATGAGTGTTGGGACTTGAGACTGGCAGGTAAATGGCCAGGGTTAAAGTCCACCAACTCTTTTTTTTTTTTTTCTTTTTAAGTTAATAGGTTGCAAATGTATAGAAATCCTTTTAGGGTTGACGTGCTGTAGAATTCCTGCCAAAACATTGGGAAATGAATGAAAATCTGCCCTTGTGGGCCTTTCCTTCTGTGATCCCCTATTCCCACCTCCCACCTGCAGAGAGCAGTGGTGTTGTTTTCTTCTTTCTTTTCACTCAGTATCTACAATGGTTTTAGTCAAAGCCACTCCAGCCTTTAACAGCTGTTAGAGCACATGGGGAGGATAATCTCAGAATGGGTAGAAGTTCAGTAAACTGGGGTCCCACGGAGAAGGTGGGAGACACTCATAAACAACATCTGTGGCTTTTTAATCCCCACCCTCCAGAACCACAGGGGCCCTGGCTTCCTCTGCATGTTCCCTCTGCATGTTCCCCCTTCCTGTTCCACTGGAAGCTGTGGTCACTGTAAAAAATCTCCACTTTTTGTGTAATTTATTTCCCTAAATAATATACTCTTTTAAAAGGGGAATATTAAAATTCATAAGGAAAATTTAAGTCAGCTGTTCTCTGTTAGCTCTGCATATCATGTCACGTATTGGAAACATAAAGAGGACCATTACATGTCCTTGAAATATGGTGGGTTTCCCTTTAGGAGAAGGTTGCACTGTGCTTAGTCATAAGTACTACCTTAGGCTGCGCAATAAACATTTCCCCCAGAATGGTTGAGCAGTGGCAAATGTCTAGTTGTTTCACAAGATGCACTGTGGCTCAGTCAAGAGTGGATTCTTCCACAAAAGAGGAGCTTATATTTCCCAAGAAACATTCCTTCCCTGAGCTCTGCAGGGGATGCAGGCAGTGGCCAAGGGTTATAGATGACATGTTCAGATAGAGAATAAGCTTCTAAAGGACCAAAAAGAAAACACAGAAGTCAGAGGCAAAGTAAGAAGGAAAATAGACTGACAGCATTTGCAGAATTGATAAGAGAGCAGCCATAAGGCTGATAGTGTCATCCAATAACAAGCAACTCTTTTTGTTGAATAGCTCCTTCCACTTTTTGAAATTACCTTGTTCATTATTTATTATTTTTTAGTCCCCATTTAAGTAATACACAGAGCCTAGTATAGGTAGTTTCAAGACTACAAGGATAGACCCCCTTTGTCTTGTTCACCACTATACACGCAGTTTATTGAACACTGCTGGCACCCTTCAAAAACATTGATTGAATGCACTGAATATTTACACTGTGTTATTTGGTGAGTTATTAGCCATTCCTAGTTTATATCTGGAGCTTCCGGGCATTAAATGACTTTCTCAAGGCCACAAGTCTAGTGAGTGATAAAAACATTTGGATCCTGTTCTGATTGTGCAGCCTATAATCACTATATGCACTGCAACAGTTAATGTGTAGTAAACATGATGGCCCATGTTTCACAGTGAGGCTTCAAACTCAAACTTTCTCAACAAATCTTTTTGTTCTTTTCATAAATCCATATATATATATATATATATATGTATATATATATACACACACACACATATATATGTATATATACACACACACACATACACACACACACACTTGAATACTGATAAAGGAGATAATTCTGAATGGGCTAGGGTAAAATTATAAAAGTGATGTAAGGCCTTAAACAATGGTAAAAATCTACTAGGCAGAATGAGAGAAAGCCCAGGCAGAGAAAAGGAAATAAATGGGGGTAAATATACATAGTTGTGGCCCCCACAGGGAACACAGAAGGTTGGGGGTTTGGGAAAGGGACTGAAAGTTTTAGAATGCTGTCAAGGCGGAAAGGGTAGAAGGCCTTACTATGGAGTTCTTCCCTTTATTTTTTTTTTCCTTTTTTTAGAAACTTTATTTCCACAAGGAAAAAAAAATAATATCGTATTTTAGAATATAAATCAGGAGAAACAGGAAAAGACACAGATTTTATATATTTAGAACATCTGACATACATGTAATTGTAATTCCACTGTTTTTCTTGTACCTTAATCCCCCTGCTGAGATGCCTTAAAATGTACCTCTATGACTCGTATATCATGTTTCTTAGTATCATTCCAAAAGCTAAAATGGTTCTGTTGGTTGATATATTTTAATGGAATAAATCCTCCTGGTTAACAGAGGAATTATCTCATGGAATGGAATGCTGAAAAGAATTTCTATTCAAAGCAATAAAATTTGCTAAGTTGCTGTTTTTGTGTGTGATTCTATTCCATTTTTAGTTGTAAAATGTCCCTTCTCCAGACAGAAAATCAAAATTGTAGAATATAAGAATTTAAAAAGCCCCTAGATCACTCTACTGACACAGCCACTCTGCTGACACTACCTACTTGTTCAGCACACAGTATCCCCATGAGAACTGAGAGTCCTCAGGGAGTTCATAATCTAGTACATGTGAAACCACATTTTAAAGGTTTTTGTTTTGTTTTTTTTATGTGAACTTTCATACCCAGTCACGTGTGCTCTTGTTAAAAGCTCTGTCCAGGAGGCAAGGGAGATATCTGCATTTTAAGAATAATAAAATTAAAGCCTGAGTAAAGTTTAAATTTGACTGTAACTATATGGTCAGTTCACACAAAGAATGGAACTCTTCGAGCATGCTAGTTCCATTCCTGCTCTTTTCATCAGTTTTAGTCCATGTGGACTACTATTACCATGTACTTGCTCAAACAACAGACATTTATTTGTCACAGTTCTAAAGGTTGAAGTCCTAGATCAAAACACTATCAGATTCAGTATCTGCTGAGGGCATGGTGGAAGAGGCAAGGGAGCTCTCCTGGGTCTCTTATAAGAGTACAAATCCTATTCACGAGAGCTCCATCCTCAGGACTTACTCACCTAGGTCCCATTGAGGACTATTACCTCAGGGGTTAGCATTTCAACATAGGACTGGGTAGATACAAATATTCAGTCCATAACAGTTATCTCCTCAGTTCAAGAGTCCTATGATGCCTTCAATTCTATATCTCCTAAGAAAGTTACAGTAAAAAAGGTGACTATGAAAATCAGGCAAACAACTTAGTTTTAAAATGGCCTAGAATTTCCCAAGCTAACTGAACACCTTTGTTAAATAGCAAGAACTGAACTTGGGTAAAATGGCCAGCTGCTCACCATGATTTTATGTTCCTCATAATTTTCATTTTGGTAAATTAAAATTTAAATTATTTCCTCCAACTTTAATGTCCTAAAATGCGACTCATTTTTTTTCCATCAGAGTACCTCAAATGACACCTAAAAATTGGGACCATCTTTTAGAATGTTTGAACGTGGTGTTTTGCAATGTTTTGAACAACCAACAATAAAAATTAAAAATAAAACAAAGTACATAAAAACAAAACAAAACAAAACAAAAAAAACAGGAGTGGGAACAGAGCAGGAAGTAGAGGATATGAAACAAATGATGACAAAGAAATGAAGACTCTCAAAAGGATAATTAGATAATTAAAGGAAAAACAGTAGTGGCTGAATATATGTCCTTGTTCCTCATACTACATTGTAGTCTCAGTCCATATTCTTATATTTCTGAGCCTCAGGGAAGTTTATGTGAATTTTCTCTTTTAAACATAATGTCATAGTAAAGAGATTTGGAAACACATACAAAAAAGGTGTTATATCAGCAGAAACTTCAGTGATTTTACTTCCTGCTAGTTCTTAATTTTGTCTCAGGACTTTCCATAAAGTCTCTCCCTTGGATAATTCTGGAACACTTAATAATTTCTAGCTATTTCTTCCTTATGAAATACATTCATTCCATCTAAGATCTAAAGAAATTTAAACTGAAATTTGCTCTCTTCTAAAGGTTAAATTCATTACAAAAATCTTGGAAACATGGAGAGAACAGAAAATCAAATGGAAATTTATAGGGATTTAATCTGAAATATTTGTTTTAGATGCAACTATTATCTTGAAGCCATCTGTTGAAGAGTCACCCTATAGTTCTCACTTCTTTATACTTGAGTAGACTATATAATAAGTCCTTGACATTATACAAACACTTGACCCATGCCTTGAAAACTTTCTCCCACAAATATTGACTGTGTAATCAAATTGAAGTATTTGATTAGTTCCTGTTTCCCAGGCATGATGGTTAATTTTATGTGTCAACTTAACTGGACTAAAGGTTGCCCAGTTGACTGATAAAACTATTTCTGGATGTGTCTATGAGTATATCTTTGGAAGAGATTAGCTTTTGAATCAGTAGACTTGAGTCTAGATTGTCCTCATCAATGTGGGTGGGCATCATCCAGTCCTCTGGAAGGCTGAAGAGAACAAAAATATGAAGGAAATTAAAAGAAGTTTTACTTTCAGAATGGAAGACTTTATAAAGACTGATATCCTAATTGGATGGAGAGGTGGAAAAATATAGACTGTTAGTCAAAAGAGAGTTGACTACAAGGTTTCTGCAAGGCAATGCAAATCTCTATTTAAAGAGACCCTCAGACTCAGAAATTTCGATTCCTCAAAATTTGTCCTATGAAGATATGCAACTCAAAATGAAAGAAAAAAACATGAATACCCAGGGATTCACTACAATTTCACTTATAATCATTTTGAAACTCTGAATAAAATAATTAACAATAAAGAATTAGTAACACATGCTACAATTGTGAAATGGAGTATTATAAAAATCAATCAAAAATTCTCAAAACTTTTGGTATCAAGATGCTTTTACTATCTTAAAAATTATTAAGGACTCCAAAGAGCTTCTGCATAATATCACAGGAACCATGGAGCTATAACTCACAGATCTTCCTTCAAGGGGTCCTGCTGTGGGGAACACAGCTGACTTGGCATCCTCTAGTCTCTTGCCTTGGCACCTTCAGATGCACCACAGTGAGCTCCACTACCATCATTTCCCTTGGCTGCTTTCAGCCAGTGACTGGACATGGTGAGGAATTCAAGCTGGATCATTTCCGGACTTGCTCACAAATAACGTTTGGCTGGATCCCTATCAGCCTGGCCCAAACTTTGGCAGAGCTTCTCTGTTGAAGTTCTTCTTACACAGTCCTTCCTCCCCTCCCCCATGAACGAGGAGGGAAAAACTGGATCCTAGTTAACTAAAGGGTCAATATGGGTGCAAAACAAAAACAGCAATATTACATTGCATTACAGCAACATCTAGGAGTGGCCTTGAAAAATAGTAGAGAAAGAAAATCTTCCTAGTGGGAGGAATCATTCACTTTGTATAGAAAGAGAAATCTCCTTACGTGAGAAGATAGGTAATCACTGAACTAGCACATGGCCTGTCCAGTTCACAGTAAATACTGTTCAGCAGTTGGCCTAAACCAAGGAATTCACTGGCCATATCATACACCACATATCTTAGTCCATTTTCTTGTCACTATAACAAAGTGATTGAGAACCAAAAATTTATATAGTGTGTGTGTGTGTGTGTGTGTGTATGTGTATGTGTGTATATGTATGTATGTGTATATATATATGACTCTGGAGGCTGGGAAATCCAAGAGCATGGTGTTGGCTTCTATTCAGTACTTGGTGAGCGCCTTCCTGCTGCATCATGACATGACGGAAGACATCACACAGCAAGACAGAGCAACATTCTAGCTTGCATCTCTCTTCCTCTTCTTACAAAACCACTAATGCCATTAGAGGGACCTCACCCTCATGACCTCACTTAATCTGAATAAATTCCTAAAGGATTCTTCTCCAAATGTCATTAGCATATGAATTTTGGTAATAAGTTTCTAACACATGAATTTGGGGGGTACCCATTCAAAACACAGCATCAGGCCATCTAGGAACAGCCAACCTCACAGAATAGTGGAATGGTCTAATGAAAGCACAACTGAAGAGCACAACTAGCAGACAACATTTGACAAAGATGGCCTTGAGGATACAGTGTATATGCTCTAAAGGAGAGCCCTCTATATGGCTCCCTCTATATGGCTCTAGTAAGTCGCTCAATGGGAAGAATAAATAAGTGTAGCAACCAAGAAGTAAAAGCAGGAGTGTCCTCACCATCACTCCCAATGACCCACTGGGGGACTTTTTCCTTTCTATCCTCACAACTCTCAGTTTTGCAGGATTAGTTTCTGGCCCCTGAAAATGACATATTCTTGCTAGGGAACACAGCAAGTATCCCATTGAACTACAGACTACAGGTGCCTTGGGACATTTTGTATTCCTTGTGTTCAGAGACCAATAGGTAAGAAGAGACATCACCAAGTTGGTAGATGTAAATTGACTCCAATCAGCAGAAGGCAGTGCTGCTTGACAGAGTAGAGTATATATGGAACTTGGGTGATCCACATGGATCACCCATCCTGATGCTCCCTTGATCAATTATAACTATGCATGGACACATACAATACTGGCCTGAGAATCTTGAACCCCTCAGGAATGAAGGTAAGTAACAAATACCTGTAGATATTATAGCTGTGGATGAGTGGGATTTAAAATAGATAGTCAAGAAGGGAAATAGAGGTCTAGTTATAACCAGCTGCAGCCATGGGGACTGAAGTTTATCTCATGGATATCCTTCAGGAAGAGAAGCCAAGAACCATAAAGGAGCTCTCTCCTAAAGCTATGCAAAGAAGCACATCTCTCTAGCACAAGGAGTGGTCACAGTGGTGGTCAGGGACATGAGTGGCTCAGCAAACTTTCCAGAACACCTGTCTGTAGAAGCAGAGTTGATGGACAGCCTATTCCTGCCAAATCTTTGAATCTGCAGCACTCATGCTAAGTTCACACTTGCCTTGGGCTGCTCCAACCAATGTCTAGGCACACTGTGGGCACACTGGTGCCCACTAGCACTGGGCAGCCAGTGCAGGACTGCCTTAACTGCATTTCCTTAGTCACTACCCATTAACCTAGTTGAGACTTTCTAACAACTATGCTTGGGACTGGAGTTCTTCCTAAATTAATCCTTCTCTCTCACACTCTTGAGCACTTGCCTAGCATTCCTGAAGCTCTGGGTTCAATCACAGTCCTTTTTAAAAAACAAAACAAAACTTGTGTCATGGTCTAAAGTCTAAAGACATCCCCTCCCCCATCTTACTATTGTTTCCTCTTATCCCTCACAGGCACAGGCATTTCTCCCAATAAATCTTTTGCACACTCAATCCCATTTTGGTTCCTGCTCCTTGGAGGATAAGAACTGATGCAGTTAGTAGCAGGAGAGATCAAAGACAGAGGCAGTGACAAGAGCTGGGGGCTGGCTCACTCACTGCCCAGTAGACAAAGAACATCTCATCCTGACTAGAGTGTGGGGCACATACTATCCTTTGCACAAAGTGGGACCCAAATGCTAAAGATTTCACCAGAGGTGACCTGGGAAAACTAAATGGCTAAGAGAAACACTCTGGCTCATGGCAATGATTCAGGCATATTAAAAATATGGGGGAACAGAGCTCAAAGGGTAGGAAAACGGTATAACGTAAAAAGGAGCAATTCACCAGGGAGAGGTAACAATGCCAAATTTGAGTACACCAGCAGCAGAGTCTCAAAATATAGAAGAGAAAAAATTGGTAGAATTGTGAAGAGATGTTGGTTAATCCATGTAGAGGGAGATGGACACGTGTCTTTCATTAGTAGTAACAGAAACAGTTAAAGGCTAACAGTTGTTGAATATTTATGACATACAGATGTTAGTCTCACTACTTTTATATTTTAATTCATTTATTCTTCATTATAACACCGTGACGTGGTATTATTGTTACTGAGGCCAGAAGAGTTAAGAAAATAGCCTCAAGTAAACCAGCAGAAGTAACAATCATGATGTAAACCTATGCAGCCTGACTGAATCTTCCTTATTTTTTTACTACTTAGCTATTCATGTAGAAAGATGTTTATCTTATTTTATCCAAAACTTCTAGTGATCATACAACATGTTTTTGGCTATCTTGTCCTACCTATGCTGGAAATAGAAATTCTAATAACTTATTTAAATTTTTCTTTTTTATTATCAAAAAAATGGGCCACTGCTTTGTGAGTCGGAGTATTTCAAGTTATAGCCTTAAATCTTTTTGTATTACTTTGTTCAATGAATAAAACAGGATCCACACCCATTCTCAAAAGGGCTAGTCTCAGTGGAAGCCACAATAATCAAATAAAATAAAACCACTTGAAAATTTTACCAACAAAGATATGTGAGACAAAGGACCTACACATAGCAGCAAGTAACCAACTCTTCTCTGGAGGGTAGCCCAAAAGGCATGCCAACGATGAAATTATATTTACCCCAAATTAAAACAATGCTTACCTAATTATAAAACTTGCATTGCAATCATTTTTCTAAATTGAAAAATGAATAATACAAAAGTAAAATGAAAAAAAATTAGAAAAAGCAACCTAACTCCTATAATCCAGAAATATCCATTAACCTTTTATGGAAGTGCATACCAGTCAGAGTAAGAACTCTGGGAATGGCTAGTAATGCCTGGCCTGAGCACAGAGATTGAGATCGCATGTATGAATAAAATACATTTTATGTATCTTTACTAAATATACACACATATGACAGTGATACATATGTGCCATTCTGACCCCTATGTCTATATATACACGGTTTTATATAACTTATTTTGTAATATGCTGTTAAACTCTTTTTTCCTGATTTTGGTTCACTTTTTATTAATCAGTCTTGCCAAAGGTTTGTCTATTTTATCCATAGTTTCAAGGAACCAACTCAAAAACATACATTAGGAAATTTAAAGTACACTAAATAACATGTGAGTCAAAGATATAGTCATTTTGGAAATCAGAAAATAATTGAAACTAAATTACAAAAATAAGTAATTCCAAAAATACTTGTGGGACCCAGCCAAATAAGTGATTAAAGGGATATAATATCTCAAAATTCATGAGTATGCATTTGATTCAAGAAATTAGAAAACAGGCAAATGAGTAAACCCAAAGAAAGCAGAAGGAAATAAACAGAAATTAATCAAAGAAAATAATCAGGTTCAGTCAGCAAAAAAGGACCAAAAGTTGTTTCTTTCAAAGTGTGAACAAAATAGACAAATCTATGGCAAGATTAAAGAGGGTGGAGGAGGACAGATATCAGGAATGAAATTACTCATCTACAGATATAATCACAAGTTTTATAAAATCATGATTAATATGAACCTTGGGCAAAATGGGCAGTTTCCCAAAAAACAAACAAAACAAAACAAAACCCTTGTAACTAACTAAATCTAAGTCAAGAAGAAATGGTAAACTGAGAGGTCTATAACCACTAAAGACATTGAGAGAGGAGTTTAAAATTCAAGTTTAGAACAGTTGTTGGCCCTCTAGTAACCCAATCACTTTCCCTCTTGGGGTAGGGAATGCCACAGTATCCTCTTGCACTCTATCAGGGGTTGGAGAAGTTCCAAACATTGTATCTCCACCCAGCTAAGGGGACTGAACTTCAGGAACACAATTAAAATGACTCAGAGGTCAAACTGCTCAGCGACAGGCCAATCCTTCAAACCAATCCATATACTCAGGGTATGGATTTAAGAATGTCTTAAATACTGGAATGTCGCCATTCCTCCTCAACAAGTGGGGAGAACCACTGGTTTCCAAACAGATTTGAAACAGTGAATATCACTGGCTATGTAACAAAGCTGCTTCGAGGAGACACAAAATGAATCTTTTACAGAACTAGGGGCCCATTTAAGTCTGATGGCTAAAAAAAAAAAAAAAAAAAAAGATTTAAAAGTTTGCAAGACTACAACAGGCAAGTAAAGACCCCGGGATGCATTCAGAACAAAAGTGTCATGGGAGTGGGTTTAAATTGTAACAGCGTCCGTGGGCCAGAGTGTTCACAACACTAATGTTATCTTGGAAAAATACCCTCAGCCTTTCAGTCCAGCTTCTGTTATGGGGCTAACTGGCTGCGCGCCTCTTTCCGAGTCTCTGAACCCATCCGCGGGCTGGAAGCCACAGTGCCGCCTTCTTCCTGGCAGAGCCTTGGGCCGCCACCCTCCAGGATTCTGGCAGCGTCCCCAGAGTGCCTGCAGCCCTCCCAGCGCTCCAGCAGCGCCCCAGCAGGGACCCACCTCCTCAGCGTCCTGGCCCAGCGGGATGCCCAGGCTCTTGAGCCCCTGCTGCAGCTCAATGATGTCCACAACGCCGTCCCCATTGCGGTCCAGTGCCTGGAAGAGGGTCTCATAGCGCGTCGGCGGCTCCGCGTCCTGGCAAGCGGCCGCGGGCAGCACAAAGCTCCTCAGCCAGCGCAGCATGGTTCCGGAGGCGTGGGGCGGCCCAGCTCAGGAAAATCACTGGAGGTGGAGGCCGAGGGCCGCTCAAATGCGACCAGGACCCGCGCGAGGCCTGGCTGGGAGGGGCCCGCGGACGAACAGCCTTAGGGGCGTCGGCGGAGGCGAGGCTTCGGCTTGGCACGCAGGGCGCAGGAACCCAAAGGCTGCCCGAGAAGGCTCGACGTGCAGGGTGTGGCCTACCAGCTGCTGCTCCGGGAGGAGCTCCCCTAGCGCGGGCCTCCTCGAGAGGCGTCCGGGGCTGGGCGGGGCTGGGCTGGGCTGGGCAGGCTGCAGGCAGGAAGTGAAGTGCTGCAGTGTGGGGCGGTTGGGGGAAAGGTGTCCGGCTCTGTCCGGAGTCCAGCCGTAAGGGAGGGAGCCCCAGAAAGTTACGGGCTTTATCGTTACCGTATTAATGGCTTGCCGGTAGCTGGCTTGAAGTGCGGGTAGCTTATTTTAAAGGTCCCCCTCCGACTTGGAGCATTGACCAACAATTGCCCAAAGGTGGCTCTCTGCCTGGAAAATGGGCCATGTCGGGCTCATCTCACACGGATCTGTAACTTGTAGGGGTAACTCCACAGACATCACACACCTCGCGGCTTATCTTCCATTCACAAAAACAATAGAGTGGCTGAGTGCATAACCCGGAAATCTGCTTTAGGAAGCAGAAGAATGAAATCCGAAAACATTTTTTAAAAAGCACATGGAAAGAAGAAAGGGGAGGGGGCCCATCCATTCAGCTGTGGTGAAATGAGTGGCTGCTTTAGTAAATAGCCTGGTAACTAAGTAACCACGGGTGCCCTGCCTGTGATAAAGCACTTGAAGAGGCTGCCCTGAGACTGTATCTGAAAACCTCAGACCCCTCCCTCCCAAGATGGGTGAGGTTCTGAGGTTTGGCATTTACTACCCAGGTGAGTCACAACTTCCTGCTACATAAAGTGGGATAATATTAGAAATGCTGGATTTATGAAGACAATACCAGAGTCCTAGTCCTTTAGCTGTATGAACTGGGAGATGTGGCATAGCTTCTCCCAGTGGCCTCTCATCAGGAAAATGAATATGAAAAATTAACTCACAACAACACATTGTATATTTTAAGTGGAACATCTTATACTCTAAAGCACCAATAGTGACATGCCCTTAATGGTAATAATTCTCCAATCACATATGCTTAATAGAAACTGGCTATATCCTCTTGTCTGCAGGAGTGAAAACAATCTGTACTTGAGATAGACTCTCCCACATCCTTTGAATCACTAAACAAAAACCAGTTATTCCACAAAAGTCAGGAAAGCAGACCCTGAGTTTAACTCCCCTCATACCATTTCTTACGTTAAAGACATACTCTACTTGAATCTAGCATTTGTAGTTAAGGACTGCCTGAAAACAGTTTATCTGTTTATGTTGCCTCCAAACATCCTGAAAACAGTTTATCTGTTTATGTTGCCTCCAACTTGTATTGAGGATGACAGGGAGGCTTACTGTCAGAAAAGTGAGTCACAAATATGCAAAGCATTCAGCTACAATAAACCTGTAGCGTTGGATTGAAATTAGTGATATCAGTATGAGTTCATGGTTTTAAGTATTTTCAGATATAAAATTATGAAGTTAGGTGTGTGTATGTACACACACCAGCTCTGTCCACTGACAGGATCTAGGAGTAGCAAATCCGGAACACTGAACACATTGAGCACCAGACTGCTCTTTCTAAATACTTTACTCCAAAAGGAACTAGAGCACTTAGGAAAAATAACTGATTCTAGGATAGGGGCAACAAAGGTAGCGATAAGACTGGAACATCTTGTTTTACCAGAATGTCAGTGGTTACAGAACAGAGATGTGTTAAAAGAACACAGGGTCAGCTTAAAGGGGCTCTCAATGGCCAAATCTGCTACAATTTGGGCATCAAAATAAATGATGTTAGCAGATTATATCCCATTAAATAAAACAGGTATCCATTAGTCCACACAAATGATCATACAAATGAGAAAATTCTTTTCAATGATAGAACACCAACCAATAAATATTGATGGAATGATAAAAGTAGAATGTCACTCACGATAACAATGATTAATACAGGCAAGAAATATCAATAACACCATTGGATGAAAGGTAGATGGGAAATGTGATATTTATCTTGTTTCAAACTATTTCCTGACAAAATATTACAAATGGAAAATGAATAAATTTTGGTGGAGAAACCTAACAACATTACTTATCAAAATTATCAGTTAATGTCATTAGTGAAAGACATATTGAGATCACGGACCACCCGGTAGGATGAAGAGAGAACACAGCATCACTTCTGTGATTCTTCCAACAGAATGCTTAATCTGAGACCAATCCTAAGAACAAATAAGCCAAAATTGGGGATATTCTTCAAAATAATCAGCCTGTAACCATCAAGTATGTAAAGATAATGAAGATCAAGACATTACTGAGAAACTATTTTGAGTTGAAGGAGACTAAAGAAATATAACAAGGAAGCACAATATCCAAAGGGTAGAATTTAGACAGTAGTTAACACTTAGATGTAACCTTCCAGGCTTATGGGCTTCATTGAATTGTGCTTGCAACTTTTTGGAGGTTCGCTTTTTAAATAAATAAATCCTGACACCCTTACAAAGCCTTTCCTATCTTCCTCAGATGAGCTCCTTGGGTAACCGCAATACATTTTCCCTTTCATGAGCAAACTAAATAAAACTGGCTCTGCCATAATCAAAACAACAAAACCCCAAACTTTATAATACTTTATTTCATTCAATCATCAATACAATATAGTAAAAGTGGTCCAAGTGATGCTGGCCAGAAAGAACAATAGCCACTGCTTCCCAGCCTGATGGCCAGAAATGAAGTCACAGCAGATAACTTACCTCTTTGCATTCCCTCCACTGTGGAGTTTTCGACAATGCTGCCAGCATCATGGAGGAGAGGTGAGGATTTAGCTAAGAAGCTGGCATTGAGAGGGTGGCAAAGAGTGAGTGAAATCAATAGTTGTTTCATACCCACAAAGGTCTGTTGGGGAAAAGGAAATAGCATAGTGGGGCAGGGCACATGACCCACCCTTAGCATGAGAGGACCACAGGGTAACATTAACAGTATCAGGTTCAAAATGTCTCTGTATAATAGCTTCATGAATCTTCTACCACACATGAAGGGTAAAACAAATTCCAGAATACTCAGATTTCTTCCTGTGTGTGTAGAAAATGTTTCATACTTGATAGACAAGGTACAATGTATACAATGGGCACTGAGTATAACCAGTGTATTTTCTTACCTAACCGTGGGATATATTTCACTGAAAAAGTTCATAAAGATTCCAAACACATTGAACTTTTATTTTTACAACATCCTATACTATGAGAAAACTTGATTTATTCTAATGGTTAGGTGGTATTAGGTGTTAACACCCCCTTTATGAGAAAGGGGGTGTTTTCAACACTTAAACCATGATTTTTGGTCCTTATTCAGAGACAAGTTCAATTTTGTTTAATATCCAGTTCTTGTCATATTTGTTTCCCTGTTTCTTAGAGGAGAGCAGATTCACAGCAGAAAAGTCCAATTGATAGCTAGGGAGTGGTTAACCTTGTCTGAGCCAGAAACAAAGACAGAAGTGACCAGGGAGTGGAAAAACTAAAGTTCAAACTAGAATTTTTTTTTAAATATTTTATTTACATTTTCGTTTTCGGCAGACACAACATCGTTGTTTGTATGTGGTGCTGAGGATCGAACCCGGGCCGCATCCATGCCAGGCAAGCGTGCTACCGCTTGAGCCACATCCCCAGCCCCTCAAACTAGAATTTTATTATAGCACAGGACAATAATAAATGTCAAAACAAACAAAAAGAAAGCATGGCACCTAGAGAAGGCTATTACCCACATTCTTTGCTTGATAACACAGGAAAATACATTAACTTAATATGTCATACAGAATTATTTAAAGGACAGAGAAACTACAGTTACATTAATATGTTTTACTCCCCACAATCATACTAGATATATAAAGTATTATTAGAAGTAAAGAGATACAAACATTGTAGCATTAGATACCATAATATAATAATGATGATCACAGTTCTAAGAACAGGGTTATAATTAAAATGGAACTAAACAGACTAGTTGTAACAAGAGGTTCTGTGAGAAACTCTTTTGTGCTTTACAAAATATAAAGCAGATGTGAATACATATTTCTTCCTACACACTTTGTTCATTCAACTATTAAATATTTATTGGGGACTTCCTAAGGGCCATACACAGACTTCCATATAAGGGAGACAGTGGTGAAGAAAAACAACTAAAGCATTGTCCTCATGGAGCAGGAAGACAGGGAATAACTGAATCATTCCTAAAGTGTTCTATAGCCACAAGAAAAAAATTGGGGGGGGGGAGTGCGATTTAACCCAGGGGTACTTTACCACTGCACCACATCCCAACCTTTTAAATTTTTTTTTTTTATTTTGAGACAGGCTCTAAGTTGCTTAAGGTCTCACTAAATTGCTGAGTCTGGCTTCCAACTTGTGATCCTCCTGCCTCAGCTTCCCAAACCACTGGGATTACAGGTATGTGCCACTGCACCTGGCTACAGGAAATTTTATATCCAATAAAACTAAGGACCTATAAACTATAAAAATTATTCCCCAACATTCATTTTACACTGTGCAGAAAGAAATTTCCAATGCACATTTCTTACTTTTTCATATTTCTTATTTTATATGTTTTTCATTTCATATTTTTTCATTTCTTAGTTTTTTCATATTTCTTATTTAAAGAGTTATCACTTATTTTAAAAATATGACTTTTGGGTCTTTAATGTATTTCATTTCATGTCTTGTATATACATGCTCAAAAACTGAAATGTTTTGAGTCCTTTAAAGTTTGATTTATCTTTGTAGTATCTTCAAACTCATTGAACTACTTATATATTTGTAGTAAATAGATGTGTGCTTGTATATTTTTAATAAGTTTCAAATTGAAAACAATTCAATTTGACTTTTCAAAGTGTTTCTTTGTATCTGAAGGCAAAGCAGTCTAATAGAAAATGAACATACTGCAATGTTGCTAGCATCTCAGTAGATGGCGCCTTTACTTAAAGTTGAAGAATGGCTTTTGGATAAATATAGAAACTAAGGGAGCGCATGCAGGTGGGATAAGAGGAAAGAAGGATGATAGGTGGATCTTTATTTTTTTAGTCATCCACACTAATAGTTATATATCTTTAAAATACACTAACAAATGATAAAGTGCCAAAATATGATTTAAAACCTGAGCGTTACATTTTTGTTTTATAAAAATATTCTGCCCAAATTCACTTACTGTGCACTCTAGCATACTACAATGAATCAATGGAAGAAATGTAATATATTAATCTTTCAAAACTATGTGACATAATTCCAAACTATCACATCAGCATCCATCCACCAATAACAAAGTTAAAGGTTCATAATGAATCTGGGCTTTTATAATCCTTGTAAATGATTTCTCAGTGACTGCTTCATCCATTTAAGCCCTGAAGCATATAATGTAACTTTATGCTGCAAAAAAGGGACATGGATAAAGTAATTCCTTTGTTTTTTAATTGTACTAAAATGTATATAACCTAAAATTTCCCATCTTAACCATCTTTAAGTATTTGGTTTGGTGGCATTACGTACATTTACATTACTGTGCAAGCAATCTCCAGAATTCTTCACCTTGCAAAACTCAAACTTTGTACCCATTAAATACTAAACCCCCATCCCTCCCTTCCCCCATTGTTTGGCAACCACCACTCTACTCTCTATGAATTTGATTGTGATAGGTACCTCATACAAGTGAATCATACATTAGTGTCCTTTTGTAACTAGTTTATTTCACTTAGCATTAATATCCTCAAAATTCATCCATATTGTAACATGTATCCATTTCCTACCTTTTTAAAGATGAACAAAGTTCATTTATATACATACCACAGTTTGCGTATCCATTCATCTATAAATGAATATATGGGATGCTTCTACCTTTTAGTTACTGTGAATTAATGCAGATATGAACATGAATGAACAATGAATGAATCAATGAATCTCAAAGGATCTTTGAGATCCTTTGAATTTTTTTGGGAGATATATCTATAAGTGAAATTGCTGGATCATAAGGTAATTCTATTTTTTAGTTTTTGAGTAATTGCCATACTGTTATCAATAGCATTTGTACCAAGGTTCCAATTTCTCCACATCCTCACTAATACTTGCTATTTTCTGTTTGTTTATTTTTGATAGCAGCTATTATAGTTTTGAGACTTTTGTTTGCATTTTCCTAATGAGAGTGCTGTGTAACAACTTTTTTGTGTGCTTTTTGGACATTTATATATCTTCTTTGAAAACATATCAAGACCTTGGTCCATTTTTTAAATTCTTTGTCTTATATTGTTGAATTGTCGTTCTTTGTATATTCTGGAAATTAACTCAACATACATATTTTCTTCCATTCCATGGGTTGCCTTCTCATTCTGTTGTGATTTTAATACACACACAGAAGTTTTTCTATGTTGATATAGTCCAATTTATCTGTTTTTTTTTCCCTTGGGTGCCTAAAGTTAGTTGTGTAAGCCTTGAAACCTTCTGTTGTCAAAATGTGCCATTTTAAAGGTTATTTAGTCCTGGTTCTTCTACATTACTGTTGTTACTAATTAGTCATCCCTGTTAATGTCTATGCATTTTCAAATGTCTTCTACATGTTGGCTTTGTAGAGGTCATTATGCATATATATAGTAAATTTATAGTCATATAATATTACTAATTTTATATTACATTTTAAAAATATTTTAGTTGTAGATGGACACAATACCTTTACACACACACACACACACACACACACATATATATATATATATATATATATATATATATATATATATATTAATGTGGTGCTGAAGATCAAATAGAGTGCCTCACAAATGTGAGGCAAGCGCTCCACTAAGTCCCAGCCCAGTCCTATATTATATATTTTATTTTCAAATAAACCTTTCAAATAATTTTAGTAGGCTATAAAAAGAAGTTGTTTCACAAGGCCAAATACCAGAAACTCAGTATGAGTGAGCTTGTGTAGAAAGTAAAGGACTTGTAGCTGGGACTTAGGAAAAATAAGAACCATGAACTGGAACCTTCTCAAGAATCTTTATCTTATATCTCTGTTTATTCTGTATTCCTGCTTCCATACTGTCCCACAGTGCAGATCATTTTTATTCACATACTTGGAACAGCTCTCAGTTTTATATTTTAGAACCTCAATCATCAGAGAAAGCTGAGTCTTTCTTAACACTGTCTCTGATACCAAGTTCTCCAAATCCTTATGAAAAACTCATTGACCTATGCTGGGTTTCTGGTCTCACGACTAAAAGGCTCAGGGGTCACTCAAGTTGGACTGGGCTGACTGGGCTAACTGGGTTGTGCAAAATAACCACACAAGAGACACAAATACCTTTTTCTTTGGGGTCACTGTGATGGCTCCTCTAACCTTAAGGGTCTGCAGGGAGAGAGAGAGAGAGAGAGAGAGAGAGAGCGAGCGCATGCACACGTGCTGACCCCTTTTATTGAGGAGAGCTATTCAAATGAGGCAAGGGGTCAGGTTTCAGGAGGCTGAGTCTATCTTCATGATGTCCACTGTCAGAAGGTTGACTGACATCTGGGTAGGCCACACCCAAGGGCACAGTAAGAGAAGAGGACACACACAATGCACTTTCATGGAAGATTCTATCCTAAACAGGGCAAGGGGTTATATTACAAAGGAAAAGGTGAGCATAGCTCCACCCATGGGGCTGTAGGAAGACACTCTCAGGAACAAACAAAGACACAGTCACTGGAACCCTGGAAGAGTGGGGCAGTCTAGCAGCATGGGTGCCTGTCGCCACATCCCCCAGCAGGGGAGTAAACTCAGAACTCAGTTATGTGCGAGATTGGTCTCCCACAGACCTAGCTAAGGGACTCACCACTGGAGTGATTAAAAATGTCCAGGTGCCCAGGGTTATGGCAAAGTATTGCAGTTTTCAGTGTAAACAAGTGAAGGAAAGAGGGAAGAGATGCATTTGTAAAGATAGGTTTTCCTTATTGAGTTTAATTGATTTTAGTTTCAATATATCAAACTATATTTAATCAATCAAATGTTCCAAAGTCAGTACCATTTGAAAAAAAATCAGAAGAACGAAGCATCTCTGAAATTATTTAAGGCAATGACAAAATGTGATTCAATTAAGAAACACTAAGTTCACAAGCTATTTTGGAGGAATACAAATATTTTGTAAGGTAATGCAGAACTAACAGACTGTTAAACAGAAGTTTAAGTAATAGATAAACTATTTAAAATGAAATGCAAAGAATAAAGAATTTTCAAAATGACTGTCATTTTGTGACTTTTGAAACCCTGACCTACATTGCAAGTTTAAAAAGTGTTGGATTAGAGGCCTCAGCGTCAGTACAGGACTCCTGGCCACTCGCCCATGCAGGACCACTAGCTGCCACTCCTGTGTGGACCCCTATCTACCAACATGGGACTCCCCGGGTTGCCTCCTTCTTGAGACACTGCAACCACTGCTATAGTCCCCTACACACAGAAGCCTGCACCTGGGGACATGCACAGGGTCTGGAGACAGCCGCCAACCACAACACTGCACAACACAGAGCTGCATCTCTGAACACATGGCCCACCACCACCACCTGGGCCCACCTGGCCCAACACTCCATTGATGAAAGCAGCTGCTTCCATCTTGGGACACCTTTGTTGTCACTTTTACTTGGGGCAACTCCCAGCTTGGGACACTGGCTAGGGCTTAGAAGCAATATCGAGGTACCTATAGTCCCCAACACTTTTCTCTTCCTGGCAGCCACTAGGCTGGCACAGTGCTTGCAGCTATGCAGCCAGTCTGTAGCTTGCAAAGCCTGGCCCTGAACTTTCCAGGACAAAACAGCTCTCTGCAGCAGGTGTGCAGCCCCCAGAGCATAGCCTACAAGAACTCCTGAGAGAGAGGTTTCTGATTGGGAAGTAGAAAGGGAAGGGGCAAATAAGATACAGTTTAGAGACTAAATTAGTGACTAGGGATTGTGAGGTCTATAGGCAATATAAGCAGATAAGACTAGGCACCCCCATCACACGAGCAGGCCCCAGAGGAGATCTTGGGGTGCATTCTCCCAATGCAGACTAGCAAGTGCTATACTCCACCTCCAGGAGTTTCACCCCTAAGACCAACCCTCCCACCCTAATAACCTAACAACTTGAGGGTGGAGATACCAGCAAACAACAGACAACGCCATCTATTGGATGAGAAGGAAAACAAGAAAGATACTGATCTCCAACAAAAACAATCCTTGTATCTTCCTTTGAGATTTTTTTTTTCTCTCTCTCTTCTCCTGCCCTCACAACTCCAACATTTGTGAAACAAGTACTTTTCATGAATTAGTCTACTGAGGACTTGGATATCTGAATAGAGTATTACAGTTATGTTGTATATTCTTTTATCTCCTATTTTTACATTTTTCTTAATATTTATGTTTGTTTGTTGTACTCTCACTATTGTCTTCCCACTGACTTGTCTCCCCAAAATCACTTTCTCCTCTCCTGCTACAAACAACATTCTTTAGATTCCTCTTTCATGCTTCCTAAGATCTAATAACTCTATATCTTCACCTCGTACCCTCTGAACATCTCATCTTACACCTCACCCCTGGTTCTCTTTATCCACCAACAGAAACTGTAGACATTTTTGCAAACCTACTGTTTATATTGGTAGATAATAATTGAACTTACCATTTCTGTATATTGTGACCAAACTGTAAACATCTTCACAGCAGCTATATGGTTTAAGGCTGTATATTATTTGTATTGGGATCTGTTAATATTGTTCTCCCCATTAAAGGAGAGGTATTTGAATCCTGCAAGGACACTATAAGCCTATAGGGTAAAAACTCTAATGCTCAGATCCACAGTGCTAAAAGGAAAAACACACAAACAACATGAAAAAACAAGGGAAAAAAGTTCCCCAAACAAACCAAGATACTACATTATTAGAATCCATGGCCTGCACAACAGAAGAAATGACAGAGAAGGAGTTCAGGATGTACATAAATAAAATGTTCTGTGAATTAAAAGATGATATAAGAGAGCAAATACAGGCAGCAGAAGATCATTTCCATTAAGAGCTACATAAGCAAATACAGGAAGCCAAAGATTACTTCAATAAGGAGATAGAGGTTCTGAAACAAAAAACCAAACAGAAATCCTTGAAATTAAAGAAACAATAAACCAAATTAAAAACTCAATAGAAAGTAATACCAACAAATTAGATCACTTGGAAGACAGAACCTCAGGCAATGAAGACACAATATATAATCTTAAAAAGAATGTTGACCACACAGTGAAGATGGTAAGAAACCATGAGCAGAACATTCAAGAATTATGGGATAACATAAAAAGACCAAATTTAAGAATTATTGGGATAGAGGAAGACATAGAATTACAAACCAAAGGAATGAACAATCTATTCAATAAAATAATATCAGAAAAATTTCTAAAAATGAAGAACAAACTGGAAAATCAAATATAAGAGGTTTACAGGACACCAAATGTACAAAATCACAACATATCCACACCAAGACATATTATAATGAAAATGCCTAGAATACAGAATAAGGAGAGAATTTTAAAAGCCACAAGAAAAAGGAATCAGATTACATAAAGGAGGAAAACATTTAGGATATCTGCAGATTTTTAAACCCAGACCGCGAAAGCTAGAAGATTCTGGAACAACATATACCAAAGCTCTGAAAGAAAATGGATACCAACCAAGAATTTTATATGACAACAAAATTAAGTTTTAGATTTGATGATGAAATAAAAACCTTCCATGATAAACAGAAGTTAAAAGAATTTACAACTAGAAAGACTGCATTACAGAACATCCTCAATAAAATATTCCATGAGGAGGAAATGAAAATCAACAAAGGGAGGTACTACACTAAAGGAAAAACCAACCAAATAAGAAAACAAGACAAATTAAATACCAAAAATAAACAAAAATGATTGGGAATAAGAATCATGCCTCAATAATAACCTTGAACGATAATAACCTAAACTCACCAATCAAAAGATATTGACTGGCAGATTGCATTTTTAAAAAAGACCCGGAAATATGCTGCCTTCAAGAGACTCAGGAAAAAACATCCACAGACTGAGGTGAAAGGTTGGGTAAAAACATACCACTTACATGGACGGCAGAAACAAGCAGGGGTTTCCATACTCATATCAAATAAAGTAGATTCAAGCCAAATTTAATGAAAGAGATAAAGAAGGACATTTCTTACTGCTTAAGACATAACAATTATAAATATATATGCCCTAAACAATGGAGCATCTATGTTCATTAAACAAACTCTTCTCAAGACTCAAATAGACCACAATAATTCTGGGTGATTTTAACATACCTTTCACCATAGGATAGATCTTCCAAACAAAACTAAACAAACAAACTACAGAACTTAATAATACAATCAATAACTTTGTCTTAACAGACATATATAGAATATTTCATCCATCAGCTAGTGAATACACTTTCTTCTGAGCAGAATATTCATTCTTCTCTAAAATAGACCATATATTATGCCACAAAGCAACTCTTAGCAAATACAAAAAAGTAGAAATACTACCCTGCATTCTATCAGATCCTAATGGAATGAAATTAAAAATCAATAAAAAAATAAAAAATAGAAGCTATTCCAACAACTGGAGACTAAATATTATGCTATTGAATGAACAATGGGTTGCAAAAGACATCAAAGAGAAGATTTTAAAATTCTTAGAAGAAAATGAGAACACTAATACAACATAATGAAATCTCTGGGACACTACAAAGTCAGTACTAAGAGGAAAGTTCATTGAATTAGTTCATTCCTTAAAAGAAGAAAAGTCAATAAATGACTTAATGTCACAACCCAAAGCCCTAGAGAAAGAACACCAAAAGCAGTAGAAGATAGGAAATACTTAAAATCAGAGCTGAAATCAATGAAATTGAAACAAAAGAAACAACTGAAAAAATTGACAAAACAAAAAATTGGTTCTTTGAAAAAATAAATAAAATTGATAAATCCTTCTCCATGCTAACAGAGAAGGAGAGAGAAAACTCAAAACATCCGTGATGAAAAAAGAAATATCATGACAGACACTACAGAAATACTGAAGATAATTAGAAATTATTTTGAAAATTTGCACTCCAATAAAATAGAAAATCTCAATGGCATCAACAAATATCTAGAGTTATATGATTTGCCTACATTGAATCAGGAAGATATACACAAGTTCAACAAATCAATTTCAAGCAATGAAATAGAAGATGCCACCAGAAGCCTACCAACCAAGAAAATCCCAGGACCAGATGGATATACAGTTGAGTTCTACAAGACCTTCAAAGAAGAACTAATACCAATATTCCTCAAGTTATTTCATGAAATGGAAAAAGAGGGAACACTTCCAAACACATTCTATGAGGTCAATATTACCCTGATTCCAAAACCAGGCAAAGACACATCAAAGAAAAGAAAACTAATATCTCTAATGAACATAGATGCAAAAATTTTCAATAAAATTCTGGCAAATAGAATACAAAAATATATCAAAAAGATCATGCACCACGATCAAGTAGAATTCATCCCAGGGATGCAAGGTTGGTTCAACATATGGAAATCAATAAATGTAATTCATCACATCAATAGACTTAAAGATTTAAGAATCATATGATCATCTCAATAGATGCAGAAAAAGCATTTGACAAATACAGCACCCCTTCATGCTCAAAACACTAAAAAAACAAGGGATAACAGGAACATAGCTCAACATTGTAAAAGCTACCTATGCTAAGCTCAATGTCAACATCATTCTAAATGGAGAAAAATTGAAAGCATTCCCTCTAAAAGCTGGAACGAGACAGGGATGCCATCTTTTACCATTTCTATTTAACATAGTTCTTGATACACTAGCCTGAGCAATTATACAGACAAAAGAAATTAAATAATACAGACAGGAAAAGAAGAACTCAAACTATCACTGTTTGCTGACAACATGATTCTATACCCAAAGGATCCAAAAATTCCACTAGAAAACTTCTCGAACTAGTAAATGAATATAGTAAAGTAGCAGGATATAAAAATCAACACCCATAAATCAAATGCATTCCTATACATCAGTGACAAATCTTGTGAAAGAGAAACTACCTCATTTACAATAGCTTCAAAAAATAAAAATAAAATAAAATACTTGAGAATCAACAAAATAGGTTGAAAGATCTCTGCAATGAAAACTATAGAACATTAAAGAAATTAAAGTAGACCTTAGAAGATGGAAAGATCTACTTTGCTCATGGATAGGCAGAATTAATATTATCAAAATGACCATACTACCAAAAACACTATACAGATTTAATGCAATTCCAATCAAAATCCCAGTGACATTCCTCATAGAAACAGAAAAAGCAATTATGAAATTCATCTGGACCCAGATATAGTCAAAGTAATCCTATCAAGAAGAGTGAAGCAGGTGACATCACTATATCAGACCTTAAACTATACTACAGAGCAATAGTAACAAAAATGGCATGGTATTGGCTCCAAAATAGACTTGTAGACCAGTGGTACAGAATAGAGGACACAGAGACTAACCCAAAAAATTTCAATTATCTTATATTAGACAAAGGTGCCAATATGCACTGGAGACAAGAGAGCCTCTTTAACAAATGGTGCTGGGAAAACTGGAAATCCATATGCAGCAAAATGAAATTAAGCCCCTATCTCTCACCATGCACAAAACTCAACTCAAAGTAGATCAAGGACCTAGGTATCAAATCAGAGACCCTGTGCTTAACCGAAGAAAAGGTAGGCCCAAATCTTCAACATGTCAGAAGAGGTGCCGACTTCCTTAAATACAACTCCCAAGCACAAGAAATAAAATCAAGAATCAATAAATGGGATGGATTCAAACTAAAAAGCTTCTTCTGAGCAAAAGAAACAATCAGTGAGGTGAATAGAGAGCCTACAGAGTGGGAGCAAATTTTTACCACACACACATCTCTAGGACATATAAAGAATTAAAAAATATTAAAACCAAAAAAACAAATAATCCAATCAATAAATGGGCCAAGGAAGGACTTGAACAGACACTTCTCAGAGGATGATATACAATCAATCAAGAAATATATGAGTAAATGTTCAACATCTCTAGCATTTAGAGAAATGCAAGTCAAAACTATTCTAAGATTTCATCTCACTCTTGTCAGAATGGCATCTATTAAGAATAAAACAACAATAAGTGTTGGTGAAGATGTGGAGGAAAAGGCACACTCATACATTGCTGGTGGGACTGCAAACTGGTGTAACCAATCTGGAAATCAGTATGGAAATTCCTTGGAAAACTTGAAATGGAACCACCATTTGATCCAGTGGGTTACCACTCCTCGGTTTATACTCAAAGGACTTAAAAACAGCATACCACAGGGACATAGCCACATCAATGTTTATAGCAGCACAGTTCACAATAGCTCAATTGTGGAACCAACCTAGACGCCCTTCAGTAGATGAATGGATAAAGAAACTGTGGTATATATACACAATGGAATATTACTCAGCATTAAAAGAGAATAAAATCATGGCATTTGCAGGTAAATGGATGGAGCTGGAGAATATTATGCTAAGTGAAGTAAGCCAATCCCCCTCCAAAAAAATACCAAATGTTTTCTCTGATATGTGGATTCTGATCCATAATGGGGATGGTGGGGGAGCATGGGAGGAATGGAGGAACTTTAGATAGGGCAAAGAAGAGGAAGGGGAAGTGTGAGGGAATGGGGGTAGGAAAGATGGTGGAATGAGGTGGTCATCATTACCCTAAGTACATGTATGAAGACATGAATGTTCTGACTCTACTTTGTGTACAACCAGAGACATGAAAAATTGTGTTCTATATGTGTACAATTTAAATACATTCTGCTGTCATGTATAACAAGTTAGAATAAATAAATTAAAAAAATAAATCCTTAAAATGCTAAGATTAAAAAAAAAATTTAAAAGTGTTGGATTAGAAGAAGATGTCTGAGATTCCTGCTGCTCTGAGTCTCTGCACCTCCCTCCCTCCAAGTGAGAAGGGATACCTGGACTTTACCTCCAGCCTTGAGAAAGAAGCTTTAGTGAAACTACCTGGAAAGTTTGAGGTAGATCTCATGAGTTTTAAGAACACTTTATTGTAATAAACATGATTAAGAAATCTTAGCTAGCTGTTCTCACAATAAAGTAAAAAGAAGCTGCTACCTTGAGCAAATTACTCTCCCAGAGTTTGTGGAAATAGAATCCATAATTTTTTCTGTTCCAGTGGTAGACTTTGTAAGAGAAAACCAGGGCAGAGAGCTTGTCTACAAGAGATGCCTGGAGGAATAAACAGACTTCATCTGGAGAAGTAGATAGAGGCACTATCAGATATCTAGGGGCTGAGAAGGCATGAGTAACCACAATCCTCATCACGAAGCTACACGAGAGCTCCCTAGTAACCTGATAGGAAAGGGAGTTTCCAAAGAAACCACCAAAATCACCAGATGTGAAAGAGAGCTTTGAAAGCTGTCAGGGAAGAGAATCCAGTGCTGTAGGCAAAAATACTGGTCTAGTAAGAACCTGTCTACTGGCCCTTTCCCCTCCTCTCAGCCCTGTTATGACTCTGAGGTGGTTAGCCAGCTAAGAAAGAATCAAAAGCTGGCATGCCCACTTATCATTGCAGATATTGGATCTACATCAGGCCTGAGTAGAGAGAGAGAAAGAAGGATTTGCTTTAAATTGAAGTTTTGATGACTACACTGGTCCAAAAATATGATTTTAAAAGAATCTTTTATTAACTGAAAGTGATAAGAAAAATCATGGGACTTACTCTAAATTTCATCTAGAGCAATGGAAGAATTAGTCCCACAGAGTAAATTCAGAGTGACACTGGGACATAGTAAACATTGCTTAGGAATTCCGTCTCACAAATCATGCTTGTTTCCATATTTAATTTAGTCAACTCTCTCATCAAACACATAAAAATCTAAGAGAACTTAATGGAGAGAGCTCTTAGAGAAACATCCTAAATTCTAGATGCTTCACATACATTCTCACTCAAGTCTCAAACAGTCCACCAAAGTAGGGAATTTATACTCCCCCGCTTTTTAAACATATGTTAAAATCAATTATCAATAAGACTGAGTGATTTTCTCAAATTACAGAATCATTATTCTTATCCATATTTCTTTGGTTCCAATAACCTTGTCCTTTCTAAAAATCACCTTAGTTCCCATTTCTTCCTTTTAGACATCTTTAACTTCTAGCAAATTAGCCTAATATCCCCAAGCTTCCATTTCTTTGTATAATTGGATTAATGCCTTTCCTACCTTTCTGTAGGGATACTGGAAGAATTTTGAGACACATACTCTAAAGCATGATATTAGCTCAAAAATTATTTTAAGTGTTTAAAATATTCTATAGCACTAAATTCTATTATGTCTTTAAAAAAGTCAAAATCAAACTTTTTACTTAAAAAAAAGTTCATTGGTCTAAAAATATTCACACTGCTACTAAAAAAGGGTAAAAAGACTACTCTTGTCATTTTTAATCATTAAATTAAAAAAATTGGATAATTAAATAATTACCAGTCTAGTTATGACTTGCTACACTAATCTAGGTTGTACATGAATGAATTGGAGCAAGGCTGGCTACCTGCACCCATTAGAATTTTCTTTGGCCAAATTTATTCGTTAAAGCTCAGAAGAACTTCCTGCTGCCTACCAAAACATCCTGAGTAGATTTCCTGGCAGTCTTTTGAGACCTGACAAAGTAAGTAAATAAACAACATTAGAGGCAACAGTTTGCTTTGAAGGTTATATACTCTCCCTAGAAGAAAAGAGGTGATGACTAAGAGAATCAACTATTATAAAACTACTGTTTTAAAAATAGATTAAAATACACCTATTTTATCCTAAAAATGTAATTCTGATTAAAAGTTGTCTAATACAGTTAATCTTATAATGAGGAGGCTTTATTAGACAGCTGAATTATATGAGAATGATTTTTTTTCGGCCACCTTAATTTTTTTCCTTTGTACTGAATTTTTTTGATGTTCTATCAAGATCTAGTTTAAAAGTTCTTTTTTTCTCACAGTTCATGGGGCAGGGGTGTGTGACTTGAACTCAGGGGCACTTTACCACTGAGCCACACTGCTAGCCCTATTTTTTATTTTGAGACAGGGTCTCACCAAGTTGCTGAGGCTGACCTGGAACTTGGAATCCTCTGCCTCAGCCTTGTGACTACTGGGATTACAGATGCACCATTGTGCATAGTCTGTAATGTCTTTTGACATTTTAATATGAACTGTAGTTTTATTTATGATTATAAAAAATGACACATTTGTCATATTGTGGAAAATACAAAAAAAAATCATAGAGGAAAAAATACTCATGATTCCATTGTCCAGAGATTTAATTTCAGTATATAAACTTTTACTCTTTTGCTTGTGTAAATATGTGTATGAATTTCCCTCGCCCTACTTTCTCATTGTCTCTATTATATAAATCCTTTAATACATACTTCTCTTTCCACTAAAATAATCTCAAATTAAATATACTATTTTGAATATTGCTTTTCCCAGTTGACATGGTATAACACTATTCTATGTTACTTATATTCTCCTATACCATCATTTCAAACAACTACTTAATATTATACTATCAGACTTAAACTGATATTTTGTGAAACATTAGTTATTATAATTCTTGCTATTTTGAACAATGGAAAAGAAAAACTTCCCCTACTATTTTCACTCAACCTTCTAATTCTAACCCAGGAATTTTATCTCATTCAACTGTGATTAACAAAAATGAATATATTCAGCATTTAGCCTAAAGTATTATGAAAAGAAAGCCATAGTAGCCAATTTCCTATAAATGAATACTCACATGTATAAAAAATGTCCTCTACAGGTAAATGAAAATTGTAACAGTCCTACACTTACTTTTATAAAGAAAAACATGTAATGAAGCCTATTGAAATTATAAAAGAAGATCACAAAATAGACATTCAAAAACTTAAGAGATGTTCAAATAATAGGAGGTTTTGACTGGACAACATGAAGATGTGAAATGTAACTGACAGGACTCAAGACAGTAGCAGAGGAAAAGAAACAGGTGGGGATTTTAAGTTAACAGGAATCTTATCTTTGCCTTTCAACGGTTTTACTTTTATGTGTTGTTTTGTTTTAATTTTATCTTGCTTAAAGTTTGCTAAGTATCCTTAGTCTGTAAATTTTCTTTTCACCAAAATATTGAGTATATTTTGAGCCATTATTTCTTCAAGTACTTTTTACACTCTATTTTCTCATTCCTCATCTTCTTGGCTCTAATTAAATGTATTACATGTCAATATTGTATCCCAGATCACTGATACTCATTTTTCCCCAATCTATTTTCACTTGCTTTGTTGTTGTTGTTTATTTGGGGTTTTTTGTTTGTTTTTTGTTTGTTTGGTACTAGGGATTGAACCAGGGGTGTGTTACCACTGAGCTACATCCCCAGCCCTTTTTATGTTTTTGCTTTGAGACAGGGTCTTGCTAAGTTGCTGAGGTTGGCTTCAAAATTGTGTTCCTCCTGCCTCAGCCTCCTAAATCACTGACATTAGAGGTGTGCACCACAATGCTTGGTTATTTTACATGGTCTTCAAATGAGATCATTTTTATTGATCTATATTTAAGTTCATTAATTCTTCACTAACTGTTGGTGATTGATTAGTCATCACTAATTGTTACTAACAAATTTAACAGCTTTTGTTTCCAGGTATTTTTTCAATTCTAGTATTTCTACTTGGTTCTTTTATAGTTTCATTTCTCTGCCAGAATTCCCCATCTTTTGACCCATCCTATTTTTTCCTTATCCGATTTACTGTAGCTATTTAATGTCCTTCTCTGTTAATTCCAACACTTAGATTACCTGTGAATCTATTAATATATGATGTTTTTCTCTTAATTGTGGATGATGTTTTCCTACTTCTGTAATTTTTAAAAATTTTGGACATTACTGATAGCATATTGTAGAGGTTCTGGATTTTGTTATATTCACTAATTGTCGCTTGTTTTGGTTTTGGTTTTGTTTATTTTATGATGTGTTAAAACCTCTGGTAGATCATTTTAATTGTATGGTAGCTAAGTTTTAGGTTTTGTTAGGACATTTTTATTTTAGCCTGTAATCCTGAATTTACTTCTAAAACATGGCCCTTTGAGGGTTTTCAGTGGAAAGTGCAAGGAATTACCCATGCCCCAGTAACTTGGCAGGATTTGAACTTCAAATTATTTGCCCAGAACCAGGAAGCTGCTGAAGTCCCTTTGCCACTTTTTGTTTTTCTCCCTAGAGTATTATCCTCTATACAGGTTAGGAATTCATCAAGTATTTAACAGTAATTTGTGTGTAGATTTTGGATTTTCTCACTCTATGGCTCTCTACTTTCTGGATTTGCCTAATTTCCAGCTTGTGTTTTAGTCCCGATGCCAACACCTGTCTCTTCAGCCCTGAGTCTTTGGTGCACTCTGCCCCATGCATGTTGAGTAGTACTGGAAAGAGCACTTGGGGCAACAATATGCTCTAGAGAAGAGACGATAGTATTTTGGTTAACAGTAAGGATTAAGGTCCACTATTAATTGGTGACTTTGTATTCTGATCTATATCTCAGTCTTTAGAGTTATTTTTGTTAACCTAGCAACAAGAAACTGATAATTTTGAGGAAATTAAGTCAAATGTTTTGTATCACTAAGGCAAAAGATCAAAACCTGGACTTTAGTTAGTTTAGTATAACAATTCTTCATTCAATGACCATTAGTGGTCAACCAGCCAACTACCACCTTCTCACTCTTCAAAGCAATCCCAATAGAGATTGTGATTTTTTAAAAATAAAAGTAGGAAGCAGCTATTTAGGATATCAAAGGGTTAATTCAACCAACTCTTAAATTTAAGTAGGAATTGCTTCAGTAAACGTGAAAGAGTGGATTTAATTTTTAAAAATTTTAAAAATATGTTTTCAACCAGAAGATAAAATTTGTCCAATGCTGTCATTTTCTCAATGTCAACTTCCTTATATAAGCCAAAAATTTCAAGAAATGAGACAACAATATTTATATTTATAAACTAAAGTGCCCAGGGTAGTAAATAATATGCTATCATTATTCTATCTACAATATGATAGAAGGAATTATGAAACCAACTTTCCATTTTCCTTAAAAAACAGAAGCAGGGACTCCAATGATTAACAGAAACATCAATTTTAAATGCACTGATTTTTTTTAAAGCTCAGCTTTAAAAAATTTTTTTTAAAGCTCAGCTTTAAAAAAAATTTTTTAAATGCAAAAAAGCTCACATAAACTCTTACAACTGACCAAATGTTTTATGTTACTCTATGCCATATTCAAATCCAATCAAAAATAAATCTCAAGGCCCAGCTTCCGCCGGCGTGGTAGACACATCGCCCCAATTGGAGGAGGTGTGGAGCAGAGCCGCCTCCCGCGCCTGCAAGGTGGGACCTGCAACCGACCAGCGGAGCAGGCCAAGCGGCCCGCCGGGGTGGTAGTCACATCGCCCCAATTGGAGGAGTGGAGGAGCAGAGCCGCCGCCCGTGCCTGCAAGGTAGGCAGACCTGCAACCGACCAGCAGAGCAGGCCCAGTGGCCTGCTGGCATGGTAGACACATCGCCCCTATTGGAGGAGGTGGGGAGCAGAGCTGCCTCCCACGTCTGAAAGGTGGGACCTGTGACCGACCAGCGGAGCAGGCCCAGCGGCCCGCCAGCATGGCAGACACATCGCCCCAATTGGAGGAGTAGCGGAGCAGAGCCACCGCCTGTGCCTGCAAGGTAGGCAGACCTGCGACCGACCAGCGGAGCAGGCCCAGCGGCTCGCCGGCGTGGTAGACACATCGCCCCAATTGGAGGAGGGGTGGAGCAGAGCCGCCTCCCGCACCTGCAAGGTGGGCAGACCTGCGACCGACCGGAGGAGCAGGCCCAGCGGCCCACCGGCGTGATAGACACACCGCCCCAATTGGAGGAGGGGAGGAGCAGAGCCGCCTCCCGCGCCTGCAAGGTGGGCAGACCTGTGACCAACCAGCGGAGCAGGCCCAGCGGTCTGCCAGCATGGTAGACATATCGCCCCAATTGGAGGAGTGGAGGAGCAGAGCCGCCGCACGTGCCTGCAAGGTAGGCAGACCCGCGACCGACCAGCGGAGCAGGCCCAGCGGACTGCCAGCGTGGCAGACACCTCGCCCCAATTGGAGGAGGTGCGGAGCAGAGCTGCCGCCCACGCCTGCAAGGTAGGAAGACCTGTGACTGACCAGCAGAGCAGGCCTAGCGGCCTGCCAACGTGGTAGACACATCGCCCCAATTGGAGGAGGTGCGGAGCGGAGCCGCCTCCCACGCCTGCAAGGTGGGACCTGCGACCGACCGGCGGAGCAGGCCCAGCGGCCCGTCGGCGTGGTAGACACATCGCCCCAATTGGAGGAGTGGCGGAGTGTTGAGAGCCACAGCCGAAGGGGCCCCAGCAAACTTTCAGACTGACAGCTGATGATTGGCTCACAGCGGCCCCAGCAACATCTAGCTGATTGGCTCCTCTGCGGTGATGCTCATTGAGCTGTTTCCCCGCCCTTTCAGACTGCCAGCTGATGATTGGCTCACAGCGGCCCCAGCAACTTCTAGCTGATTGGCTCCTCTGCGGTGATGCTCATTGGGTTGTTTCCCTGCCCTTTCAGACTATGGAGCTGCTCATTGGGGGACTTTTTTGGCTCTGCCCATGCGACCCAGCCAATCGGCCTCAAGAGCAGAAGGAGTGGGGGAGGTTGAGAGGCTTGTGGGAAGCCGGTGGTGGCAGTTGGGCTCTGAGGGTTTTTCCTGAGGAGCTGTTTTGTTTGGCGTGTGTGGTTCTAAAAATAAAGTTCGTTTTTTGATAATGGAGTACCCTCTATGGTGGTTTGAGAATGGCATTCATTAGCCCATTGTCTCCCTCTATGGCATCGTGGGCAAATACCCGGTATTCTACTCCTTTGATACCTAGTTTTGTTAAACCCTCCTCCTATGGGGCAATTCCTTTTAAAATGTCCTGTTTGTTCACAACAGTAGCATGTTCTTGGCCTGGCATCTAAAGCCTTTTTTACTGCAGCTGCCACAATTTGCCCTTGTTCATTAATGTCTCTGGCATCTAAAACCTGTTTTACTGCAGCTGCCACGACTTGCTCTTGTTCATTAAGGTCTCTACATAATTTAATATATGTGTTTAAATCTTCATGTTTCCATGGTCTAATGACTTCTCTGCACCAACGATTTGCTTGCTCATAAGCCAGTTGTTTCATTAATGGCATTGCTTGTTCTGTATTCCTAAAAACTCTGGTAGCTGTTTGAATAAGCCTATCTACAAATTCAGCATAAGATTCATTAGCTCCTTGTATTATCTTAGATAATTGACCTTGTAAACCTCCATGTCCTTGTAAAGTCTTCCATGCCCTAACTGCCTCTGCAGCAATTTGTGCATATACGCCAGGATCATATGCAATTTGTTGCTGCTGATCCTCATAAGGTCCCTTTCCTAACAACATATCTAGATTTCTCTGAGGATAACCAGCTGCTGCATTTCGCCTAGCCATCTCCTTGTAAAATTCCTGATTGGCAACCTTGCATAACAGGTATTGTCCTCCATTTAGCAGAGCTTTACACATATTAGCCCAATCTGCTGGTGTCATGTTCAAGTTGTTAATGGATTCAACCAAGCTTACATTGAAGGGTGCTTGAGGACCATGGGTTGTTACAGCCTCTTTTAGCTGCTTCACTGTTTTGAAATTTAAAGCATGGTGAATTCGCTGCCCTCCTACCTCAAATACAGGGTGTCGCGACCCCTTGCCCGCAAGGAAGACGCAACTCAGGAATCTTCTTTCAGCAGTTTATTCAGGCCCTTGATATTTCTTCTTCTCTCTCTCGGATGCCCCTCCCAGCCTTAATAAAGCATCCCAAGCCCCAATGCAAAGCTGCCGCGTGGAGCTTTCTCACAGGGTGATGTACAGGGTGGTGAAAAATCATGTGCCAACTCTCCCAGATAAGGAGTTGTTTGTCACAGACCACAGCGGAGCCAGCGTCATCTTGTAATGGCGACCATAATCTGCAGAAACGGCAGAAGCGGCTCACCACAGTTCCCCCTTTTCTGTTTTCTTAAAACAATACAGGCGAGAGTAGAGGTCCTATCCCACTGTGCAGAAGTGGCTGCATAGTATGACTCAGTCCTAAGGAGGCGCCTTCCCCAGATCTGAAGCCATATCAGCCGACGCCTTTTTTCGTGGGGCGGGGCGTGAACGCGTCTAACCCGCATGCAATAGGACATGCTCTCCTTGAGGTCCACGTCAAGGATCACTCAAGTGCAGTGCCTTGCCTCGCATCCTGTATCGTGACGATGGTGGACGAAGGGGGATAGCTGAGGCTGAACTGTGGCTGTTTATAATGACAAACGAGTTGACAGCACCCTGAAAGAAAGGCACGGACTTTAAGACGATAGAAAAGCACTAGTGTGGAAACCCATCTGCGTGCAATGGCAGTAAGACCGGCAGAGTGCAAGGGCTTTCCAACACTAAGAGAATAACAAGGAAAGTCATGTCGATCCCAGTACAATGTTATAATAACTTGGGGTGTAACGACCATGACAAAGGTTTACTGTTTAAGATGCGCAAGCCAGACTTGAGGTGAGTTGCCATTTTCTAAAGCTGCAAGAGCTTGTATGATCATAGCCTTTTCTTGTGCATGGCGAGTTTTAAGGCGACAGAGAAGCCACAAACAAAGCACAACACTGAAGCAACACATTGCCCCAAAAATGCCTACTCCCACCCACTCTTTGAAGAAGGAAAAAGCAGAAGATATCCAATCGGTGAATTGACCCAAAGTCACAGGATCGACACGAGTACTGTTCAAGACAGCTATCTGGGTTAGTTGAGACTGGATCATGTCTTCCGCTGCCATGGACCAGGTTCCGGATAGATACTCTCCGATGATGCGGGAGGCATTTCTGGAATTATTAAATCTGACAGAGGTTATACATAAATGTGCACGTTGATCAACACAACCCAAATGTACTAGGTCAGACAATTCCTCAACTTGAGCTTGAAGCAGATCTATCCTTTGATTAGCAGCCAGAATCCCAGATAAAATGTGTTGATTAATTCTACTTTGAGATTCAAGTATGGTGGATGTTTGTTGAATAACCTGATTAATAGTGGCAGCAGTTTGTACCTGGCTGGCCATGGCTACTCCAGCTGTAACTGCTGCAGCAGCAGATATCGCCACAGCTGTCACCATAGCTGCCGTAATTCCAAAATCTCTACGGGCTCCAATCAGTTCAACAATAGGAAATGACTCTGGATCTGCAGTAACCGGGATCGGGACAAAAGTTGGAATTTTCATAACCATTGCCATAGGCCAGGATCCATTCCAACACTCAGACAAATAACAGGTAATATTAGAGCAATTAAGCATCCCCTGTAATGTAACATTAGCCAAAAGAAACAGGAACGGAGATTGGAGACAGACCGCTGCGGAGGGTAATGTAGCATTAAACAATTGTGAATTGTGTGAAGTAATTTTAAGTCTCCTACCTCGCTCCGAGTCTTGGGTACTGCCAGAAACATTAAACAGCCAACTTTGGACTCCTAATATTTCCCTGGGGAAACACAAGCGCGGACTAGACTAGCCCAATCTGAGGGAGTCATGCAAAATCTAGTAAGTCCCTCCACCTGAGTGAGAGTGAAAGCGGCATCTATGCCATAAGTGCGGACAGATTCTGCCAAGGTTTTAATTATCTTAAAGTCTAAAGGCTCATGATATCTTCCCCTGTTATTGTCCTGAAATACAGGGTATGCAAGTCCCATATCTGTATTAACTGTCCTCCAAACTTGTGCATGAAAAGATCTCCCGGAACCTTGGCTCCCCCCCACATACGGAGGTGGGGCAATCGGCACCATATCTTCTTCTAGATATTCTACCTCCTCCTCCTCAGAGTTTTGTTGACCGATGTTAACTCCCTTCCCCTTCTTACAGTAGGCCTGCGTGCCCTGTGTCTCCTTTTTCTTCTTTTTCATTTTTATCTTATGTAGTTGTTGTAACAATATATCAAGGTCCTCAGAACTCTCTGAGTCGCTTGTGTTCTCAGGCGTTTTTAATTCGGTCAAGTCTGGGTAGAGCCTTCTCCTATTTTTATCTTCAGGCTCTTTTGCCTTCTCACTACTGTTACTTTTAATACTCTCTGCCACTTCACTACATGATCCTTCAGATTTTTCCTCATGCAGTTGCTCAAGAATAGCTTGACCCTCACTCACAGCTTCCTGGCATTTACCATCTGTTATACATCCTCTAACTAACTTCCAAAGTGGTATAACGCCACCCTGCAAGGTACCTTGCTCATGAGCGAAATCTAGATCTTTCCCTAATTTGTCCCAGCTAGGAATCCTAAGACTCCCTGAAAAAGCAAACCAAGGAGCCGCTATATCAGCTTCTCTTAAAAACATCTGCAAAGTACTCTGCTTTATCTTAAGTCCTTTTGAATGTAACAACCCATCTAGGGCCAACAAAATTGGGCTTGAAGAAGCAACACCCATAATGTTTTTAGAGCTATAAAGAAAGTGAAAGTACAAAAGTCCCCGCTCTCTTCCTTTTACAGGGGAGCGTTCCGTTCTATGAATTCCCCGCTCTCTTCCTTTTACAGGGGAGCGTCCCTGTCGTAACAACAACAAAAGAAGCACAAAAAACAAAAGCGAAAGTAGAAGCGAAAGTACACAGTGCAGCTGCAATAAAATGTAAGGCTCTCTCTTTCTTTACAGAGGAGCTGCCCCACTTTGGTCGCGGATCCCACTTACCTGGGACTAACCCCGCTTTGATCGCGGATCCCACTTATTGGGACTAACCCCGCTTTGGTCGCGGATCCCACTTACCTGGGACTAACCGGTGCACCACCCCTGACTGCTGAAAGTTCTGGTTCCCGGGTCTCGGCACCACTTGTCGCGACCCCTTGCCCGCAAGGAAGACGCAACTCAGGAATCTTCTTTCAGCAGTTTATTCAGGCCCTTGATATTTCTTCTTCTCTCTCTCGGATGCCCCTCCCAGCCTTAATAAAGCATCCCAAGCCCCAATGCAAAGCTGCCGCGTGGAGCTTTCTCACAGGGTGATGTACAGGGTGGTGAAAAATCATGTGCCAACTCTCCCAGATAAGGAGTTGTTTGTCACAGACCACAGCGGAGCCAGCGTCATCTTGTAATGGCGACCATAATCTGCAGAAATGGCAGAAGCGGCTCACCACACAGGGCATATTAATACTTGAGATCCTGTCTCAGGATCCCAACTATCAACTGCGGGAGTTGGGGGCCTCCCAGCATATGGAGGTGGCCTTGTTAGTTGGATATTTACATCCTCTGGTGATAGAAAGGTGTTAGTAGCAGTCTCCTGTAGAGGTGGTGCTGTTGTTTGGACACTTATGCCCTCTGGTGATAGAAAGTTGTTAGTAGCAGTCTCCTTTTGTAACTTTCCCCCTGATGGCTTTTTCTGCTCTAAGCTTTCTTCCTCTATCTTTGTCTGAACTGAAGGCTTTGGACAAAGCAAACCAGATACGAACGACCCCAGTGGCAATGTGCCAACTGGCAGAGTCCCTGGGCTGTTCTTTTCTATTCTTTTTAAATCTTCACCATGATGGTTCCATTGTGATATATTTAACAACTCCTCCTTAAAAAGCCATGGGCTACATTTTTGTATTGTATCAACGTATGCCCTGACTGTTCTTGATTTTACTGAGATGCCTCCTTCCTCTAACAATTTACTTAACACTCTTTCAGTTTGTTTTTTACTAATTTCTGATCCCGTATTTCTACTATAATACAACCCAACAAGATAACGCCAAACAAAACCGAGACAGAATGAAATAAAAAGAGAACAACAAAAAATCATTATAGCCTTTCTATCCTCCTGAAATGTGCATCCGTCCTTTCTCCCTATCTGTTCCTCAGACGTAAATAGTTTTTCCTCAGATGTGAGCGGTTTTTCTTCCGTCTCACTCATCTCCAGGGACAGGCAACTTAAAACAAAAGTGAAGCAAAACAAAAGAGGAATCTTAAAATGGCTACCCATCCTCTCGCCCTGCCCTCAGGGGTGAGCAGTTTATCTTATCACTTACCCTCAGTCATTCCCCGTGGGAGCCACCAAATGCCGCAGTCTGGCTGGACACAATTCAGGAGCCACTTGTCAAAAGAAACGAACTTTATTTTTAAAACCACACAAGCCAAACAAAACACTCCTCAGGAAAAACCCTCAGAGCCTAACTGCCACCACCGGCTTCCCACAAGCCTCTCAACCTCCCCCACTCCTTCTGCTCTTGAGGCCGATTGGCTGGGTCGCATGGGCGGAGCCAAAAAAGTCCCCCAATGAGCAGCTCTGTAGTCTGAAAGGGCAGGGAAACAGCTCAATGAGCATCACCGCAGAGGAGCCAATCAGCTAGATGTTGCTGGGGCCGCTGTGAGCCAATCATCAGCTGGTAGTCTGAAAGTTTTCTGGGGCCCCTTCGGCTGTGGCTCTCAACAGCGGAGCAGAGCCGCCGCCCACGCCTGCAAGGTGGGACCTGTGACCGACTGGCGGTGCAGGCCCAGCGGCCTGCCGGCGTGGTAGACACCACCTCGCCCCAATTGGAGGAGATGCGGAGCAGAGCTGCCGCCCGCGCCTGCAAGGTAGGCAGACCTGTGACCGACCAGCGGAGCAGGCCCAGCGGCCTGCCAGCATGGTAGACACATCGCACCTATTGGAGGAGGTGCGGAGCAGAGCCGCCTCCCACGCCTGCAAGGTGGGACCTGTGACCGACTGGCGTTGCAGGCCCAGCGGCCCGCCGGCGTGGTAGACACATTGCCCCAATTGGAGGAAGGTCCCAGCTGCCGCCCACAAGGTAGTGAGACCACGCGTCCCGGAGAAGGGGCCCAGCGGCACGCTGGTGTAGTTGAAAGATCACCCCAATTGGAGGAGGGGCGCAGCCGCCGCCAGCCCTTGCAAGGGAGACTTTGCAACTATACAAGAGCAATATAAATATATAGGGGGAAAATTCAATAACACAACAGTTTCACCAAGCAGAAAGAAACGCAAGCAGTATGAAAAGACAAGGAAAGAAAGGACCACAAGCAATGCAGGTCACCTCAACTTTAGAAGAGGTAATAGCTGCAGCAGATGGAATGTCAGATAAAGAATTCAGGATTTACATGCTTCAGATGATCTGGAGTCTCAAGGAAGACATTAGACAGCAAAATCAGGCAATGAAAGATCACTTCGACAATGAGTTACATAAACAAATCCAAGAAGCAAAAGATCAACTATATAGGGAGATAGAGGTTATAAAAAACAAACAAACAGAAATCCTAGAAATGCAGGAAGCAATAAACCAACTTAAAAACTCAAATGTGAATACTACCAGCAGAGTAGAACAATTAGAAGACAGAACATCAGACAATGAAGACAAAGTATTTCAACTTGAAAAGAACATAGACAGCTCAGCAAGACTATTAAGAAACCATGAGCAGAACATACAAGAAATATGGGATAACATAAAGAGACCAAACTTAAGAGTCATTGGGATACAGGAAGGTATAGAGGTCCAAACCAAAGGAATGAGCAATCTGTTCAACGAAATAATAGGAGAAAACTTCCTAGACTTGAAGAATGAGACACAATCCCAAATCCTAGAAGCCTACAGGACGCTGAATGTGCAAAATCATAAGAGATCCACACCTAGACACATTATAATGAAGATGCCCAACATACAGAATAAGGAGAGAATTTTAAAAGCTTCAAGAGAAAGGAAGCAGATTACATTTAGGGGTAAACCTATCAGGATAACAGCTGATCTTTCAACACAGATTCTGAAAGCTAGAAGATCCTGGAACAACATATTTTAAATGCTGAAAGAAAATGGGTTCCAACCAAGAATTGTGTATCCAGCGAAATTAAGCTTCAGGATGGAAGAGGAAATTAAAACCTTTCATGATAAACAAAAGTTAAAAGAATTTGCAGCTAGAAAACCATCTTTTCAAAACATCCTTGGCAAAACATTACAGGAAGAGGAAATGGAAAATAACAATGAAAACCAACAGTGGAAGGTAGTACAGTAAAGGGAAAAATAATCAAAGAGGAAAAACAAACCATGTTAAGTAACATAAATAAACAAATATGGCTGGAAGAACAATCCATCTCTCAATAATAACCCTAAATGTTAATGGCATAAACTCATCAATTAAGAGACAAAGGCTAGTAGAATGGATCAAAAAAAAAAAAAAAAAAAAACAATATGCTGCCTACAGGAGACGCATTTGATAGGAAAAGACATACATAGACTGAAGGTGAAAGGTTGGGAAAAATCATATCACTCATATGGACTTTGGAAACAAGTAGGAGTGTCCATACTCATATCAAATAAAATAGATTTCAAGCCAAAGTTAATCAAAAGGGATAAAGAGGGACACTACATACTGCTCAAGGGAACCATACACCAACAAGACATAACAATCATAAATATATATGCCCCAAACAATGGTGCAGCTATGTTCATCAAACAAACTCTTCTCAAGTTCAAGAGTCTAATAGACCACCATACAATAATTATGGGAGACTTTAACACACCTCTCTCACCACTGGACAGATCTTCCAAACAAAAGTTGAATACAGAAAGTATAGAACTCAATAATACAATTAATGACCTAGACTTAATTGACATATACAGAATATGCCACCCAACATCAAGCTGTTATACTTTTTTCTCAGCAGCAGATGGATCCTTCTCAAAAATAGATCATATATTATGTCATAGGGCAACTCTTAGACATTATAAAGGAGTAGAGATAATTCCATGCATCTTATCTGATCATAATGGAATGAAACTGGAAATCAACGATAAAAGAAGGAAGGAAAAATCATGCATCACTTGGAGAATGAACAATAGGTTACTGAATGATCAATGGGTTATAGAAGACATCAAGGAGGAAATTAAAAAATTCTTGGAGATAAATGAAAACACAGACACAACATATTGGAATCTATGGGACACAATGAAAGCAGTTCTAAGAGGAAAATTCATTGCCTGGAGTTCATTCCTTAAAAAAAGGAAAAACCAACAAATAAATGATCTCACACTTCATCTCAAAATCCTAGAAAAAGAAGAGCAAATCAACAGCAAAAGAAGTAGAAGGCAAGAAATAATTAAAATCAGAGCTGAAATTAATGAAATCGAAACAAAAGAAACAATTGAAAAAAATTGACAAAACTAAAAGTTGGTTCTTTGAAAAAATAAATAAGATTGACATACCCTTAGCCATGCTAACGAAGAGAAGAAGAGAGAGAACTCAAATTACTAGCATACAGGATGAAAAAGGCAATATCACAACAGACACTTCAGAAATACAGAAGATAATTAGAAATTATTTTGAATCCTTATACTCCAATAAAATAGAAGATAGTGAAGGCATCGATAAATTTCTTAAAAGTCATATGATCTACCCAGATTGAGTCAGGAGGATATAGACAACCTATACAGACCAATATCAATCAAGGAAATAGAAGAAGCCATCAAAAGACTACCAACTAAGAAAAGCCCAGGACCGGATGGGTATACAACAGAGTTTTACAAATCCTTTAATGAAGAACTAATACCAATACTTTTCAAGCTATTCCAGGAAATAGAGAAAGAGGGAGAACTTCCAAATTCATTCTACAAGGCCAACATCACCCTGATTCCTAAACCAGACAAAGACACTTCAAAGAAAGAAAACTACAGACCAATATCTCTAATGAATCTAGATGCAAAAATCCTCAATAAAATTCTGGCGAATCGGATACAAAAACATATCAAAAAAATTGTGCACCATGATCAAGTAGGATTCATTCCTGGGATGCAAGGCTGGTTCAATATACAGAAATCAATAAATGTTATTCACCACATCAATAGACTTAAAGATAAGAACCATATGATCATACCGATAGATGCAGAAAAGGCATTCAACAAAGTACAGCATCCCTTCATGTTCAAAACTATTTCTTGTAGAAATAGATAAAGCAATCATGAAATTCATATGGAAAAATAAAAGACCCAGAATAGCAAAAACAACTCTACTATTGCTCTATACTACAGAGCAATAGTAACAAAAACAGCATGGTACTGGTACCAAAACAGGTGGGTGGACCAATGGTACAGAATAGAGGACACAGAAACCGATCCACAAAATTACAACTATCTTATATTTGATAAAGGGGCTAAAAGCATGCAATGGAGGAAGGATAGCATCTTCAACAAATGGTGCTGGGAAAACTGGAAATCCATATGCAACAAAATGAAACTGAATCCCTTTCTCTCGCCATGCACCAAAGTTAACTCAAAATGGATCAAGGAGCTTAATATCAAATCAGAGACACGCCGTCTGATAGAAGAAAAAGTTGGCTACGATCTACATACTGTGGGGTCGGGCTCCAAATTCCTCAATAGGACACCCATAGCACAAGAGTTAATAACTAGAATCAACAAATGGGACTTACTCAAACTAAAAAGGTTTTTCTCAGCAAAAGAAACAATAAGAGAGGTAAATAGGGAGCCTATATCCTGGGAACAAATCTTTACTCCTCACACTTCAGATAGAGCCCTAATATCCAGAGTATACAAAGAACTCAAAAAATTAAACAATAAGATAACAAATAACCCAATCAACAAATGGGCCAAGGACCTGAACAGACACTTCTCAGAGGAGGACATACAATCAATCAACAAATACATGAAAAAATGCTCACCATCTGTAGCAGTCAGAGAAATGCAAATCAAAACCACCCTAAGATACCATCTCACTCCAGTAAGATTGGCAGCCATTACAAAGTCAAACAACAAGTGCTGGCGAGGATGTGGGGAAAAGGGTACACTTGTACATTGCTGGTGGGACTGCAAATTGGTGTGGCCAACTTGGAAAGCAGTATGGAGATTTCTTGGAAAGCTGGGAATGGAACCACCATTTGACCCAGCTATTCCCCTTCTCGGTCTATTCCCTAAAGACCTAAAAAGAGCATGCTACAGAGACACTGCTACATCAATGTTCATAGCAGCACAATTCACAATAGCAAGACTGTGGAACCAACCTAGATGCCCTTCAATAGACAAATGGATAAAAAATATGTGGCATTTATACACAATGGAGTATTACTCTGCATTAAAAAATGACAAAATTATAGAATTTGCAGGGAAATGGATGGCATTAGAGCAGATTATGCTAAGTGAAGCTAGCCAATCCCTAAAAAACAAATGCCAAATGTCTTCTTTGATATAAGGAGAGTAACTAAGAACAGAGTTGGGACGAAGAGCATGAGAAGAAGATTAACATTAAACAGGGATGAGAGGTGGGAGGGAAAGGGAGAGAGAAGGGAAATTGCATGGAAATGGAAGAAGACCCTCAGGGTTATACAAAATTACATACAAGAGGAAGTGAGGGGAAAGGGAAAAATAAACAAGGGGGAGAAATGAATTACGGTAGATGGGGTAGAGAGAGAAGAGGGGAGGGGAGGGGAGGGAAGGGGGGATAGTAGAGGATAGGAAAGGCAGCAGAATACAACAGACACTCGTATGGCAATATGTAAATAAGTGGATGTGTAACCGATGTGATTCTGCAATCTGTATACGGAGTAAAAATGGGAGCTCATAACCCACTTGAATCAAAGTGTGAAATATGATAAGTCAAGAACTATGTAATGTTTTGAGTAACCAACAATAAAAATAAATAAATAAATAAATAAATAAATAAATAAATCTCAAGTTAGGATTCAAGGTAGAGTGGCAGGAAATGTAAAAATAATTTGGTAAATATTAATGATTTAAAATTACTAAAGAACTTTACCAAAATTATTATTTAATTTATACATTTTATAATAGATAAAATAAAGAGAATATTTTTAACAGTTATTTGATACTTCTTTCCTTTTAGTAAAAGGTATGATCTCCTTATAACCCAGACATTATCTTATGATTCAGTGATTATGACAATGATAACAATTTGATATTTCACTTCTAGGTTAATCCCAAAATTGGTTTCGCTTTTTCATAAGCAATACAGCCGATGCCTACTGCAGGAAGCAACTTTATGATGTTAGGGGTGATACCCCTGTAAAATCCTCTTTTTCCTTCTTTCTTATATATTTCTTGGATGAGCTGAATCATAGGTGTTTTTTCTTGTTCCACCAGAGCTATAAGTTTAAAAAGATCAGTATAATTCAGTATTTAATCTTTATGTATTAAGATAGTTCAATGATAAATTAGAATTTATAGAAGTTGAAATTACTTCAGCGTATGCTTCTCTCCCTTCATATAGAATAGTCCTGTGCTGTTCAATATGATATCTACAAGACATGTGGCTACTGAGATTTAATTAAAATTAAATAAAACTAAAAACTGAGCTCCTCAGTCACAGTAGTAACATTTCAAGTGCATGAGAGTCAACCACATATGATTAGTGACCACTGTAGTAAATAGTACAGTTATAAAATATTTCCATAACTGCAGAAAGTTCTATTGAAAAAGCTGAAAGTTTTCACAAAGCATCTCCAAGGAGCATTTGGAATTACATATTATACAGGTAGTTCGATAGAAGAATGGATGTGTGGTAGAATAGAGAGGGAAATGCAATATAAATTAAATATGCAATATAAATTAAATCCCAAGGCCTAACTAAAAAAAGAGGAAGAAAGAGAATGTAAAAGAATCTCACATGCCATGTAAACTCCTTAAATGGTTCACTCAAGAAGATTATGGGATAATGTGAAGTTGTGTATTTTATTTTATTCTTTAAAAGTCATAAAGGTATTTTCTTAAAATCTAAATTCCTAAATTTCACTCTGAGAGGAACAAAGCAGATATCATCCTTCTGATTAATGACCCCTCCTTAAGTAGACTGAATCAATGTAAGTGAGTTCAGTTCCACAAATATATTAAGTTCCCAATGTGGGACATGATGGTGGTAGCAGAACCAAGAAGAAAAAACTTTGTTTCTATGGGGTAAACTTTGATTAAGTTTGAAGGGACAAAACCTTTTCTATTGTTCTACGTGGTATTTTTGAATCTAAATAAAAACAAAAACTCCTCAATGAGATCATCAGTTACTGAAGAAAATGTGGAGCGTTCCAAAGAGAGCTTTGAAGAAGAAATAAAACCTACAATTCACAAAAGGCTCTAGTCAATTAAATTATTATTTAAAATTTCATGCTTTAAATTAGAGAGTTAAATTTTGCTTTATTTATAAGTTTTTATAAGTTCTTCTGTTTTTGAAATCATTAATTTATACTTATTTAAAAGATACTACTTAATTATTACTTCATTAAAAAGACAAAACTCACCATCAGCCTGCATGCGAGTTCTAATGAGATACAGAGGGAAGCTGACTAACTGACCACAAGTGTGAGACAATGTACTACAGGCCAGCAAAATTATTACCCCAGGGTTTACAGAGTCTTCTGCATAGTGCTTCAGCCAATGATTCTTCAAAAACTGGCAGAGAGAGAATAATAAATATCCTTTTAACTACTACGCAACTCTAAGATGAATAAACTTTAGTACAGAGAGGCTACTGCACTGACATATCAAGGACAGGATGCACAAATGTTTTCAAATAAGTAACCTGAATTTTGAGTTCTCATATGTTTGTGTTTCTCTGTGAGTTTTATTTTTTTATTTATTTTTATTTTTTGTTGTTTTTTAGGGGGGGTAATTTGTTTTGTTTTCCTTTGCTTATTTATTTTGGTTTTAAAGATAGAGACCAGAACAAAGTTCTGAAGATTCTCAGAGATTAACAAAATATTATAGAGAGGAAGACTGCACAATCTACTACAGGTTAATGAAACCACACTTTCTCAGTTTTTAAGAGAGACTCTCTTTCCAAATTTTCTTTTCCTTGAATAAAAGTGGCTGGAAAAAATATTTATAAATAATAGGCTTAAAACATCACTGAGTGCTTTTAGAACTGTTCATTTATAAAGGGTAGCAGCTACTTTATTATTATGTACTGACAATTATCCAAATGTAGAATTTGATGTTTTGAAAAATAAATTCCATAATGTCTTTCCATGGTACACGCTTATTACAATCATGTAACAATAAAAAGAGAAGTGGTACACTGGTATGAAAGCTACAGATATTAAACTGTAGACATAAAAGAATGGAGAAAGCCCATTTCTTCTGTTTATACAGAAGCAACACATTTATTTTAATAAGATCACAGAAACCAGGAAACACAAAGGAAAGGAAAATATGTGCCATAATATTCATACTCTAAACATCTACAAAAATATAATTTATTTGTTATAGTGATAAATGCGATGAGCTATTTTTCACATGATGGAGGTACTGCTTGCCAAAAATACTACAGGCCTATGCCTAGAAAGCTCTCCTTTCCATATTGAGAATGAAATCTGAGTTATTCTAATCATACACTCCCACCTAGTTCTTACATACAAATGGTGAATGTTGTTAAAATGATTTTCCTGAGACAGATGTAGGAAATGACTGGCTAAAAGGGAGTACCCTAGAGTCCTGCCTCATCAGGACAGCACTGTCAGGATTTTTAGCCTATCTCCATGCTGGCTCTCATTTCCAACCCAGGTATTTCTCCCCTCAGGTCTAATCTTCCTAGATGGCAATGATATGTTCATGTTCTCAATCTTACCTGCACACAGATTCTTCTGGGCAGTCAAAAAACCTGGATCCCAGACCTCTCCCTGGGATGATTAAGTCAGAAAGTCTCAGGAAATAGCTCAACAATCTTATTTTTTAAAAGATCTACATATAGATGATTTCAATTTTGCATCCAGGGTTGAAAACCACTATATTATTGGAATATCTATCTATAATCCTTACCAAGAAGTAATTCACCAAAAAAACCCTAAAATTATTAGTTATTATTATTTTGTTTTATATGTAAATATAAAATTATTTTGTTTTATATGTAAATATAAAATAACTTATATTTTATATTTACATATAAAACAAAAATAAAAACATTCAGTTCACTCCTCAGTCAAAAGCTGCTTAATGAAAAGTGATTTATAATCAAGTTTTTAGAATAAAAAACTGTTGTGCATATTCTCAAATTTAACTCATAACGTCACATTTTGAGAAAGAACTCACCTCATAAACAGCAAGATCTATGCCTGCATAAGGTACAATGCCTAGCAAGTTAGGAACATAGCCTTTAAATAAAGCTCGGATACCCTCTTGTTTCAGAAGCTTCATGCCACAGTCGACAATCCCTGAATACTCTCCAGTGTTAGCCACAGCCAGTCTAGTCTTTATTACCTATATATGAAAGAACATAAGAAATATATATTTATTAGATTCACTCTGCTAATCTAGCAAACTAGTGAGGCTTATTGTACCATGATGTTTACAAACTTTTATAGAAACCAAAAAGAAAACAACCATAAACAATAACTATAATTTTTCAACAGCTAGGTCTTACTTAGCAACAGCAAATACATTAAAAATATTCAAACAAGAAAATTAAGCAGTGTGCTTTTAATGTGCTATAAGGCAACATGTTCTGAAACAAATTCATTTGAAATAAAAAAAAACCAAAATATGTGGCCATGTTAATGTGAAAAAACAATAGGAAAAAAATTCTATATATGCTTAAAATGTACACTGAGGGAAATAGTAAGACCTATAATATATAACTTAAAATAACTCTGGGCTCTTAAAGTAGTGACATCACAGAAACTACAAAGACAACAGCAGGCTCCAGCTGACTCTGTAAATATTCCCAAGCCAGATACAATTCTAATAGTCTCATTCCTTATCTTAATTTCCATTAACTTAATTAAAAGCCACTCTATACATGCTTGGAGAAATTGCTCTCTCAAACAGGGAAGACAAAAAAGAATAAATTTTGTCTTGTTTGGGCAAACTACATAACTTGGTGGGGCTGCCTCTGTTCCATCAATAGGAAGTCTTTTGCTTCATGAATCTTTCTGCAGAACCCATTCTTAAAATTTTCTGTCTTCTCCAAGGAAGTGTGCTTTCCTCTTACACAAGTAAATCTTCACTGTCATGCTTTTATTTTCTCTTCTTATTCCCTAAATTAAGATCTCAAAGGTTTTTTTCTCAGCATTAAAAAAGAAAGAAAGCAACAAAACAAAACCCTTGCATTTTCCTTAGGCAATCTCATGGCTTCAATTAACACCTCTCTGCAGATGGTATGCCAAGATTTGAAATCTCAAGTCTCAGTATCATATTTGCAACTGCCTGCTGAAAATAATAACTTGGTTGTCCCACCAACTGCTACAATTAAATAAATGTAGATCTGATCTCATCTAGTTCCCTTCCTCATCCTCTACCTCTATTAGGACTCTAACCTAGACACAACTCTTCTAACACTCAGGCACACAGCCCACAGACTTTTCCACTTTGTTCCTTCCAGTTTTTCCTATTTTCCATTTTTCAAGTTGTCCATTCTCACAAGAGCTCTAAGAGGAGTCAATTTTCCCTATAATTTGAGCTCTTATTATCATTTCCCTGACTGAGGGAATGATCTCTCTAATCTCTTCTCAAAAAAAAAAAAAAAAAAGTGAGACAAAGAAAAAGAAAAAAAATGGATACAATAACCAAGATCACATTGCAGGCTCCAAAGTCTTTAATGGCTTCTAATTTTTTGAGGAATGAAAGTTAAATTCAAGAGGCTTTCCTATTGGGTCCCAACCTTTCACTTAAAAGTCCAGTCCAAAACTAAACACACTGACATTTTTAACCTCCATTCCTTTGCTCAAGCTGTTATGTCTGCCTAAAATGCCTTTACTCATAATCCTTGCATGCCAAATTCTAAGCCATGCTCACACATTTTATTCCCCGCTTTCATGAAATCCCTAGCTAAAAATAATTTCTCCCCTTTGAGTTTCCATAACATGGTATATGGATCTCTCTCCTAGAATTTACTGTTTCTATTTTGAATCATCATTAATGTTGTATTTATTTTCCCTTCTACTATAAATTACATGATCAAAATCCCTGTCCAACTCTTTTCTGAATCCCGCATAACAGCTAGCTAAGTAAAACAGCTAAACTTAGTGGGTACGCTATCCAAATTTCCCTGATTACTAAACAAATGATTCTATCCATCCATCAATCAAACAATAAATTACTGTTTATCTTCTTGTCTATCTCCAATACTATCTTTGTTTTAAAAAAACACTGAGTTCAAGTGACATGAGATTTAAAATCTGTAGGTATAAAACAATTTATTACATTATTATATAAAATACTTATCTGGAATTCATTCATAAGAAGTTATAATTTGCATTAAAACATGGTTTTAGTTAAAATTTTATACTAATACATACCTCCATGGGGTAAATACAGGTCTGGGCAGTTGCTCCAGCCAATGAACCAGCTATAAATCTTTCAAAAATTCCTGTATTAGAACCATCAAAACTAAGCCATTTCTTAAACTGTGCAAACAAAAGTATTAAAATGTATAGTATTAATGAAATGTAATACATACCTTTCTAAATTTATAACATTAATAGTATAAATTTATGTTAAAACATATCAGATAACTGACATTAGCACAACCCAGTAGAATACCTGATTCCAATTACTTGTATTTATTACAAAGTTAAGTAAAAGTCCTCTATTCAGTCTCCTTTTTCCTTTTTCTTTGTGGAATAAACTAATAGGAGTGTTAAATTACTTAAACATATTCATGAATGTGTTATTTCATATGTGGCATGCAAATTACACAAAGGGGACAAGGATTGTATTATTTTCTCCCCCTGGTACTGGTGATTGAACCCAGGGGCAATTTATGACTTACTTATACCTACAGACTTTGTTTTTTTAAGACAGGATCTCACTAAACTGCCCAGACTGACTTTGAACTTGTGATCCTTCTGCCTCAGCCTCCTGAGTAGCTGGGATTAACAGGCAGACACCACCATGCCTGACAGGATTGTACCTTTTATCACTTTTTAGCATCATGCTTTACACATAGAAAACACTTAACATTGTTTGGTTACTGGATAATCAGGAACAGTAACAACATGAGAGGCTCTTTTTGTTATAAGGCATAGTTTATTCCAGTTAGCTCAAGTAATGGGTAAGCTATTATAAAAACATGTAGAAAAAAGGAAAACAGAAATCTAAACCTAAAAGTGAAGTTTTAACAAGAACTAATGTAAATCATAACACATGAATGGAATATGTAATTTAAATGAGAAATGAACCATGAACAAAGCCCACCCCCTTTCATGTTCTTACAAACATATCTTCAGTATATCACTCAAACCTATTAAAATTCTCATGTGTCCTGGGAATCCCCCTATCTTCAGAGAACCAAGCAATCATTAGAGGTTAGGGCATGAAAGGAAAAGGGAATGGCTAGACTTTCCTGTCAAAGGAAGAGGGCTTTCAGTGGGTAGAATAAAAGAAAAGGTCTTTGAAGGGGTTGAAGAGAAAGCCTGAACATAAGCTTAAATATCTGACTTTACCACCTACTCTAAAAGAGCCACTTCACTCAGTTGAAAACCAAAATGGACTACCAGTAGCTGCTGAGGAACCATCTAAAATATTTTTTTTTTAAAGATGACCTTTGGGAACACTTAACATTGTAGCCCTTCCAAACAGAATGACATCAGAGTAAATGTAGCCAAGAAGAACCTAACTTTTACACTTAATGGTTTTATTTCAATATTTCATATATTTTAATAAACTTACTTATGTGAATATAATTTAATTTTAAAGTATTTGGGAAATATATTTAGTACAGTTGTGCCTGAAAAAAGGAAAGAAAAAATTAATTTTCTAGTTTTACAGATGCTTCCAAAATTCTGTCTAAAGATTCATTAATCCACAGTTACTCAGCTGCAAAATATTACTTCTGATCCACAGACTTTGTATATGAACTATTAAATCCATTAGATTGACAACAATTCCTGCCACCTACTTATTTCCACATTTTTATTGGTGCATTATACTTGCACATATTGATAGGCTCTGTTGTTACATGTGTACATGCATACAATGTAACAATATAATTTGGCCAGTGTCACCCCCCAGCACTTCCACCCTCTCTTCCTGTCTCCTGCCCCCTGGTCCCTTTCCTCTACTGATCTCCCTTTGATTCTCATGAGATCTGCCCCCACCTTTCTTTTCCTCTTCTTCTCCAGCTTCCACATATGAAAGAAAATATAGGACCCTGACTGTGTAAGTTTAACTTATTTTGCTTAACATGGTGGTCTCTAGTTCCATCCATTTTCCTGCAATTAACATAATTTCATTTTTCTTTATGGCTAAATAAATCTCTTTTGTATATGTATACCATGTTTTATTTATCCATTCACCTGCTGATGGACACCTAAGCTTAGTTCCATAGTTCCATCATTGTGAACTGTGCTGCTATAAACATGGGTATTCATGTATCTCTGTAGTATGATGACTTTAATTCTCAGGATAAATACTGAGGAGTAGTGTAGCTGAGTCATATGGTGGTTCCATGCCTAGTCTTTTAAGGATCCCCCATATTGACTTCCATAGTGGTTGTATTAATTTATAATCCCACCAAGAGTGTAAAAGTGTTCATTTTTATCCATATCCTCCCCAGTGTTTATTATTTTTTGTATTCTTAAAATATTTTCCCATATTTTTATTTGTTCTTTTTAGATATACATGAAAGAAGAGTATATTTTGACATATTATACATACATGGAGTATATCTTATTCTAATTAGTATCCCATTCTTGTGGTTGTACATGACATGGAGTTACAGTGGTTGTGCATTCATATATGAACATAGGAATTACTTGTATTCTTGATGATTGCCATTCTGACTGGTGTGAGATGAAATCTCAGTGTAGTTTTAGTTGGCAATTCCCTAATTGCTAATGATGTTGACCATTTTTAAATATATTTGTTGACCATTTGTGCATTTCTTCTTTTGATGATGTCTAACTCATTTTCCCATTAATTAATTGGGTTATTAGATTTTTTAGTGTAGAGGTTTTTAAAAATTCTTTATATATTCAAGACATTAATCTTCTGTAGAAGAGTAGTTAGTGAAGATTTTCTTCCATACTATAGGTTCTCTCTTCCCATTCATAATTATTTCCTTTGCTGTGTAGAAGTTTTTAATTTGATGCCATCCTATTGATTAACTCTTCTGCACCTACTCTAAAAGAACTAATTTAATGAGAACATCATTTTCTTACTCAAGAATTTATCTTTTAAGGGAACTTGATCATATGTGAAAGCAGTCAATATTCCTCTGAATGACAACGTGACTCAAGTATTTTGTTATAGTAACAGGAAGCTGTATTTTCTAATACAGAAAATAGGTACTGAGAAATGAGACCATTGAGAATTTTAATAGGTACATGTAGAAAAATGTAGAAAATCAACTCAAACAAATTAAAGACTTAAGACGTAAAACTAAAATTATTAGAGGAATATCTTCTTTTATAAGTGATATATCTTTATTAAAGTTGAATTAAAATTAAATGTTTCATATAAAACATTGGAGGGAGCTTCTTGATAATGATCACAGTAATGATTTTTCAGATATGACCTCAAATTACAGGCAACAAAAACAAAAATAAACAAGTAGAACATTATTAAACTATAAAATGTATGCACAGCAAAAGGAATAATCAACAAAGTTGATTTAAAAAGCAAACGACAGAGTAGAAAAAATAAACACAAACCATATATTTGGTAAAGAATTAATATCCAAGATATATAAGGAACTACTATAACTCAATAGCAAAAGATACAAATAATCTGATTTTAAAATGGACAAATGTCTTGAATAAACATTTCTTCAAAGAAAACATACAAATGGCCAACAGTTATATGAAAAGGTGCACACCATTCATCTTCAGGGAAATACAAACTCAAACCACAAGGACATATCTCCTCACAACTGTTAGAATGACTATTATCATTAAGTCCAAAGATGACAATATGGAGATTCCCATAAAAACTAAAAATATAACTACCTTTTATTTTACTGGTTTTATATTTGTTATTTTTAGATATTCATGACAAAGGGTATATTTTGACATATTATATATATATGGAGTGCAACCTATTATAATTTTGATCCAATTCTTGTGGTTGTGAATAATGTAGAGTCACAGTGGTCATATATTCATATATGAGCATAGGAAAGTTATGTCCGATTCATTCTACTGTCTTTCCTGTTCCCATTCTCCCTCCCTTCTTTTTGTCTAATCCAATGAATTTCTGTACTTCCCCTTCATTCCCTTCCTTGTTATGGGTTAGCATCCATATATCAGAGAGAACATTCAGCCTTTGCTTTCTGGGGGACTGGCTTATTTCACTTAGTGTGACATTCTCCAGTTCCATCCATTTACTGGCAAATTCTTCTTTATAGCTGAGTAGTATTCCATTGTGTATATATACCACACTTTCTTTATCCATTCATCTGTTGAAGGGCATGTAGGTTGGTTCCATAGCTTGGCTATGGTGACTTGAACTGCTGTAAACACTGATGTGGCTACATCACTGTAGTATGCTAATTTTAAGTCCTTTGGGTATAAGTCAAGGAGTGGAATGGGTTAAATGGTGGTTCAACCCCAAGTATAACTACCTTTTGATCCAGTAATCATACTTCTGCATATATATATATCCAAAGGAAATAAAATCAGTACTCAAAAAAGATATCTGCAGTTCTGTGTTTATTTCAGCATTATTCACAATAGCCCAAATATGAAAGAAACCTAAATGTCCACTGATGAATAGATAAAGAAAACATGGTATATGTACAACACAATTATAAGATACACAGAAAATTTAAAAGACTGAATAGTCTTTTAAATAGTAAGTAAATCCTGCATTTTTAACAATATGAATGAACTTGGAAAACATTATGCTAAATCAAATAAACCAGATGCCAAAAGACAAACATTATTTTGTATGTGCAATCTGAAGGTAAAATGATTGTTGGCAAGAGGAGAAATGGGGGGATGTCTACCACGCGGCCTGCGCAATGGTTTCATTAATGAGGTTCTAGGCATAAAGTTAGTTAGAAGAGATCGAAATAAAACACACAGACTCAGTTACCTTATTTCTATTGCCAGGTCCGAGACGGCTCCCCTCTCTGGCTCCGACCTCTAACCGCCCAGCAGGGCAGCAAGGATTACTCAGGGCTAGCAGGAGAGAGAGAGAGTGAACACGCCAGGGAGTAGCCTTTTATTGGGGAACAAGAATTTCAGGGGATAATTCCATCCAATGAAGGTTGAGGGGGGACTGCACTCCAAGGTCAGGGTCAGTGATTGGGCCCCCGGGGTCAGTGGTCAGTCACACCCCCACACGGACGGGTTCTCTCATCAGGAAAGGGCCGGGAAAATTCCGACACAGCCAGAAGCCTCAGACCCTTAACGGGAGTCGCCCAGTCACGTGTCAGGATGGCTTCCCGCATATTCCCCCTTTCTATTCTTAAAAATGAGGCGGCGGTTCACTCTTTGGAGTTTCTGTATTCTTGTTCCGAAGACTCGCCATCCTATAATTACAACACAAAAGAGAATTAACAGCAAAGAGAATAATCCAATAATGTACCAGGCCGAGTGTTTAAGAATATTTTCAGGGTTGAATCCATTCAACTCCTTTAATATTTGGTTTGCCAGAGAAGAAGGATCTGAAAATTCAGCTTTATTATTTTGAATGTCTTGGATATGGTGATGAAGTTCCAGAATATCCAAGCTATTATTACTATTTTGCCAAATACCTAATAAATGGTTTTTAACCTTCTCCCAATCCCAGAGAGAAGCATTGTACTCGGCAGCTGTAACACAAACATACTTATAATTGGCATGGCATTTAAGCCTTTCCTTAAATTTTAAGGCTGAAAGTTCATTACCTATGTCTATAACAGTCGCCTCTAAGGCGTTTAATTTAGTCTCAATCCTTTCATCAATATTTACTTGATTACGCAGAGCCTTGGAAGTATTTTGAGCTAAATTATTAAGAAATTTTGCATGCTGAATATTCTGAGACAATGTCAGAGACGCAGAGACAGTTGAGGCAATAAAGGAGACTAGCGCCAAAACACCAACAATTATAACTCCAATAGCACGTTTAGGTCTTGCTAACTGGGCATGAATTTGCTGCAAGACTTGTAAACCAGTATCAGCATACCATGGCTCTGAAATATTAGCAGGTAATAAAACGAAAGAGGGCTGATGAAGTATCAGCACTCCTTTTCCTCCATTATACCTAGTAATACAATTGGTTAGGTTGCATTTATTACAAGTAACAATATATCTGTCATCTATCCATTTAACTTTTACATTTCCAATAATTAAAACATAAGGAGATTGGACACAGGCTCGTAAGCCATAGCAAGATCCCTCTTTACAGTTCTTGCCAACAAATTTTGGTAAAGGTTTGTCTGTAAAATGCAAGAATTCTGAGGCAGCAACTAAACGCCAAATATCTTTCTGGACACCTCCTTTACTATAAGTCAAAATATTACTAACAAATCCTGCAGGTGTCATAGCAGAATTTCTTCATAATTGTCTTTTATCAATTTTTGGAGACCAGTCTAAAATATACCCACTATCTTTAGACACCTTATGTTGTACAGGAAAGGTATTTACACAATCCATCCATCTAGGAAAGGTGCCAATCTCAATTGTAGAACTATTTGGACAGTGGGGCATTCGTGGAGGTTTTGCAGAAATGACTGGCTTGTTATGGGAAAGTCCCATCTTAATTACTGATCTAGTATAAGGTCTTAAGTCCCCATAAATAGAATTATTTGTCAGTCTATGTCTACCAATCGCTGTCTTTTCTTCGAATGATACTTTCAGACAGCCAGCATGTTTATTGTGTGACCAACACAAAGGTAATTGGGCACTGTAGCCAGAATAATTAAATCTAGTCACATGATTGGGAGTAATATGGGTATCTGTAAATCCTCCCATCATGAATGAGTCATTAGTAAATACTGTAATAGATTCTCCAGTCCACACAGCTGGGTGTACCAGGGGTGGATCTGGGAAATATGTCCAGTAAGTGTCTACTTGATCCCCCTTTACCTGACAGCCCAACAGGGCAATTACTGTTGCTACCATCATCACTGGGGTCCTGTTCTCTCCTAGGTGTCGAAGTATTCGGGAAGCCTGGGTTGTTAGCTTCTTCAAGTCTTCCCATGAAATCAGCTTTTCGGCTGGGTCAATCTGGTCTTTTTTCATCCTTTTCCGATATCTCCTCCTTCTGGATAGGGGCTCCTCCGGGTCGATCCTCAGTCGCTTGAATCTGGGTTCTATCTCTTCCATGTCTGATAGCACGTTCAGGTACCCAAATAGGACGAAATGCACCTTCTGGGAAAATACAAGCATGACCTCTACCCCGCATAATCACTGGGTCTGGACCCTTCCACTGACCAGTCTGTAAATCTTTCCACAAAACTTTGCCTAAAGGGCCTGTTACTGAGGGAGACATTTGTCTCTCAGCAGCAGTGTGACCTTCTGCGTCACAGTTTAAAAAATTTAAAACAAACAAGGCATGATTAAGGCTATTTTGGGGAGTCATAAACCTATTCCCCCCCTTTAATTTTTGTAATTGAAGCTTAATAGATAAATGAGCTCGTTCCACAATGGCTTGGCCTTGAGGGTTATAAGGAATTCCTGTTTTATGATTAATTTTAAACTCTTGGCAAAATTGTTGAAAAGAAGAGCTTACATAAGCTGGAGCATTTACTAATCTTTGTCGTGGAGACTGGTTTGTAAACAGATACTCTTCCTGAAGGGTCTCCTTATCATCTTCAGGAAAATACCTCTGATTAACTTCCTCAACTGACCTTATAGAGTTTGGAGTAACTAATAATAATCCCATCTTGGCTAAAATATCTCTTCCCCATAGGTTAGCTGGTAAAGACCCTAACACATAAGGCTTAAATACTCCACTTTTCCCATTGGAATCTTCCCAACGGAGATAGTTGGCACTTTGAGCAGGCTGTGAAACCTGTCCTATTCCCTCTAGGTTAGCTGGTGCTACATGTAAAGGCCAGCTCCTAGGCCAGAACCTACTAGAAAAAACAGATATATCAGTTCCTGTGTCTACTATTCCGAGGAACTTTTTATTATTAATTTTAAGCTCTAATAAGGGGCGTTCTTGTCTTACTAGCTGCGACCAGTATACTCTGTCCGGTGGTCTAGAAACTGAATCTACTGGTGCGTGCCTCCCTGAATCACAAGGCAATAAAATCAATTGGGCAAATGTATCCTTTGGAGTGAGCCTTAGGGTATAGTTGGACTTTACAGTAACATTTAATTGTCCTTTAAAATTTGAATCTATCACACCGGGTATCACCTCAATGGCTCCCTTTAAGTTATTGCGTCCCAAAATTAAACCTATAGTATTATCTGGAAGCGGCCCGAAAATCCCAGTAGGGATTTGTTTTGGCCCTGTCTCAGGATTTAATTCAACTGTCCTTGAAGGTCCTAAGAAAACTGTCTGCGATCTATGTTCCGATAAAATTCGCGGGCTGTCCTGGTCGGCGCCAGTGACGTCACACTGTGCGACCTCTCCTCGAATTCCCCGTATTGTTGCTCGGCCCGGGGAGGGGCCGACCGGAAGTTTTTTGTCCTCCCGCTGGGAGGAAATGACGGCGAGAAGGCGGGCTGATCCGCGCCATCTTGACTCGCCACGTGGGGTTGAGTCCTGCAATATCTATTATCACCAGTAGATGGAGCCCTGAACTTAGAATTACGCATGCGACAATCCCGCGCAAAATGATTATTTCTCCCGCAAATGTAACATTTTCCGCGGGGTTTTCGTACTAAATCCTGTGGTTTCAAAGTTTCTTTTATTGCTGCAGCTAGGGCCACTGTTTGTAAATGAGTAGAGTCTATGTCAGAACATAAGCGAATAAACTCAGAAACTGTCCCTTTTTTACGGTGCGGTCTAAGAATATCCTGACAGTATTTATTTGCGTTTTCGAATGCCAATTGCCTAACAATGAACTCACTCGCTCCCGAGTCCCCAATTGACCTGTTTGCAGCCTGGTACAACCGGGCTACGAAATCTGAGTAAGGTTCACTCGCACCTTGCCTGATTTTGGTAAGAACTAAATTGGACTGGTCCTTGGAGACAATTTGTCTCCAGGCGCGTTTCGCACAATCAGTTATTTGATTGTACACTACAAAATCATAATTTAACTGTCTTTCTAGGTCAGTAAATTCACCTGTCCGTAGAAACATTTCTACTGGCGTTTCTATATCCTGTCTTTTGTTCTTTTCTGCCTGTTCAGTACAGAAATCAGTCCAGTAAGTCCTCCAAAGTAAGAAATCTCCCCCGCTCAGACAAGATCTGGCTAAAGAAATCCAATCGCTAGGAGGAAGGGGTTGTGAGCAAATATTTTCTATCAGGCTCTGTACAAAAGGGGAATTTGGACCATATGTCTCACATGCACTTTTTAGTTCCTTAATGGTTTTAAATGGGATTACAGCATGAACTCTAACTCTCTGATCTTGTTCATTAACTTGCTCAAAAACTGGAAAAAGTTGAAAACCGCTAGTATCCTCCCCATCTTCCTGTGCTTTCTTAATACCTCGCTGGAACGGGGTAAGAAAAGTCATTGTTAACCCAGCGTACCTGTTAAATTTTGTCCTTTTAGCAGGTACCGGCCGAATTCGAATAGCCTGGACAGGCGGTGTTAAACGCAGCCTGTTAAGATTCCTCTGTAAGTCCTGAATTTCCATGTCTGATTCTTCTCCCTCAGATTGCAAGTCATGGTCAGACTCTGTACTATCGCCATTTTGAATTTGGGTTTCTAAACCACGTGGCGGAGAAGAACTCTGAGCCCCTCTAGGAATCTCTTCCGGATTTTCCTCTGTAGGAAGATCCTCTACCTCTTCTGGAGGGCTTTCTAAGATCTCGGAGGTTTGTCCTCTATGATATTCGTCCCTAGAATCTCCCTGCGGGCTAGTATAGTCCTGCGAGTTTAAAGTCACATTCCTAACCTTAGGTTTGGCCTTTAGCGTCTTTGTTTGTAAACGGCCTAAGGGAAAAGGAATTAACTTAGCCTCAGGCGAATTTTCCATTTGAATAGACTTAATAGCCCTTTGCAAGCCTTTTAACAGGTCTTCAGGGGGCCATGAACTTTGACCCATATATTCAAAAAGACAAACTTCTAGAGCCGTCCAAGTTTTCTGAATACTTTCTATGCCTCCAGGTAGTTCATTAGAAAAATAAACCTTTTGTAACTTTCTTCCTAATTTCTCCCAAGTAGATAAATTTGGAGACTCTTGTTCACAAAACCAAGGACAATATTCACCTACAATCTTTAAGAATTGTAATAACTGAGCTTTCTTTATCTGTTTTCCTTTCTGATTAATTATACTGTCTAAAATAGTCAGATACATTTCCTTATCCGTAGAAGTTGAATTTCCCATTTTAATTAATTTAGCGTCTCTTTCCTTCAATAGCTCCAGGTACTTTTGTGACCCAAATTGTCACCTCTTCCTTTATCTTTATCTTTATCCTTATCTTTATAGAGCGCTCCCACTCAATCTAACTAATCTAGAATGCCCCCCTAGTGGGCGCCAATTCTACCATGCGGCCTGCGCAATGGTTTCATTAATGAGGTTCTAGGCATAAAGTTAGTTAGAAGAGATCGAAATAAAACACACAGACTCAGTTACCTTATTTCTATTGCCAGGTCCGAGACGGCTCCCCTCTCTGGCTCCTACCTCTAACCGCCCAGCAGGGCAGCAAGGATTACTCAGGGCTAGCAGGAGAGAGAGAGAGTGAACACGCCAGGGAGTAGCCTTTTATTGGGGAACAAGAATTTCAGGGGATAATTCCATCCAATGAAGGTTGAGGGGGGACTGCACTCCAAGGTCAGGGTCAGTGATTGGGCCCCCGGGGTCAGTGGTCAGTCACACCCCCACACGGACGGGTTCTCTCATCAGGAAAGGGCTGGGAAAATTCCGACACAGCCAGAAGCCTCAGACCCTTAACGGGAGTCGCCCAGTCACGTGTCAGGATGGCTTCCCACAGGGATGTTGATCAAGGGACACAAAGTTTCACTTATACAAGATAAATGAATTTTAGAGATCTCTTATATAACAGTGAATATAGTTAACAATATTGTATTGTACACTTGAAATTTGCTAAGAGGATAGATATGTATATGTACTCATATATTAAAACATAAATTATGTTTATACCATAAATAAACTATTTTAATTTTCAATTACACATCAATAAACCAGAGGGAGAAGACGAAAAACAATATAAGAAATAATAGCATCACTTGATGTCAAAGAATCAACTAGTATTTTTTTAAGTTAAAAGTTTACAGGAGAAATTCGTGTGATTCATTTTGATATTTCTAAAATGATTTATGTACAGAAAAGAATTCAGCATGCAAGAGAGTGGTGTCCCTTGAAAGTCCTGTTTGCAAAGTTCTCCCTTGGCTTCTATTTGGGAACTTGGATTTGGGGAGGGTTCCCATCATTCTCTGACAAGAATGGCTCACTGTGCATAAACTCTTTACACAGACAATATAACTTATGCTGAATGCCTGCTTGTTTTGATACATGCTAGGCAGAGAGACCAGCCCTAATAAACCTTGGGCACAAAGACTCTAACGAGTTTCTCTGGTAAAGATCATTTTATATGTGTTGTCACAATTCATTGCTGAAGTAATCAAGCAAGAGCTCTGGAAAAGGACCTTTTTGAAAGCCTACTTCTGGTTTCCTCTGAACTTCATCCCATTCACCTTTGCTCTTCATCAATATTGCTTTGTATCTTTTCATTGTAATAAATCAGCTATAAGGAGGTCTATATGCTAGAGTCCTGGAAGAGCTCTTAACCCCGTGAGGTGATGTACCCTGGAAAGGCTAGCAGGAACCAAGATGAGGCCAAAGATAAGAAGTGGGAAACCTGCTGCTTTCTCTAGTCAAGTCTTGTTCTAAACAGGGAAAGTGTGTCCATGGTTGCTTATTGCCAGTGTGGCAGACTAGAAAGAACTGTGAAGCCAAAGTCCTAATTAATAATGAACAGTGCATCACTGGAGCACTCTCTGTGTTGTCCTGTGTCACCATGAGTAGTGAGGATGGCATATTGATGACTTAAGGTCTAGGCCATTTTTTCCCACCTGTATGTGATATCACAAATAACAACCTATATGTTCCTGGTAACAATAAGGAATACACAGACTTCCCTGCTTCTTTTGTACTTTTATAACATGTTGTTTTTGTACACTAAATTGGACGAACCCTCCTTAAATTTCAACATCTAATTCTTTAAAATATTTTTTAGTTGTTGATGGACCTGTGTTTTATTTACTTATATGTGGTGCTGAGGATCAAACCCTCACACATGCTAAGCAAGCGCTCTACCACTGAACCACAACCCAGCTCCCAACAACTAATTTTGATAGAAGTAAAGTCTAGAAGAGCAGATCAACTATTTCTATCTTGTTTACTCATGTAGCCCAAGACTACAGCATAAGACCTTGCTCACGGTAGCCACAGAATAAATATTGGAATCCAGGAAATTGCCAAAATTCAAAACCTATTGTAAGCAAGATTTTCTACATCTGCATGCTTCCTGATATCACGATATTCAGGACTACTAACTTCAACTGGATCCTTTGTACCCAGCAATCTTATTTCCAATTTAGGGTACAAAATTTCCTCTATAAGCACTTTAATTGCCATATGCAAAAAAAAAATTTTTTAAAGAATTACTACAAGGTATACAATTAAGATGAAAAGTTTGAGCCACATTCAAAGCATTCTTGGGCACTTATGTGACACAAATAACATATAATATTCAAAAGTAAATGTAGTTCATCTCAAAGTAAATTATCTAAGCCTCTGAAGTAAAATCCTAAATCAGATTAACAAATTTTTTAATTCAATGTATATTTCTCATCTGTTATTCACTTGATTAAATTGAGATTAATCCTTTACTTAGTAATAAATGAACTGAAACATTTAATTCCACAAAACATTCAAATTATTTAAAGGAAAAACCAATTATGAAATGTTTTTATGTCACATTATGACAGTGAAATTAGAAGAATTACTAACAAACATCAGTTTTGATGATATAATGTTATCCATGCAGCCTTTCTTTGTAGATAATAGCAATATGCAACCAGTCATCAAATGAAAATAAAATTAATGTTTACATTGATAACTATTGCTTATTCCCGTTTTCTCTTTCATAAAAGTCTAAATTTTTATATTACATTAAAACCTAATCTTCATTTAAAATTCCTTAGCCAATAACATTTACCTGTTCATAGGCCCCAATCTTGAGTGCCATCTCTGGTGCAATTTTGATAATATTTGTACCATTTCCTCGCCAAAGAGAAAAAATTCCTCCTTCGTTTACCATCTGCTCAAACACACTCATCAACTTCATTCTTCTTGTCTTTAAACTATGAACCTGGAAATAAATAGAAAATCTATTTATTCTTCAGTTTATTTTTCTGACAATATAGCATTGGTATTACTAATGACATAATTATACATACATATATGAATTCATAATTTTTCAATCCCCAATTTAATTTTCCTTTAGTGACATATAAAATTGATATATTAATATTTTCTTGTATCCAAACATATATTTTAATCATAGCAGTCCCCCTATATCCATAGTTTGAATTCCATGGTTTCCATGGTCCAAATATATTAAATGGAAAATAACAAAAATAAATCATTTATATGTTTTAAATTACATACCATTCTATGCAGCATGATAAAATCAGGCTGTCCAGCTCCACTCTATCCTCCAGGGTCATGAATCACCACTTTGTCCAGTATATCCACGCTATGTACATAACCCACCCATTAATCACTTAGTAGCCATCTCGGTTATCACATTTACTGTTCTGGAATTACCACAATGCTTATGTTCAAGTTACCCTTATTTCACTTAATAATGGTCCCAAAGTACAAGAGTAGTGATGTTTGCAATTTGGATATGTCAAAGAAACACTGTAACGTGCTTCCTAGGTGAAAGTCACATAACTTTCATTATAGTATAATATTGTAATTGTTATACTTTATTATTATCAGTTGTTGTTGTTAATCTCTTACTGTACCTAATTTAAAAATTAAATTTTATCATGGGCATATATATAGGATAAAACATTGTACATATACGTTTTGTACTATCTGAAGTTTTAGTCAACCACTGAAGGTATTGGAATATAATAAAAAATCAAAGAAAAGAATAACTTATGGAAGACAGAAATAAATTAATATTATAAGATTGTAACAGTACATTTAAATATGCACTGAAAAAAGAATGAATGAAAATGTATTGAGCTTTTCAATAATGTATACTTCGGGGTATCGCAGTATTAGGAATTGAACTATACCCCTCAAGATTCATATATTAAAGTCCTAATTCCTATTCCTTCAGAATGACCTAATTTGGAGATAAGGTCTTTATAGATATAATCAAATTATAATGAGATCCTCATGGTGTACTGTAATTTATACAACTGCTATCCTTATAAAAAGGAGAAATTTTGGTACAGAGATGTAACATAGATTAGGAGAAGAGTAACCAGGAACAGACTCTCGCTCATATCCCTAAGAAAGAACTGACCCTGATAACACCTTAATTTTGGACTTTAAGCCTCCAGAATTATGAGACAATAGATTTCTGTTGTTTAAGCCCACTTGTGGTACTTTGCTATAGAATTTCTAGCAAAGGAACACATGAGAGTTACAGATCATTTTAATGTCTGCCTTTATGATTTTCTGTTTTCCTATTTTTTCTAATATATTATTTTATAATAAGATGTTATTTTTAAGAAAGTGAAAGTTAAATTGTAGTAAAGCACCCTCTAAGAGAATAATAATGAGCAAGCAAGGCAAAATGGGCATTCTCATCTTATGTTAGAACAAATCTGAAAAATAATTTAGCTGTATATGTGTGCATGCATGCACACACAAATACACACAGCCTTAAATATGTTCATCATTAAACTTTCAGGAATTTTTCTGAACAAATAATCCTAAAATGAAAAAAGGTTCAGGTAATGATGTTCTGTCCATCACAAAATTATGAATAACAGTTTTAAAAGAGGAGAATTTAGGTCATCTACATGCATAAGAAACTTTTAAATGACAAAATAAGGTATGACACTTCCACTTGAAATGTTACCTAGTCGTTACAAACTGTATTTGAAGAATATGAAGTAATGTGAATATGACCATGTTATACTATTAATCGCAAAAAAAGATCAATTATTTAAAAGTAATCACTATTCTGCAAAAAAACATAAAAAGACAAGAGGTAATACACTAAGGCATTATTAATAACTATTCTGAGTGATGAGAAGATAGATAACTTCTTTCTACTGTCCTATTTTCCAGATTTTTTGTAGGCATGTATTTATTTTCTTTTGAAAATAAAGTATTTAAAACTCAAAACAAATAGCTAAAGAAAATTAAATATGTCTGATGAAATAGTAATAGTTCTACTTTCTCATCTTTTTTCTCTACAAAAAAATGACAGCCTTCATTTTGTGTACTATGTAACAGACATTATGCTAAACACTTCATAAAACCTATTTTCCCCTCATTTCCATGTGTGGGGAGTGAGGGGTGAGGGGGATCCAACCCAAGGCCTCATCCATGCTAGGCCAAGTTGTCCACCACTAAGTTACCCACCCCCTAGCCAAATCCAACCACCTCCCTGCATTAAAATAACTCTGGTGAGATGATTCTCATTTTATAGCCCCAACAGGGAGTGGTCAAATAAAGTATATCAAAGATAAAGTATATCAAAGTCTGAATTCAAACCCAGGACTCTCTGACTATAAATCCTTGCAATTAAGCTGTTTTAGACATGTGTCTTTTTGTATTTCACAGTATTCCTTTTCAGATGCATGAAGCTCAAAGAGTAATACTTCCTTTAGTAAGAGGGCAAGTTTTAATGAACCTATTTCACTGCCCAATATATTTATAAATGAAAGCCTAAACAATCAGAACAGTGTAAAAGGACAGACTTCTTCCTTCCCTCCCTCCTTCTCCCACTTCCTAATCTTCCCTTCTTTTTCCCTTCCTCTCTACTTTTGCCTCCCTATTTCTAACTCATTTCCCCCCATCATCTTCCCTCCTTTTGTCCTATTTATTCTCCATGTTTATTTTCTTTTCTGTCTCCCATCCTCTTCTCTTTCCCTTTTCTTTTTTTATTCTTTCCACACCTCCTCTATTTGGTACATACCTTTTCACTCTCCCTAATCCAGTCCATTTTCTTCTGCTCAGAAAACGGATCATCACTGCTTTCTGTCTCTATGACACCCATATAGTTTATATCTTTCACAGAACAAAAACTTAGAAGTGACAATGATTAATTTCAATATCACCATACCACCACCACCATCATCATCATCATCATCATCATCGCATAGCTATGTTGTGGAGTATCTCTATCAGGTTCTGGATCAAAAACCTGGTTTCCTCAGTAACTTTGCTTCTCAGAAAATAAAAAAATGAGGTGTAAATGGAAAATATACAGTATAGTACGTTGCTACACAGAGACATATTGGGAGATGATCTTTAGTAAATAAACCCAGTGAAGAAACCAGGTTTTGATCTTTATATGTAATAGAGAATTTTGGAGTGTTACTCTTTCCTAACAACTGACTGAATTTAGTCACTAACTGGGGAATCAAACACTCAGAAGGATGATGGGTTGTCTTATTACCTTACTTCAAAGTGTGTTCCCAACATTTAGTCTGTTGAATTAAAGGTCGTTATTTCTACTGGATACATTAACCAAGATATCATTATATATTTATGTGATAAGTGATCTGGATACATTAACCAAGATATCATTATACATTTATGTGAGAAGTGATAAGGACAGGGAAAATGGTATGTACTCCCTTTAGGTGTTCCCACAGTACTATGTGTATTCTCTGGATACAGAATAACATAGGTCTCATGTTTCATTACTTACTTGCCTAATTATTGCCTTTTATTATTACTTGCCTAGTTATCTATTTTCCCCTCAATTCTCTAATTCTAAATATTGTGTCTAACTTACTACTGTAGCCCCTAATGCCTAATAAGTATCTATTATACAATGGGTCCTAAGTAAATATATGTGAAATGAATATATGAAGCCTTTTTTTCCCTAAAAGCTATCCTTCAAAGTCTTTATTTTCTAAAAAATTATATATTTATGTAAATATAGTTTGTAAGATATCAAAAAATCTTGGATTGAGCAGAAGTATAGATAAATTACTTAGCTCTTATTTATGTAACACTATAGTTTTTACACAATTCACAAGTATAGATAAATTACTTAGCTCTTATTTATGTAACACTATAGTTTTTACACAATTCATACTGTTTCCATTACCAAAATGTTACCAATATTAACAACAACAACAACAAAAAACAAATACAGTAAGACACCCAGGTATGTAAATTTATTACAAAATTTAAATTCACCAGATTATATATTATTTATTTGTATATCCTTGCAGAGAAAGTATGCACCAAATAGTAAATTTTAATTATGGATTTTAGTTATGATTCTTACTAGATTAAACCATATACTATTTCATAACTTCTGCTGATAAAACATCACTCAGTGAAATAAAGGTAATTAGATACCATATAATAATTTTTTATAATTCTTAGAAATATTCTCAGTACTTTCATAGGAAAGTATAATCATGTAATTATGTTGGTGTCAGGGGATAAACATAACAAATTAGACTAATAGTGTCTTGTCATTTCTCTAATGGATTTAGTTTTATTTCTGAAAAATCAATCTAATAAGGTGACTATATTATCATTTCAAATAAAAATTAATTCTTAGAAGCACCTTGCCAGCACCACATAAAAATAAAAATAAATAAAATAAAGGTTATAAAAAAGAGCCTTGCTTCTCTAGAACAACTGCTTATCTAAAAATAAATTTAAAAATCTACATTTTAAATAAAGCATAAAAAGAAATAGTATGAAAATTTCCAAGACATTTAAAATATTTGTTGTGAAAATAATAAAGAATTATTCCAGTTACTCTGACAAGGTAGGAAAAGCATGCAAGCTACCTGCATCATGACTTTCAAGCGGTCAAAAGGAGCTGTGAATGTTTGTGCCACTGCACTAGCTATTCCTGCTGCCACCAATTGTTTCCACCAATCTCCAGACTGCCTTTCTTGTTCAGAAAATTCATCTGGAATTGCTATACTCTCTCCTATGTCAATTAGCTGATAAATGCAAAAAATAATTAGATAATAAAGTATGAATACTTGATAAATTAAAAGGACAACTTTTTACAAAGACCAAGAATAAATTTTCACAAGAACCAAAAACTCCAAAATTCTCTTTTATGTCACCTCCTATTACTCAAGATTGACAATTTGTTTAGCACTTGTACTAGACCAAATGATTATGAATAACACACCTTACAAATTTAATGGTAAAATTATTTCCATTAAATTAGAGTTATCAACTGAAAATTCTCAAACTGTTTGGAAAATCTCTTCCATGATAAACATAAACCCTGAGAGCAGGAATCATGTCCAAGTCACCACAGTTTCTGTCACATCCTAGGGAAGGAATAAACACTTAATAAATTTTCCCTGCTTTTGTTCAAATTCTCTCAAATTCTATTGTACACTGAAACCTAAGTCAGAATTCAAGAATAGTATCTTATTCTTAAAAAAAAATTTCTAAAAATTAAAAAAATAGTAATAATTCCAAAGGGCATCCGGGGGGTAAGCATTTTATATGCTTCATTATTATTTACATTCATTTTCTCTTCAAAGTCAATAATTTTTCTTTCTAAAAATCTGCACCAGGGCTGGGGATGTGGCTCAAGCGGTAGCGCACTCGCCTGGCATGCATGCGGCCCGGGGTTCGATCCTCAGCACCACATAAAAATAAATAAATAAATAAAGGTATTGCGTCCATCTACAACTAATTTTTTAAAAATTAAAAAAAAATCTGCACTATAATAGGTTTTGCATTTCACTTCATTTTAGTAACCATATTCGATTTTGCTAAGACTGTTTTAGCAATATGTTTCAGTTAAAAAACTGCTGAACTGGACTCAGAGGATACAGATTCCATTACTTTACAATTACGGTAGACAAGTTACTTTGCTGCTTCTTAGTTTTCCAACTTTTGTTTATTTATTCAAGTAGTTCCCTCCTTTGCAAATACCTTTCCAATTCAGACCCTTTGTACTCGAGTTTCCCTCTGCCTACAACATTTCTCCTTGATCTTTCTGTCACTTCCTCTCCAATATGTAGCACAATTTAAACTGATCCATATATTTCTGTTTATTGCTTGAGTACTTCATTAGCAAGTAAACCCAGTGAGGGCAGCAACCTGATCTCCTGTGTTTACTGTTGTAAAACTAGTATTTTGGTACATGAAGATAAGGGTTCTCAACAAATATTTGTAGGTCAATAAATGAATATGCCAGGCCCTGGTCTATATATAAGTGATAAAATGATTCAGAAGTTAGTTTCTGTCCCCAGGAACTTATAGTTCCATTACTAATATTATCTCTGTAATAAAAGAGGAAAAGAAACAAACTATAACACAATGAAATAAATACAATAACAAGGACAGCAAATAAAGGCTTCTTAAGAACATAATACAGAGGTATTTAATAGAACATAGGCTTTATTTATTTATTTATTTATTTAGGAGGGGAATTAAAGTAATTCAGAAGCAGCCAAGCCTCAATCTAAACCCAAGCATTCTGACCTCAGTGGCTACCTTCCTGTTCATCATACTATACTATCTCCCTGTAGAACTAGGAATTAATTGTCCAGCATGGTGGAATACACCTGTAATCTCAGTAGCTCTGGAGGCTGAGGCAGGAGAACCAAGAGTTCAAAGCCAGCTTCAGCAATTTAGGAAAGCCCTAAGCAACTTAGCAAGACTTTGTCTTAAAATAAAATATAAAAGGATCTGGGGATGTAGCTCAGTGACTAAGCACCCCTAGGTTCAATTCAATGCCCCCCAAAAAAGGTAGGGATTAACCAAGGGAATATTTAGGCAAAGGAAATAGTGTGCTCAAAGATATTACATATTCCAATAGCCACAAGATTGTATGTGGCATGGAAAGAGAGTAAGAAGCACAAGACTTAATGTTGAGGTTCCTGGTTTAGGCAACTAGGGAGGTGATGAAAAGTGAAAAAACAAAAGGTCTGAGGGAATGATAATGAGTAGTTTACACATGTTGTGCTTGTGGTGTCTCAACTGGTATCCAAGAAATACTTGCATATGCTGCTGGGCACAGTGGCACATGCCTGTGATCCCAGCAATTCAGGAGGCTAAAGCAGGAGGACTATAAATTCCAGGCAAGCCTCAACAACTTAGTGACACCCAGACCCTGTCTCAATAATTTGAAATTTTGTTAAAAAAGTTGAGGGCTGGGATTGTGGCTTAGAGGTAGAGTGCTCGCCTAGCACGGGCGAGGCCCTGGGTTTGATCCTCAGCACCACATAAAAGTAATAATTAAAATAAAGGTATGGTGTCCAACTACAACTAAAAAAAAGTATTAAAAAAAGAACTGATGATGTAGTTCAGTGGTAAAGCACCCCTGGGTTCAATCCCCAGTACCAAATACCAACCAAAAAAAAAAAAAAAAAAAACTTGCATTACACAAAAGGAAAGTATAGTCTAACAACAAGATGTGGAATTATCAATCAGCCTGTGTTTGATTATTCAACCTGAGAAATATGTGGAATCGCCTATGGGAAAAATGTATAGATTGAAAGGCTAAAAAACAAATAGGGAAAAGAAAGCTGAAGATAGAACATAAAAGAAAACATACATAAAGACAGACTGAGGAAGAAGATACTTGGGAGGAGACTGAAAAGCAATGGCTAGCAAGGTCGGAAGAAAACCAGGAGGATACAGTGCTGAGGAAGCTGGGGGAGGAGGACATTTAAAAAGCTAGACAGTGGAAAGATCAGAAGACACCCATAATACTTAAGAAGAGGCAGGTGGGCTTGGTTAGAATCTCTACAGTGTGAAAATAAAGCCAGACTATAGTTGGTTGAGAAGCAAATGGCAAGTATAACTTAAGGGGGGTGGGGAAGATAAGGTAGCTGGGAGCCATGACAGAAGACTCTATTTTATTTTAATGGTACTAACTTAACTATGTAAAATGTTTTGTTTAAATGCAGTGGGCTTACATACAGGAAATAAGGGGATAATGGAGAGAATAAAGCCTCTGATAAGGAAAGAAAATGGATTCAGAGTGTAAAGATATAGTTTTAAAAGTAGAAACATCCATTTTTTCTAACAAAGAAGGAGAGAGGGAATCACAGGGGCAGGTACACAGTTTTTACATTTTGAAAAGATCACTGTGCAAAAAGAGATCATAACCTGGCAAGAGTGGAAGTAGACAAATAGTTAGAAGGCTACTGTAACAGTTAAAGAAAGAGAAGACAATGGCTTAAACTAGGAGAGCAGAAGCAGAAATGGCAACATGATCAGATTCAGGATAACTTTAACAGCTACAGGATTTCCTGACAGTTGTGGATATCATTGTTAAGAAAGTCAAGGGGCTGGCATTCTGGCTCAGTAGTAGGGTGCTTGCCTAGCATGGATGAAGCCCTGGGTTCAATTCTCAACACTATATATATATATATATATATATATATATATATATATATATATATATATATATATAATAAAGATATTGTGTCCATCCACAACTAAAAAAAAAAAAAAGAAGAAAATATCAAGGATAATTCCTAGGCTTTTTGGTCTGTTAAATCGTGTGATCATTGAATTGAGGAGAAATAGATAGGGATGGATTATTGGAATGAATAATTGTTCTAGCCATTCATGGTGGTGTATGCCTGTAATCCCAGCAACTCAGGAGGATAAGGCAGAAGGATCTCAAGTTTGGGTCCAACCTCAGCAACTTAGGGAAACCCCTCAGTAACTCTGGCTCAAACTAGAAAAAAGTGGGGGTGGGTGGGTCCTGGAGATGTGGCTCAGTGGTAAAGCAACTCTGGATTCAATACTCAGTACCTAAATAAATAAATCCAACCTTTACTTGAATGCCAGGTTCCTATTTTGGGAGAACAAACTCCAAACAATATTTCTTAAGAGAGAATGATAAAAATTTGGTCATTAACTAGACAAAAATGTCTCCTTCAAAATTAGATGAATGAGGGCTGGGATGGAGATCAGGGGCACGAGGCCCTGGGTTTGATCCCCAGCACTGAAAACAAGAATGAAAATTATAACATCTCCCCGCCCCCTCCACTATTACATGGTATTTAGGATTAGCTAGCTCTTGGCTGAGTTTTCTGCCTTCATGTTTATAACTGAATTTCTCTAAATGAAAATCATCCATTTCATTCTGGCATAGACACTAAACTAATCATAGTACATTATTCTAATGTATTTAACAATGACACTCATTTCCCATTGAAGAAGGTGCACAATGAAGACAATCAATAAAAACTAGATGAACTATCATGATAAGATCAGCAGGACAAGGCAGCAGAGGTCAAGAAGCACCAGGTTGCACAATCATGGATGAAAACAATTTTTCAGAAGATACAACTTATAAGCAACAGGAGGATTTACCTTAGGATGGTGATCTCTCCCAAATGAACATATGCAATGATTACAATTTTACCGCAAATACTGACACCCTTGACATTATTCCATTAGATGACCCTCAAGTAAAGGCTGCACATGCTGAAACATACAGAAATACAGCCATGGCCACGATGTGGGATAAAGTTACTAAAAATGCTACCAATAAAAAGTGTGATAAAGAGGGCTGGGATGTGGCTCAAGCGGTAGCGTGCTCGCCTGGCATGCGTGCGGCCGGGGTTCGGTCCTCAGCACCACATACAAACAAAGATGTTGTGTCTGCCAAAAACTAATAAATAAATAAATAAATATTTAAAAAAAAAAGTGTGATAAAGAGAATCAACACACCATGACTCTTCGTGTTCTAGCTACTAAAGGAGCTACTTCAACGTCAAACATTTCTGATATTTTATTCCATCATCTTTCCAAAGAGAAATTCTTAAGAGGTTAAAGTATTGATTGTGAAACTCTCCCAGAGACATCTAATGCTGACAGTTTTGATGAAGCAGCAATTATTAAAAATATTTCACATATTAAGAATTCTTTCCCAAAATCATAGTCATATTCTCATTCAGCATATAGTCATATTCTCATATTCTTTTTTTTTTTGTACCTGGGATTGCACCCAGGGGCACTTAACCACTGAACCACATCCTCAGCCCCCTTTTGCTTGCGTGGTACCGAGGATTGAACTCAGGGGCACTCAATCACTGAGCCATATCCCCAGCGCTATTTTGTATTTTATTTCAAGACAGGGTTTCACTGAATCCCTTAGTGCCTAGCCTTTGTTGAGGATGGCTTTGAAATCGTGATCCTCCTGCCTCAATCTCCCTGGCTGCTGAGATTACAAACATGCATGACTGCATCAAGCAATAATCATATTCTTATATGGACACCAGTCACATTGAATTAGGGGTCCATTATACTTCAGGATTACTTTTTTATACTTCAAAGATTCTTTTTTAAATGTTTTTAAAATTTGATATTTGAATAATCATAAAAGCAACAACTTACAGAAAGCATCATTAACTATATCTGCAATTCCTTATTTCCAAATCAGATTACATTCTAATGTCCTAAGGATTAAGACTTCATATCCTTTAACATCACCCAATTCAATCTTTAACATCACATAAAAGAAGAAGAAGAAACAAGGGAAAGTAAAGAGGAAAGGACAGGAAGGCAGAGCAACCAACAGAATGCAGTGTTCAGAAGCCAAGTAAAGCAGGTATCTTAAGGACAGCGTGGAATGGAACTAAGATAGCAAGATGAGATGTGAGACTTCTATTGGAGTCAGCAAATGTAGGGGGTTGTTGATCTTGGCCAGTTTGAGAAATCACTGAAAAGAATATCTGTGAAGTTTCAAGACAGAATGAGGCCCATCAGAAGATTCACAAAAGCATTCAAATAAAATTTATAATAATATTCTGTTTTGTATCTACCAGATTGGCAAACATTTTAGTCAAACAATACTACCTTTAGAAAGGTAATGAAACAAGGGGAATTTTGTTCATTGCTGATAAAAATAAAAAAAGTGTGAACATTTTGAGAAATACTTCATTGTTATCTAATAAAAATGAACAAATACTCTGTGATTCAGCAATTCCATTTCTGGGCATATAATTTGTATTCCTAAAAAATCTTATTCATTTTTCCAGAAGACATACATAAGAAGTTTATTATAGATACTATAAGCAGCATTACTTATAATAGAAAAAAATCTAGAAACACTACAAATTTCAATAGTGACCTCTATCAAAAATCCACACATTCATATAATGGTACCCTGTATTCAAAAATGAATAAAATACAGTTTCAATTCATTAATATCAATGAATCTAAAAAACTGTTAAGAAGACTATGTATAATTCACCTGGGGTTGTGGCTCAGTGGTAAAGCACTTGCCTAGCACATATAAGGCACTGGGTTCAATCTTTAGCTCCACATAAAAATAAATAAATAAAGATACTGTGTCATCTACAACTATATATATCTATATCTATCTATCTATCTATCTATACACACACACAAATACACACACATGCATATATATATGCATATATATGTAAAGAAGTTTGCATATAATTCAAAAACAGGCAAAACTAAATAATTTATTGCTTACACATACATACATTTAGTGCAAGGCACTAAGCAACTCAGTCAGAACCTGTTTCTACATAAAATACAAAATAGGGCTGGGGATGTGATTCTGTGGTTGAGTGCCCCTGAGTTCAATCACCAGTACCCCCCTCCCAAAAACAAAAACACTGGAAAAATGATTTACTGAAATCCAGTATACTGGTTAATTCCTGGGGAACGGGGAAGGAAATGATTGGTGAGAGATATACAAGGAACTTCTTTAATAAAGTATATCACATATTTATTATTAAAAAACATATCTCTCTGACAAAAAGAAGATTAGTAGTTTCTAGGGCTAGTTTGAAGAGTAAGAATTAACTATAAACATGCACCAAGAAACTTTTTGAGATAATGGAAATGTTCTAAAAATGGGTTGTGGTGATGGGTGTGCCATTCTATCAATTTACTAAAATCATTGAATCTAACTGCATACTTACAGTGTGTAAATTTTATGATATAAAATTAAACTTCAATAATTCTGTTCTTAGAAATTCTGCAAACACCCTTAATTTGCTAATTATAAAAACAACAACTCAACAGCAAAAATCATATTTTATAGTGAAGTTTTAGAAGTATTTTCTATTAGATCATAAATAAGAAGGATTGATTGCCATAAGTACTGAAGATTCTAGTCCAGGGTTTAAGCAAAATATTAATATAATAATAATAATAATAATGTGGGAAATTAAAAAAAACAATAAAGGTATTTTTTATACAAGAATATGGTTACATATAAAGCAAAACAAAAAGAATTTTTTAATAATTAGAATAAATGAGAGACTTTAACAAAATTAAAAGTAGGAAGATCAACTCATACAAATAAGATTCTCAAAGCAGAAATAATAAACTGGAAAATTTAATGGAATATAAAAATTTTGCCAATCTGGTAGATATTAAGAAAAATATCACAATAGAGGTAAAATCTACAAATTATCTACAAATTAATCTAATGAAGAATACAGATGACTATTTCAGAGAAAATTTTAATACCCTATAAAGAATATAACAGCAGACCTGAATAAATAGAGAACTAAGTCACCTTTGTGGATGGAGTAACTTAAAATTACAGAGACTAGTTTTCCCCAAATAATTCTATCAATTCAATGCAAAGTTTGTGATCCACCCCCATTCATATGTTGAAACCCTAATCCCATTATCATTTGGAAGTAAGTGCTTTGGAAAGTAATTAGACAATGAGGGTGGAGGTTTTATAAGAGGCCAGACAGATAGCTAGTACTCTTTTCACTATGAGAATAAAAGAAGATAGCCCTCTTCAAACCAGTATTAGAGCATTCATCAAGAATTCTATCATACAGGCATGCTGATCTTTGACTTGAGAAAGAAATGTTTGCTGTTTAAATCACCTCGTCTATGGTATTGTATTATAGCAGCACAAGCTGACTGAGACAAAATTGGTACTGAGAAGTAAAGCGCTGCTGCAACAAATACCTAAAAGTATGGAAACCTTAAAACTGGGTAATGGATAGAGGCTGCAAGAACTTCAGAGTGCATGCTCTACAATGCCAATATTGCCATTAAAGCAAGTTTAAAGGTAATTCTGGTAAAGGCTCAAAAAGAAAATAGAACTTTATAAAAAGCTTCTGTCTTCCTAGAACATACATAAATAATCATGGACAGAATATTGGTAGAAATATGAAATATAAAAGCCATTCTAATGAGGTCTCAAATGGAAATGAACATATTATTGGAAACTAGAGGAAAGGCCACCCTTGTTATAAAGTGCCAAAGCACTTGGATGAATTTTGTTCATCCAAAACACTCTAGTGTTTTGTGGAAGTGAAACATATGAGCATTGAAATTGGATATTTAGCTGATGAGATTTCTAAGCAAAGTGTTAAAGGAGAGGCTTGGCTCCTCTTACTGCTTATAGTAAAAGTATAAGGGGAAAGAAATGAATTAAAGACAGAATTACCATGAAAAAAGGAACCAGAACTGAGAGTCTTGAAAAATTCTCAGCCTGTTTACAAAAAAATGAAAAAGTATATATGGAAGAAAACACTGAAAGTGAAATGAACTGCTATTTGGTAAATGTGAGTGTAAATCATGAACTTAACAAGTCATCTCAACAGAAACTAGGAAGGAAAGAGGGAAAAACAATAAGCAAAAACAATGCCTACTAAAACCAAATGAAACAGAAAATGGGCCAAAATTTTAAAAGACTGCCATATTTCTTAGACCCTACAGGACTAAACCAAAGAGCTATTCAGCATAAAACATTTGCTACTAGGTAAGGGAAGAACTCAAATGAGGTTCAACTATCATCAGAACTACCACTCCCAACACAGGCCCAGATGCACAGGCTGGGCTTGGGGACAAGACAGCTTCCACTTCAGTTTCAAAGAGTGGGACCAATACCCTGCAGGGTCATGAGGGCAGAGCCACCTAAAACCCCTGGGGCACAATCCCACTGGGCAGAGCCAGGAAGATGGACTACTGCTCTAGTAGGTTGTGGGGCAGGATCACAGCTCTAGTGTATGCAGAAGGTGGACATCAAGCAAAAACAATTATTCTCAAGCCTTAAGAGCTTGTGGAGCTTTCCCTACTAAATTTTGGACTTGTGTGGGGCCCATCTTCCCTTCCATTCTTTCCTGTTTCTCTCATTTAGAATGGAAACTATATCCCATGCCTATCTCTCCATTGTATTTTGGAAGCATATAACCTGCTTGGTTTCACAGGCTCCTATCTGGAGAGGATGAACTTAACCACTGAGCCACATCTCCAGCACTTTTTTGTATTTTATTTAGAGACAGGGTGTCACTGAGTCGCTCAGGGCCTAGCTAAGTTGCTGAGGCTGCCTTTAAACTTGTGATCCTTCTGCTTCAACCTCCCAAGATGCTGGGATTACAGATGTGCACCACTGCACCCAGCTTGGTGATATTTTAGATAAGATTTTGGTCTTTAGACTACAGATTCAATACTGGAACAAATTAGGAATTTGGGTGCCACTATAATGGCATGAATTTATTGTGCATGTAAGGACATGAATTTAAGGGACAAGGAGAAGAATGCAGTGGGATAAATGTCTGTGTACCCCTATCCCAAATTCATATGTTGAAATCCTAATCCTAATGTGTTAGTATTTGGAGTTGGGCACTTTTAAGAGGAGGCCAGACAGCTAGCTACCTCTCTTCTGAACATGTGCAAGTACAAAAAGAAAATATCCCCCTGTAAACCAGGAGTAAAGTACTCACCAAAAACCACACCTCTGATCTCAAATTTCTAATCTCCAGAACTGTGAGAAATAAATTTTTGTTTAAGCCACCAAGTCTATGGTATTTTGTTATACCAATCCAAACTAAGACAAATTTAATCATAATCAAGTTTCTAAAAAAAATGCAGCTAGAATTAAAAAATTTTAAAGTCTATGGGGAAAAATAAGAAAATTCCTTTTATAAAAACATGGGTTAATTTTATAAACAAACAAACAAAAAAGATCAATAAGGGAAGGAGAGTAAGTAGAGAGTATTTACTTTACTAGATAAGTCATATAATATAGAGCCATGGTCATGAAAACAGTTCAATAGCTGTATAAGAAATAGACCAAACACAGATAGAAAGAAAGCTCAAGAAAAAAAGACACGTACATATGTAAGCTCCATATCCAAGAAAGGTGGTACTATAAACAAATGTGGAAGAAAGAGACAGGTTAGTTATATTATCAAAATTCCCTCAATATTATATATATATATTCCCTCAATATATATATATATATATGGTACAGACTAAAGATGAATTAAAGACCTAAACATAAAAGATGAAACTATAGCTTAAAAGAGAAAATACAGAATTTCTTTGTGAACAAAAGGTAGAGAAATACTTAAATATAATAGAAAAACTGCAAACCATTCCATTTTTGATGGATTTAGTTAGTAAAAAATTAAGAATTTGTTTTTAACCAAAAACAGCATTGACAAAAAAACAATAAAAAAAGAAAATTGACATACTAGAAAAAATGTTTGCAAGTCTAAGCTCAATAGATATTAATATCTAGAATAAATGTACAACACCTATAAAATAACAAAGATTAAAAAACTCATCAAAAGGATATAAATGATAGACAAAGGATATAAACAGATAATTTATTAAAAAGAACATGCATACCTAAAAAGAACAAATAAAAAAAAACGAGGACCCCACCAGGCACTGTGGTACACATCTATATTCCCAGCTACTTAGGAGGCTGAGGCAGGAGAATCACTTGAACCCAGGAGTCTGAGGCCAGTCTAGGCAACACAGTGAGATCTTGTCTCTCAATAAATAAGAAAAGAAAGATAAGGACTCCCCCCACAAAAGAAGAACATGAAAACATCTAATATTTCTATGAAAATCTGTCCAAAGTACACTAGGAATTAAATAAATGCACTAAAACAATGAGATACAACTTTATACCCAATAGAATGGCAAATAATAGAAAACTGGATGATGTCAAGCAATAAACAATATGTAAATAACCAGGTAACTTCACATTGGTGATGGAAGTGTTAACTGGTATTGCAAGCCATTCTTGGAAACAACATGACAATAGTTCATAAAATAAGACTGATGCCCTAGTAAAATATACATATATGCATATTCCCTATGATTCAGAAATCAACATGAAATTCTCTAAGGTACATAACAGGAAAGCATTTTCTGTAAGTGGAGAATTAGAGAAAACCTAATGCCCATTACTATGGTAATGGACAAATGAGATATGGTAAATGCATGCTATGTAATAGTTAGAAACAACAAATTATATGAACATATAAGGACAAATCAGATGAGCTGGGGGTATAGCCCAGTGGCAGAATGCTTCCCTAGCATGCTTAAGTCCCTGGACTCAATCCCCAGCACCTCAAAAAGGGGGTGGGGGGATGGGGAAGGAGAACAAATTCATCAAGTAATAAATCAGATATGGCCTCTAGCACAATACTATCAATATAAATAAAATGTCATATGAAATAATACTACATGTTTCCTAAGAATACATAAATATTTGGGAACACAGATGAAACATATTAGAATAAGTGCCTATTATCATATTGATTGAATAATTATATACTCATATTGTTTAAAATATATTAATATACTAATTTAATTCTCAAAACTCATTCTATTATCTCCACCACATAATTAAGGAAGCTGAATCATAGAGGGGTTTATATACCTAGAGGGTGGCAGATGTGGGCTTGAAACCTAGATATTCTCACCCCAGAGTTTATTCCATTTTTCATCCCCTATATTGTCTATGGAGAAGAAGCAAAACCCAGTAAGGTAGGCAAGAGTAGTAGGTCATGAAAAAATAATACATATTATTTTTCACTTCTCTAAGGCAGGCCAACTATTGCATAGTAATGAATTCTTAACACAAAGTAGGCCCTTTTCATAAGCATTATTTTGATTTCCAGGTTTCAGCAAACAAACAAATCTGCGGTTGCTGTGCCTGTAGACTACTAACCCCCCACCACTACCTTACTAAATCAGTAGAACATTATTAGGAAGGAATACTTTAACTTTAGCCACTAAGGTAACAAATGTTGTAGGAACTATACAATGATAAAAACAGCTATGACATTTAGAGAAAAATGAAAACAGTAAAACACAAACTAATCTTACAGTAGAACGCTTCCAGAAATGAATAATCTCATTGATATTTTTTGCAGGATGCAGTAAAAAGTAGTCTCTCCATTCATCCCAGTCTACTGTCATTGTTCCATCAGTATCAATGCTGAAATAAATTTTAAAATAGTGCTTGTAACATCTATAATAAAGTTAGCACCATTATAAAAATTAATCAAAGCTTCCTAAATATTTATTACTGATGCCATTCCTTTGGACTCCACAAATATCCCTGTATTTTCACATGTTAAAAAATAGATTATATTTTTTATAAAAGTTTTAGATTTTATAAACATTGAGAAGACAATTCATGGTTCCCATCTATCCCCACATTCAGTTTACCCTATTGATATCATCTTACATTTTTATAGTACATTTGCTATAATTAATGAGCCAATATTGATACATCATTATTAACTAAATTTCACATTTCATTCATTTTTCAAAATAAAAACTTCATTTTCCCCCAGGACTCCATTTGAAATACAACATTCTATTTATTTGTCATATCTCCTTAAGATTATGTTGGCTATGTAGTTTCTCCAATTTTCCTTGTTTTTGATAATCTTGACAGTTTGAAGGAGTACCAAACTCCTCAGCTGGGATTCATTTATATTGCTTTTTAATTTTTTACTTGTTTGTATTTTTCTCATATTTTCCTGTTGTCCATTGAAGAATAAGACTATTTCTAAATCACCTGTATATATCTAGTACTAAGCAGTCAATAAATGTTTGTTGGATGAATGAATGAATGATACATGAATAAAACTAAAGAGTAACTTTATATTTTTTGGCTCTTGTAGTATTTTTACCTTTGACCCTTTATTAACTGCTTATAGCTTTCTGATAAAGTTTAAAATAAGTTTTTGTTTTTGAACTTAAAACTCACTTTTATCATACAAAATCAGCATTTACTCAATTTTTAAATAATTCAAATTTAAAAATGGAAGTTGTTTGTGTCTGAATAGAAAGTGAAATTTTTTTCCTTAGCATTTTTCAAAATGGAAATCCTAAAAAATGAAACGTATTCTGCCAACAAAAAATTTAGTATAACTTCCAACTCCAGCCAAGAAAAAATAATGGATGGTTATAGAACTTATACTTCCATTGTCAACAATTATGAAACTACACAGAACATAAGAAACAACTGTTTTCAGGCACTGGTCTCAGAACAAGACGGGGTTGTGATACTTGAAAAAAGGAAAACATGAGTTGAGTTTCCCATGCACTCTGGTTTCTGACTGGTGACAATTTCAAACTGCAACATAGAAGAGTAGGAGTCTACATAGACAGCAAGTGGGTAGAATAAAATAAGAGTTGGGTTCAGGGCTGGTGAAGGGGCAGGAATTTACAGTGCAAATATTCTAGACAGGTATCCCTTTCAGTCTTTGACTAAATACTAAGCTACTGTATAATACTATTAGCCTAATTAAAATAGCTACTGGAGGACAGTGAGCTTAATGGGAATTCTAGAGCTGAGCAATGTTTGGGTTCAAAACAGAAGAGAACAAGGGAGGGGAAGAGAGAAAAGAAAGAGGAAAGGGAGGGCAAAAAAATTATATACAGAAAAAAATTTAAAAAGCAACTACAGACTTTCCATTAGAAAAATCTTGTGTTGTTAGACATCTTCAATGATAATTTCAAAGTGTCGAAAGGAAAAAGACTGTCTCCATAGAATTCTGTAAACAACAAAATAATTACCAAAAATGAAAGTGAAGACATTTTCAGATAAATAATTACTACAAAACTCTCCAGTAGGAAATATGTACCACTTCCATCCACTTTTGATTATGTTGCTGCATATAATCATCTAGTATTTTCTCCCTACTGGCCTGAATGCTGAAGCAGGAACTTTGGCTCGTTAATAGCTGCATCCTTTGCACCTAGAGCTATGACTAATGCTTACTGGAGTTGTACAAATAAATTCTCAATAAATCATTGCTGTCAGCAGTTTGTAATTTATCCTAGGGTATGATTTAGAAGCATATTTCCAATATACCAAACAGTACAGTAACATATAATTTTCTGAGTACTGCCTTACTAAGTACTCCTTGCATATCATTTTTTAAAAAATCCATAGACTGATACTACTACCAAGTCTCTTACCATGTTTGTCCTATTAAATTTTTTATTAAAAAATATTATAAGAAATCTTATTTCTTATTGAATTGCATTATGAACAGAGAATATATTCTATATGGTTCTAATTATTTTTAGTTTTTTACATTTCTTTATAACCTAGCAAAGAGTCAATTCTATTTTGGGGGGGGTGGGGGCTTGTGGGTACTGGGGATTAAACCCAGGAACACTCTATCACTAAGCTGTATTTCTAGCCCTTTTTTGTTTGTTTGTTTGTTTTCATCTTGGGGCAGAGTCTGGCTAAGTTGCCCAGGCTGGCCTCAAACTTGTGATCCTTTTGCCTTAGCCTTCCAGTAAGTGAAGGGCTTAGAGTCAAATTTTCTATATGTGCTTTAATACATGTATTTATGTGTGTGTGTATATATATACACACACACATATATCTATATACACACACACATCTATATATATACACACACACATATATATATCTTTATATCTGATACATATATATCATATATATCCTTACTATATATGACATATATATATATATATAGATCTCTCTATATAGATCTCTCTATATAGATCTCTCTATATACATAGATCTATCTATCTATATTTATATCTATATCTATATCTATATCAAAGATAATCAATAAGGGTTGATGATGAAACTGTTCAAATATTCTATCCTTACAAACATTTTGTTGCCTTGTTCCATTACTGAGATATATGTGTTAAATTCCCTTGCTACAATCATTTATGTATTCTTTTTTGTAGTTCCATCAATTCTTGCTTTATAAATTTGGGGCTATATTATTAGATCCATAGAAATTTAGAATTGTTATATCTTCTAGGTAAATTAAAACTCAAATAGTTATAAAATGCATTTATGTTACAAATCAACAACAAAAAAACTTAAAAACCCAAAAATACATTTTGAAATTTAAACACCTACATTTAAATATCTGCTGTGAAAAGAAAAATTACAGGTTTTAAAATTTAGAACTAAATAAGAATGAAAATACCAATCATATATCAGAATTTGTAGGAGATATCAGGGCTGGGGTTGTGGTTCAGTGGTAGAGTGCTTGCCTAGTATGAATGAGGCACTGAGTTCGATCCTCAGCACCACATAAAAACAAAATAATGTGTCCACCTAAAACAAAACAAAACAAAAAAACAAAAAATGTAAATGAATAAATATTTTTTAAAAAACAAGAATTTGTATGACATATCAAAAGCACTCACAAAAGTACTTGGAGTTATTGCTCTAGGTTATAACAGAAATTTGGAAATTAGTGAACTAATTATTAATTAATTAAACAGAAAAGGACAGATATAGCATTTTTAGTCTTATGTGTTTGGAGGTTCTCTCATGTTCAAGCCATTTCATAGCTGCAGTAGTGTTTGAAGCCCTGAATGAACTGTTGGTATGTCTGAACCAAGGTCTAAAGCAGAAGTAGGCCCTTTGGAGAACTCCAGTGGAATCTCACCAATGTGAGACTGCTCCCTTGGTTTGGCAGACGTTGTGCTCAGAGAGAATTCTGTGATACCCCGGAATTTATTGGCTCAGACAGCCCATGGTTCAAACGCAGGTGGAGAGAGATACCAGTGGCCCAACTCACCCCGTGGCACCAGCTGCCTCCAGGAGGAAGAATTGCAGCACAAGTGCTAGATCCACAATTAGGCCAGCTTCCCCACAGCTGTGACTTCTAGTTTACCGTGAAGAACCCCTCCTCACCATAAATTTCTTTGGTGTGTTTCACTATAAATAAAGTATTCACAGGCTTTTCCCCTTTGTTAGGAGCAGACCCATCAGGTCCCTTCCACCCATAAAGCACCCGCTCAAACTATATTTCTTGTATCCTTTGTCTTTATCTCTTAGTACTACTTTTTCAGACTTTTATTTCCAGCCAGCCCACACTATGAGGGTTACCTATTCCTTCTCCACGCAGGCTGTGGCCAAGACAACAGAATGACAAGTGCGAGAAGTCGGAAGTTAATTATTTGAAATAATTAATAATACAATGAGAAAATTTCAGTGGAAAAAAAAATTTGTAAGCACCAATGAATATTAGGGATAGTTAGTAAATAAATAAATAACTATAGATTTGGAGGAGACCAAATAAGAGATACACAAATTTATCCCAATAAATTTGAAAATTTAGATAAAATAATTCCTAGAATTTATAGAAGTTGTATAAATAAATTTTTAATAAATCATTGGCAGTTTGTAATTTATGTTAAGTATGATTTAGTAGTATATTTCCAATATACCAAACAGTATTTCTGGAAAAATTACAACTTTACAAAGCTGATCTAAGAGGGACTAGAAAATGTGAATTATTTGACAATTCTTAATGAAATTGAACCAATTATTTTAAATGGAACATAAAGAGAACATAAGGCTCAGCTGATTTTACAATTTTTCTTTTAAACATTCCAGGAGTAGATCAATGCAATGTTATTCAATCTCTTACAGAGAATGTGAAAAGGAAATCTTTTCCTCAACTCACTCCATGAGATTTTAGTCAATGTAGCCTAAAAATCAAAATTAAATTAGGACAGTGAAGCATAGAAAAGAACAGAGTGATCTCTCCCGCAGCATAAAATGTAAAAGTTACTCACAAATTTTTGGCAAAGTGAATTTATCAGAATGTCTTTTTCTTTGTTTGTTTATTAACATTTGTTAAATGTTTTTTTTTGTTGTTGTTGTTGTTTGTACCAGGGATTGAATCTAGGGGTCCTTAACAGCTGAGCCACATCCGAAATCCTTTTTTGAGAGGGTCATATTAAGATGCTTAGAGCCTCACTAATTGCTGAGGCTGGCTTTGAACTTGAAATTTTCCTGCCTCAGCCTCCCAAACCTCTGGAAGAATGTATTGTTAAAAGGTGCATACATTCCAGGAATGCAAAGATAAGTTGTCAAGGAAAAAATCTATAAACTAATTTGCCACATTGACACATTAAAGAAAGATATTTGATATTCTCACAAATATAATCCCATGTGTAATTTTTAAAAAAAATCTCTTTATAAAATATAAGAAAGGACCTTCTTTAACATGAGGAAGATTATAAGCCATTCTTAATGATAAATATTAAATTATTCCCTTTATAATCAGGAGACAGAATGACCATCATTACCATCAACACCATTCTAGCAAGAGAAGTTGATTAATCAAAGGTATAAGTATTAGAAAAGAAGAAATAAAATTGCCAGAATTCAAAGCATTATCTTTGAAGTAATATCTTATGTGGAAAATACAGTTTCTGTTCCCCCAACTTTCCCACATTACAGTTTACTTGGTTCTTCTCAAGCTTTAAACACATCTCTATCCTTGCTAAAAGCCAGAAGACCACTGCCTGAGCCTGTTTAAAGTCAGAGATCCCATCATACATGCCATTCTAACACATAAGACTCTATACAGAGGGCATATCAAAGCACCAGACACTTGGGAGTTTTATGGGCAAATCCAAACTGGTATAATTTTTAGGAATGGACTGAAAGAGTAGATTTGGGAATACATATATCACCTGAAGAGAACCCAAGAGTGAATCAATATGCATACTTTGTTGTGCTTATTTCTTAAACCCAAGAAGTTTGAGAATGAGCATACCACCAATCAAGCTTCTCTGGACCTATGAAAGCAATTCTCTAACAGTTTGTTTAAGGGAAGAAAATTTAGCAGCACAGTAAAGCGGAGTAGGAGGATACAGCCAGCATTAAGTCTCCCTTTCATCTCTCAGCCTTCCCCTTTCCTCCTGTTCTTTTAAAACTTCTCCTTATTTTATCTTTGTCCCTTTGTATAAGGCACAGCAGTTTCAACCATGGAATTCCTTCTTCAAAAGAAATCTTCCTGAAAGCTTAAGATACAGAACAAATAAAGGTGCTACTGTTTGATTCAAGCAATAGTGGGAGGCCAGGAGTTCATTCTGACACCTCCCCTTTCCTCCTCCCATATATAAACATGCATATAATAAACACACACACACACACACACACACACACACACTTGGGGGGGAGCGGGGGGTGGTAGGAGGTGGCCATATAAGTACAGCCTGTGAACCCTAAAGCTGAGAGAATATGAGAGTTCATTTGGTTCTGCTACTTAAATGTTCAAGCACTTAATGGAATGCCTTTGCAAGTTGCTTTCAGAGGAACAGATTCAAAGCAGACAGAATTAAGCAAGTACAAAGTTACAGAATAAGGGTAGAAATGTCGTATCTATAGCAATTAGTTTCTGACATAGATAATAAAACACAATCTAAAAAACTACTAACAATGAGGATAAGTGCTTACCTTTTCAGAATCTCTTTTGCCTGAACTTCAGAAATATGTATACCCAGTGATTTCACCGCAGCAATTATATCTGAAACTTCTATTACTCCTTTAAGAAATGAAAAAAATCACATTAAAGTATCTGAAAAGATAATGAGGCAAACTATACTTAGAGTGCAATAGTCTTTTAAAAAAGTTCATCAGCCCTATATGTCTATAATCCCAAATCAATACCCCATGCTTAAGAAGCTCTAAAAAGTCAAAAATTATTTGTAAATTTAGAATCAAAAGTTTATTTGGTAGCAAAACCCAATTAAGACTGATGTGAGGTTAATTTTGGTCAATTATTTGTAATGATGTAATGTGAACATTCATGTTTCACTGCAGAAATATCATGACTATAATTGCATGATAGTGACCCAGATCCCACTTGTATTATTACATAATATGTATGTATACACTATATTACTTTTCTAAAATCCGAATTCTACATTTCAAAACACATCTGACACCCAAGTAGATCTGTAACAGATTCTTGATTATTACATCTATTTGGAAAGAACTGAAAAAGCTTATTCTGAAGACCTGATTCAGGGGCATGAAAAGAAGGCCACTCAATAAAGACAAAATACTTAATATACAACATACTTAGAATAAAAAGCCAAACACTTTTAAGTAAACACATCTTATGTTAAATAACTCAAATCAACAAATATAGTTAATACAATTTCACTATGCTGTACATTCTCACATTGCTGGATGTCATGAAGGGAAAATTAAATATTCCATATTCACCTCAAACTCTAAAACACAAATCTAATCACATTATTCTCAAAACCCAAAATATCTTTGATTCCTCTCTCACATAAAGATAATTGAGGCTATTCAATCTTTTTATTTTATTTTTTACATTTGAATCAGATGGGATATAATTTCTAATTTTTCTGAGTGTACAGTTTGCAGAATCACATTGGTCATGCAGTCACGTATATACACACAGTATTAATAATGTCTATTTCATTCTAATACATATATAACTTTTAATGAAAAAGGTCAACTTTAGTGTCTCCTACTTGAAAAATAGGTAATACAAAAAAGCTATCACAAATTCAACCATACATTCATTTGTATTTTATTAGCAAGGGCTGTATATGCTTACATTCATAAATAATAGTCCACATAAGTATACAACATTACTTGGCCCAAGACCTTTATTCAGATATACAATCTCAGACCCCTTGCAGTGACTCCAAGGCCCCAAGTGTTCCATTCCAAGATCTATAGGATGGAATTTACTGACTATTCCTCAGCTTAGAAATCAAAGCTTCATCAACTGGGAAAGCATGCATCCTCTGCCTTATAATTCATTATAATCTTCAAACACTATATTCATGAATTCAATTCAGTAATTTTTAACAATTTGACAACCTACTCTGCATATCTCTATTTTAAATGTGAAAGAATTCAAGGATTAACAAAATCACCAATGAGTTTACAAATTTATATGAATGCTCTAATTATTTTTAAAAATTATCACACTGTGTTAAATGTATGTTAAGAGAAGAATTATAAATATCGGCTGGGGTTGTAGCTCCGTGGTAGAGCGCTTGGTTGTCTAGCACATATGAGGCACTGGGTTCAATCCTCAGCACCACATTAAAAAAAAAGAAGAAAATTGAAAGTTTAAATTTTTTTTAATTAAAAAAAGACTTATAAATAAAATGTGATGAAAAGGTAAATAAAGGAGTAAGAAACAAGAGTTACAAATAAAGTACCATAAAGGATAAACAAGAGACCATCAAAGAAAAAAAACACTTTCATAAAAGGAGCAAGGTACATTATGAGCAAGACACATTTATTTACTAAAGATTTATTGCAAACTTACATATAGCATTAGAAATCATGACAATAGGTACCTTGGCAAGGTTGGCCTTATGAAAATTCATGCAGCTTATATGTGTAATTTATAACTTATTATAATTTATGCATTTTGCTGAATCTGTTATATATTAATGAAATTTTCCCCAAAAATATTGAGTTGGGGCAAACATGAAATGGCCTTTAACTAGCTCTGACCTTGTATGGTAATTTCCCTTTGTTCAAGCTATTGCCTCTTCTCAAAAAACCCTTTTATTTGTTTATATACTGACCCAGAAAAATCGAAATTGCTTTCACTGCAATGATGAACTTGAAAATAATTCAATGAAATGACGGTGTTTAGATGGATGGAACAGACTGCAACCATTCCAGCATTGTAATTCCAGGAATAACTGCAAATTATTCCATTCCTAAACCAGTAATCCATTGCTATAATGCATCACCATTCATGGTTTAAAAAGAATATATGATCACAAATATAAAATCTGAGCTTGGTTCAACTGGTTGGCTCTTCTACTGGTATTGCCTAGGTTTTCATGTGAATTCACTCATCTGAAGGTCCAAGTGTAGCTGGCAGCTGGATGGTTTCAATCATATATCTGTTACCTCAGAGGAGAATGCAGAACAGCTAATAATTAAATGAGCATCTCTCTCCATGTGGTCTCTCCAGATGGGTTGCTAGACTTCTTTTCTGGTGTCTCAGGATGGTTAAGAGGCAGTACTCCAAAATAGCAAGTTACAATGTACAAGTACTCTTTTATTAAGCCTTGCTCATGTCTCAATGGCTGAAGCAAATCAAATGATAAAGCCCAGGTCAATATGAGACAGATGGGTATGAATCCTAGCAGATGTGACTAATTGGAACAGGCAAAGAAAAGCAAAATTATTTACCCTTCCAAAGCCTTAGTGTTCTCAGACTGCAAGGACTATGTGAAATTAAAAATGTGATGTATTAGGTAAAGTAGCCAGAACAAACACAGCAGATAGAAGAGTCCAATAAATGTTAATTCCTTTTCCTTCATTTCCTCATCTCCCACTCACAAAAAACTCCCCTCAAGAAAGAACCTTAATGATGAAATCACGTTCAATAATTTCTTTATGCAGGGGAAAAAAAACAAGGGGGAGAAATGAATTACATTAGATGGGGTAGAGAGAGAAGATGGGAGGGGAGGGGAAGGGAGGGGGGATAGTAGAGGATAGGAAAGGCAGCAGAATACAACAGACATTAGTATGGCAATATGTAAATTAGTGGATGTGTAACTGATGGGATTCTGCAATCTGTATACGGGGTAAAAATGGGAGTTCATAACCCACTTGAATCAAAGTGTGAAATATGATATGTCAAGAACTATGTAATGTTTTGAACAACCAACAATAAAAATTTAAAAAAATAATTTCTTTATGCATATATTTGCAACTGTAACCATGGACCTTTAGGCTGAACACAATAGGAACTCAGACACTTCTAATTAAGTTTAACACAGAGGGGAAAATATATTCATTTCCGAAGGCTACTGTAACAAAGTACCATAAGTTAGTGCCTTAGCTCACAGTTCTGGAAGCCAGAAGTTTAAAATCAAGTTGTCTGAAGGGTCATGTACATCTGAAGATGCTAGGGAAGAACCTGCTCTATGCTTCTCTCCTGGCTTCTCATAGCCTCAGGCACTCCTTGGCATTTAGATGAATCATTCAGATCCTGTGTCCCTGTCTTTTCAGTCTAAATTTCTTTCTAGTATGGGCACCAGTCAGAATAGGGCCCTGCTAATGACCTCATTTTAATTTGATTACTTCTAGAAAGATCCTATTTTCAAATAAGGTCACACTGAGATACTTGGAACATATATTTAGGAAGAGACACAATTCAGCTCCTAACACATGAAGTATTTTCTTTCAATCCCTCCATAAGTAGTCTGGCCAAAGTTAACTAGCTGAACTATACACAAAGTTGGAAACTGTAACATCAGCAATAACAACAACTCAGCAACAGAGCAGACAGCTCAATCAAAGAAGCACTTCTACAGGGCTTCTGGAACCTGAGCTCTGTAATCCAGGTGGGCAGCAGTAGAGACTCAACTCTAACTACTATTACAGCTCAAAGACTCAAAACAATGAAGCCAGTAGAATAGAAATGGTAATTCTCCCACAACATTACTCTGCAGGATGCTGAGGGCTGAGCTGTGATGTTCCAACTTGACTTGTCAAGACCCTATTACTTGGATCTTAATATATCACTTTGAGACTTTCTCATTGCTGTATAACTTATTTCCTTGAGAACAAGTACTCTCTACTACCAAGATCCATAAGCAGTTATATGCAGTTTTACCAGAACAGTGTTATATTTTTCTAATAGCATCCTAATTTTACTAATTAGCTGACAGGATTTTCAGCTTCACAAATGATGATCATGATGGTAGCAATCAACAACAGAGTAAAATTCCAGAACAGCATTATAGTAGATCTGTCAGTCTTAGATCTGCAGATGGCCAGGTCTGATTTGCAGATGTTGGTTAGTACTTCTAAAATTTCTGAGTACTATTTCAGTAGAAATAAAGGTTCAGAAATGTCTAAATTTTCTTCTGGAAAGTAAATGGAAACTGGACCACTGAGATTTGAGTATGAAGGGAAATATGGTCACTTTTGTACTCTCCAGCCTCTAAAGCCTGAGATGTTCAGGTTACACCCTGTTTCATTCAAGAATCCATCAGTAGAATCCTTTAAGTAGCTTTTTAGTTCCATGTAGAATTTTTCAGTCATCAAAAATTAGATTTCATACAACTTAAAAATTAACATATATTTCTTAAGTAGGGTATAATTAGATTCTAATTACCCAAGGAGGTTTAACTACATATGGATGCAGAAGTAGTATTTTATTTTTATATTCAGTCTCTCTAAGAATCTGTACAAAATATAACAGAGTAGGTCTTTCCTCTTCAAATCAGCATGGATATAGATGGCACTATTATTTATAAAAGATTCAAAATGTCCTAAATAATATGGGGATTATTGAATAACTAATATTTATAAATGGAATATTTCATAGTAATTAAAATTGTAAAAAATATTAAATGAAGTGAAAATGCTTACAATATTACATTAAACATACAAGATAGAACACAAAACTATATACATAGTATGACTGCAATTTTATTTAAAGAGAGGTAAGCAGAGAGAGAAATCAAGAAAAAAACATAGAAAATCTTGAAGAAAATGAAAAACATAACAAAATGTGAAAATTCATCTCTAAGTTGCAGGGTTATAAGAAATTTATACTTTCTTTCAGGAGCTTCTCTGTTTTATCCAACTCTCCAGCAAGAGATATATTTTCACAATCAGAGAAAAATATCATTTTCTAAATTACCATAATAATTTCAGCTCATATATTACAAAAAAGAGGAAGGCCTCCTCACTAAGCAAAGAAGCTTTAAATTCAGAAGATACAAACTTCCACAAAAATTATTTTATTAAAAAGACAGAAACCACATAGAAATATAAGGCTAATAAATATAGTTTTGTGTTATTCCTAGGATGCTAAAAATTACTGCTAGACAACTAGTAGAAATAATGGAATCTTTGATAGCACGGATAAATTAAAGGCTACCGAAGGTGCCCTCTAGTACTGACACTTATTCACATTAAGCTAACTGTGAAGGAAGCAAACACACACCATCATTATTTTTGTCCAGACTCTTAAATGCCAGCTTCATTTTTTTCTCATGGTCTTCAAGGTACCACACAAATTCTTCAAAGTCCAATCCTGAATCCTGATTGGCATCTCCTGCCTTAAGAATATCCTACAAAAGTAAAGAAAATCGTTGTAGAAGTATATTATAAGTCAAGTCACTATACCATGTGAGCATTTGTACATTTCACTTAGAGTAATTACGATTGCCATAAGCATCCATTATCTATGTTTTCTGTCACAACTACAAAGTACATTAAGAAATTTTTAAATCTGTGTATCAAGTGGTATTTTTTAATTTGTGCAATAGTAGAGTCAATAGCTATTGTGTCATCTCAAATAATTATGAACTTTAGTAAATAAGTATTTGCCTGAGTTAAATAATGAATGTCAAGTCCCTCACAGGAATAAACATAACACATAGCCTTTGCCATCAGGAATAAAATTTGAACTACATGTGATAAAATATGTGAAATTCTAGTATATCCCCTAGCTTATTGGTTTGAGACCTAGCCTTGTAAAATAAGAATGGGAACTAGATACTGATGGTGTCTATTATAAAATATGGTATCCATAGGCCCTTAATTTCAAAAAATTATGTAATTCATAATTAACTTTTACTGAATTGAAAAATAAATACCATGAGCTGAGAACTGGACTTGTGCTAGGATAAGAAAACAAGTCAGAGGCAAAGTTAAGACTAAAAGATACAACCCATTACCAAAGACAATATGTTAGGTGACATAATGGGAATATATTCAAGGTACAGAAAGGTTTGGAGAGGCTCTGGAGAGTCTTCACAGAGGAAGACTGCTTGAGCCAATACTTGCAAAGAAAAATAGGCATTAGAACAATGAATCCAAGAATCTGTGACAGTACTTGCATGGAGGCAGAACAGATGCTAATTAGAAAAAAACATGGAATAATAATAACAGTAGTGATAATAGCTAATATTTGTTGAGCATTTACTTCTAAGCACCTTATATGTATAAACTCATTTAATATTCATAACAAACTCTGTATAGTTCCAATTTGCTAAGGACAAAATACATAGAAGAAAAATAGATCAGAAAAGCTGGGGAGAGACCATGAGAAGGCTTATATGCCACAAAAAGGATTTCAAATTAATTCTCCAGGTTAGTAATTCCCAGTAAGTAGGATACATATAGTATATACATGAAAATTGTGTTAAATTGCACTAAATCACAGGGTAATAAAATTATTCCTCTCTCAATTATCTTTCAATACTTGTAATCATATCATGGAAATTATCTCAAATTTGTTATAATATGCCTCAAAACTTGACAACATTTCACAGAAAAAAATCAGAGGGGATGCCTCTACTTCATTAGACAATATGGTATTTCATCACAATTTAAGAATACTAATTTATTTTCAGTTTATTTATTTTATGCTTACTTTTAATCTACTAGCTTTCTACTTATTCCAGAGACAATGTTTTGTGTTAAAATTAATTCTTGTGAGTGATGTCATCAAGGTGATGAAATAAAAAGCCTCAGGTTCCCCTCTCTGCCACCAGAAACTTCAACTAGCAACTAGTCATAGATAAGAACATCTTTTTTGAAATCCCTGCTACTTGAAAGCAAGCTTGGAACACCTGCATGGCTAAATGAAAACTGAATTAGAAAGTAAAAAGAACAGTCTCACTTCAGGTATGCTGTCTCTTCCCCTCCCCCAAGTTGGCACAATGCCAGGTAGAATTCCATTTCTGCAGAAAGAAAAGGGAACCAGAAGCAGTCATCCAGCTTCCCTGGTATTCTAAGACACTTACCAGGAAGCCCACTCAACTCTCATCTCACAAGGAACACTGCAGGTAGCAGCATGGCTAGACTACTGAGGGCCCAGTAGGAGGGAAAAAAAGAGGCTGGTACTATAGTAATTAGTGTGTGATTCTTCATGGTATCTCCATGTTACTGCCAGCTATGGCATTTGATCAAAGACAACAGTCAACTTTGATCAAAGAAAATAGCTTATCTGCAAAGCTGAGCTGGGTGTCTTCAGAAACATGGTAAGAAATTCAACCTAGTTCGAGATAGCTGTGCACCATGCCCAGCCTCAGAGCCCACTCCAACAATCCCATACATGAAGGGAGATGCTTGCCCCTACCCATTTCAAAAAAGCATAGGGGTTAGACCTGACGGACACAGGAAGTCAAGCAGTGGTTCCATTCAGCCAAAAAGCCTCCCCTGCCAGGTGCAGTGGTTCATCATGTCTATAACCCCAGAAACTCAGGAGGCTGAGGCAGGAGGATTGCAAGTTCAAGGCCAACCTCAGCAACTCAGTGAAACCCTCAGTAATTTAGCAAGACCGTATCTCAAAATAAAAAGGGCTGGGGATGTAGTTCAGTGGTAAAGCACCCGTGGGTTCAATCCCCAGTATAAAGGGCACGGGAGGATGGCCTTCCCTAAAACCTTGCCAAGGCAGGGAGAATACCACCTCAAGCATTTTGGAGAGCATAAAGGGCTATACTTGCATGACCTAAGAGATCAAACAGCCACTAACTCAGCCAAAAGCCTACCCCATGGCTCCACCCTACAAGAAGTCAATACTCAATGGTATATTTTCTAAGGAACATAGCCTCACCTGTCCCAAGCAGTGACTCCTCCTAAATTTGGAGCTCAGCATGCAGCCTGCCAACTACAGATCCCAAATAGGGAATTTTCCAGCCAAGGAATACATACTGTGACTGTCACTGAAGTACTCTGCCAGGAGCATGGCCCAACAGCAGAGCAAAGATAGCACTACCAATTAGAGAACCTGAAACAAGCTCTGCCTGCCTAGGGTAATCACCACCTGGTCCTTTCAAAATCACAGGCTAAACTAAATAGTGACCATCTAGTCCCTGACAAAGAACATCTATAAAGGCTAGAAGAGGGGGTTATCTCCTCAAATTCACAAACGGCAATGCAAGGAGATAAGAATTACAAAGAATTAGGGAACCATGATATCTCAAAAGAAACCAGCAAGGCTCTGATAATAGACTCTATGAAAGTATAGATCTATGAAGGGCTATTAGTCACCTTTGCATTACTGTAACAAAATACCTAAGGCAGATAATGTATGAAGAGACAGGTTTATTTAGCTCATAGTTTTGGAGATTCAAAAATCAATGATTGGGCACCTACATTGGTTTGGCCTCTGGTGAGGGTGGCAGATGATGGCACATTATGGCAGAAATATATGTAGAAGCAAACAGTCATATCCCAAACCAGAGCGCAAAGAAAGAGAGGACAGGGGTCCCACAATCCTTTTTGAGGGAATTTCCACAACGACATAAGGATCTCCACAAGGTCCATCTTCTTAAAGTACCTCCTAACACCTCCATCTTATGGACCAAGGTTTTAACATGTGGACCCTTAGAGGACATTCAAACCACATCCAAATCATAGGAATGACTGACAAAAAAATGGAATAATCCTCTTAAAGAAGTTCAGTAAAGCACTAGAATATATGAATATAAAATGCAATGAAATAAGAAAAACAATATACATGGGCTGGGGCTCAGTGGTAGAGCGCTTGCCTCTCATATGTGAGGGGCTGGATTCCATCCTTGGTACCACATAAAAATAAATAAAGATACTACGTGTTCATCTACAACTAAAAAATATTAAAAAGAAAAAAACAATATGCAAAGCAAGCGGTTTGACAAAAAATTAGAAACAAGAAAAAAGAACCAAAGAAAACTCTTCAAAATGAATAATACAATGATACAACTGAAAATTTCAACAAAAAACTTCTACAGCCAATTGAAGCAGAAGAAAGAATCAATGACCTGTAAAACAGAATATTTCACTTTATCCTATCAAAGGAGCAAAAATGCAAAACAACAAAGAAAGCATATAGCAATTATAGGAACCTAATGAGAGACCACAAATCTTCACATAATAGGAGCTGCAGAAAGTGAAGGGGAGAAGAAGGAGAAAGTATATTTAAAGATAATGGCTGAAAACTTCTCAAATCTGTGGGTAGATTCCAACATCCAGGTGCAGGAAGCTCAGAGATCTCCAATTAAATTCAAGTCAAAGAAACATAATAATCAAACTATCAAAAATCAAAAATAAAGAAAAAGGGCTGGGGTTGTGGCTCAGTGGTAGAGCACTTGTCTAGCATGTGCTAGGCACTGGGTTCAATTCTCAGCACCACATATAAATAAGTAAATAAAATAAAGATCTATGAACAGATAATAAAAAATATAAAGAAAGAAAGAAAGAAAAAATTCTGAGAATAGTAAGAGATAAGAAATATATTATATACAAAGGAATGTCAAAACAGCTATCAAAATATTTCTCAGCAGAAACCCTGTAGGCCAGCAGAGAATGATATGAGATATTCAAAGCACCCAAAGAAAAAATTGCCAACCAAGAATATTTTCCCCAACAAAGCTGTCTTTAAGAAATGAGGAAGAGATAGGTACACTGGCATAGGTCTGGAATCCCAGCAGCTCAGGAGACTGAGATAAGGATTGCAAATTCAAAGCCAGCCTCAGCAACTTAGCAAGGCCCTAAGCAACTTAATGGGACTGTCTCAAAATTTTTACAAAATTCAAAAAGAGGGCTTGGGATGTAGCTCAATAGTAAATTGCCCCTGGTTCAATCCCTAGTACCAAAAAGAAGAAATAGAAATAGAAATAAAAGCTAAGGAAGTTCATCACCACTAGACCTGCCTTATAGGAATTTCTAAAGGAAATTATTTAAGTTGAAACAAGAGACTGCTAATTGGTAACACAAAACAAGAAAAATAACTCAATGGTATAAATGAAAAAGAACCATATTCAGAATATTCTAGGACTGTAATGATGGCATATGCAGCAATATTGACTCTAGTAAAAGGGCAAAAAGATAAAACTATTAATAACAACCATAGCTAAAATAAATTATCAAAGGGTACACATTATGAAATGATGTAAATTCTTACATCAAAAACAGAATTGTGAAGAGTGGAGGAAAACTGCAGAGTTGTTGTATGCAATCAATGTTAAACTATTATCAGCTTGACCTAAACTATTGTAAGACGTTCTGTCAGCCCCATGTTAACCACACAAAAAAATTATGTTTGGTAAAAGAACAAAACAAAAATAGAAAGGATTCAAAGCATACCAGTACAGAAATGATCAAACTGCAAAGGAAGACAGTGAGAGAGAAACAAAGTTTTAAACAACCAGGAAACAACAAACAAAATGACATTAGCATGTCTTGCCTATTAATAATTTAAGTGGATTAAATTCTCTAATAAAGACACAGAGCATCTGGGGGGATGGGATGATTAAATGAATTCTAGATAGGGCAAAGGGGAAGAAGCGGGGAAGGAAGGGGGCATAGAGGTAGGAAAGATGGTGGAACGCAATGGTTTTCATTACCCTAAGTACATGTATGAAGACACAAAGGATGTGACTCTACTTTGTGTACAACCAGAGATATGAAAAATCGTCCTCTATATGTGTAATTGAATTGTAATGCATTCTGTTGTCATATATAATAAATAAAAAATTTTAAAAAATAAATTTTAAAAATATTAATAATCAAAAAAATTAAGATCAAAAATGTCTTTTCAATCAAAAGGATTGAAATCATGAAGAAATGTTATTAAATTGTATTGTAATATGTGAAATAGAAAAAAATAGATTTTAGGAAATTATGAAGATTCATATGTTAATATAAAACATTTCTAGTGTTTTGAGGCATCTCCATTCTGCTTCCCAGAGTGACTGCAATAATTTGTAGTCCCACAACAATGTATCAAAATGAACTCAACTTTTATGTACCTTTTCTGCCACATCTTCATCAGCATTTATTATTGTATTCTTGGTCACTGCCATTCTGACTGGAGTAACATGACATTTTAATATAGTTGGGGAAGTGGAACATTTTTTCATATACTTGTTGGCCATTTGTGTTTCTCCTTTTGAGAAGTGTCCCTTTTGTTCTTTTGTCCACTTATTGACTGGGTTTTTTGTTTGTTTGGTAAACTTTTTTGAGATCTTTATATTCTGGATATTAAACCCCTCTAAACGGAACAGTTGACAAAGATTTTCTCCCATGCTCTACGCTGTCTCTTTGTGCTCTTACTAACTTCTTTTGCCATGTAGAAGCTTTTCAATTTGATGTTATTCCACTAATAGATTCTTGGTTTTATTTCTTAAGCTTAGGAGTCTTGTTAAAGAAGTCAGTGCCCATATCAATATGTTGAAGTGTTGACTTTATGTTTTCTTCTAGAAGGTGCAGAGTTTCTGATCTAATTCCTAAGTCTTTGGTCCACTTTATTTGACTTTTGTGCAGGATCAAAAATAGGGATCTAGTTTTATGACTGGTTTTTTTTTTGAAAGACTCAACTATTTGTTGTCTACTTAAGACACCACACTTTTAAGGATACCCATAGACTAAAAGTGAAAGAATGGGAAAATATGCTCAATGCAAATAAAAACAAAACAAAAAGGCAAATATATCTATCAGATGACATAAACTTTAAGTCAAAAATTATAAAAAGAGACAAGGATATTAAGTAACAACAAAGGGGCCAACCAATCAAGAGGATATAACAATTAAAACATTCATACAACACTGAAGCACCTAAATATATAAAACAAATATCAAAGGATCTGAAGGGAGAGAGAAAGTACAATTCAATGATAGGGTATATACCTCACTTTCTATATTGGACAGATTACCCAGACAGGTAATAAATAAATAAACAATTGAGCGTGAACAATACTTTCAACCAAATGGACCTAACAGATATATACAGAACATTCCATTCAACAACAACAAAATATTCATTCTTCTCAAATACAAATGGAACATTCTCCAGGATAGATTCACATGTTTAGGCACAAATAAGCCTTAGCAAATTTAAGAAGACCGAAATAATATCAAGTACTTTTTATATTCACAATAACAGAAGGAATTTCAGAAAATTCACAGAACAGGTAAAGTTAAACAAACTAATGTTCCTTTAACTAGACTAAGAGAGAAGAAATGTCATGAATAAATGAAATCAGAAATGTCAGAGAAAATATTACAACTGTACCAAAAAATTACAAATGATGATACTATACAAATGAGATCCTATAAACATTATATGCCAACAAATTGGGTATCCTAAAAGAAATAGATAAATTCCTACACAATCTACCAAGACTGAATCATAAAGAAATTGAAAATCTGATTAGACCAATAATGAGTAAAGATATTTAATTTGTATTAAAAAGGGGACCCTGATGGCTTCAGGTTTAAAATACTTTTTATTGGTATGGAGGATTAGATCCAGTGGTATTCTACCATTACATTGCTAGTCCTTCTTATTTTTTGATAAAGGGTCTCACTAAATTGCTTAGGCTGAACTTGAACTTGTGATCTCCCTGCTGTATTTTCTCCTAAGTCACTGAGATCATAGGCATGTGTCCTCATATCCAGCTGCTACCAAATGTTTAAAGAAGAACTAATACTAGTTGTTTTCAAACTCTTACATGAAATTGGGACCTATCTTATTCAAACCATGTACAAAATTAACTCAAAATAAATTAAAAACTTAAACATCAGAACTAAAGCTATTAAACTACAAAAGAAAACACACAATAAAACTATATGACATTGGACAATGATTTCTTAGATTTGGTTCCAAAATGGCAGAAATTACCATTAATCCAGCAATTCTCTTTCTGCACAAACACTAGAAAGAGTTAAAGGCAGTATCTCAAAGAGATATTTATGCACCTATCTTCACAGCAGTATTAGCCACAATAATAGTATTAGCCATAATAATATATATTTAAATATGTGTGTGTGTGTGTGTGTGTGTAAAATGCCAAAAAAAAACCCCTAACAAAACACTAAATAACCTAATTTAAAAATAAGCAAAGGACTTGAATAGACCTTTCTCGAAAGAACAGACACTTCTCCAAAGAAGATAAACAAATGACTAGTAAGTACATGAAAAGAAACTCAACATCATTAACCATTAAGGAAATGCACACCTGAAATACAATTAAATACCACCTCATACCAATTTGGATGGCTACTACTTAAAAAAATAATGTCAGCAAGCATATGAAATTTGAACACTTTTGCACCACTGGTGGAAATGTAACATGATATAGCTACTATGGAAAATTTGTCTGGCAGTTCCTCGAAAAGTTAAATGCAGTATTACTATTGATCAGCAATTCCATTTCTGGGCATATAAGTGAAAGAATTAAAAACAAGATCTAAAAGAGATATTTAAACACCTAAGTTCAAAGCAGTATTAGCCACAGTAACCACAACACAAAATAACACAAGTGTCCATCAACAAATAGTTAAAATGCGGTATATACATACAATAGAACATTATTAATCCTTAAAAATGAAGGAAATTCTGAGATATGCTACAACATATCTTGAAGACATTATGGTAAGTGGAATTAGCGAGTCACAAAAAAGACAAATATGTATGATTACATTGATATGAGATATTTAGGAGTAGTCAAAATTATAGAGGCAAAGAGTATAATGCTGGTGGTCAGATTTAGGGGACAATTGAGGAGTTATTGTTTAACGGATATAGAGTTCCAGTTTTGTAAGATGAAAAGAGTTCTAGAAATGGATGGTGGAGATTATTGAACAACAATATGAATTCTTTAATACCATTGCACTGTATACTTAAAAATGGTTAAGGTGGTACATTTAGTGTTATGTGTATTTTACACTACAAAATCGAAAAAAATATAATTAGCACAAAATTAATATTAAACAAATTCAAGGCTCTACAGATTTATTCCCAAAAGATAAATATCAAAATTTAAAAAATTTGTAATGTTGACAAAAATTCTTTTTAAGAACCTGCTACTTGCTTGTGATTTTAAGTTTTCTGCTAAGAAACAAGAAAGGACCCCATAAATGTACAACGTGATTGTCTCAAAGGTGAGGGATTGTGATGTTCTGACCCTCTTCACCTTTGAAATAAGGCAAATCTCCTTCATTTGAAGGCAGTACATATATGAAGACACGAATGGTGTGAAAATACTTGGTGTACAATCAGTGACTTGAAAAATTGTGCTATATATGTGTAACATGAAATGAATTGCATTCTGCTATCGTGTATAACAAATTAGAATACATAATTTAAGGCAGATCTTCCTACGTCTGGCCCCAAAACTAAATAAATAAGGGTGTAGATGGTTTGGACCTTCTTAACAAAACAAAACAAAAATCCTCACTGAGAGAGAGCTAAAATGGATAGGAGTAACATCTGAAGGTTGTTTAGCATTGATGGAAGGAAAACAAATTTGATATTCTGAAACTTCGGCCTAAATAGTTGTTGAAGTATCAAGTCAAGACCAGCCTAGAGAAGAAAGACATCTGTATTTTAGGCAACATAATAAAACAATAGGCTGAAATGTAAACGCTTTGATTAAGGTCTGACTCCCCTTCACCTTTGGTGTGGATGTCAGGAAACAGCAGCTCTGGGACACCCATTGTGCCTATTGTTTGGAGAAGACCTTCAAGCTAAGAACCTCTTGAGAAAAGACAGACCTTATTTTTCACTTATGCACTCACGATGACTGACACCCCCTCGAGGTGTTCTGTGCAGGTTCAGTAAAAGTTCAGTGAGTCGCCAGAAACTCACTCGCAATCTCCCCCCGACACACACACACACACACACACACACACACACACACAGATTTTTGTCCTCTCATCACTGTGTTAAGGCTAAGTGATTCTTTTGAGAAGGGTGAGAACCTTCTATACAGAGCTGCGTTATTCTGCGCGATGCTCGCAGAGAGGCCCAACCTTACTTCTTGGGCCTTTGAAAGAGGCTCTGGAAAGGACGGCAAGTCGGGCACCACCCAATGCCCAAAGCCTCTCCAGACTCCCAGAGCTCTCGGTCGCTCACCTTCTCCGACTCCTTGCCAAAGGAGGAGCTCCAGTATTCCAGCCCCTCCTTGAGCTCCTTGATATCCACCACGCCGTCCCCGTTGCGGTCCAAGTCTTCGAAGAGGATCTGGTAGCGGAAATAATCATCCTCACTCTGACAGGCCGCCTCGGGCAGCACGAAGCCCCGCAGCCAGCGAAGCATTGCGGGTCCGTTGGCGGCCAGGACCCCCACGCGACTGCGCCACCTGTCGCCGCCTCCACGACGCCAGGCTGCCCGGGGCGGCGAATCCGCGCCGGGGCCGTGCCGGCTGCAACCGCCTGGCGGAGCCGTGGCGGTTCGGAGCTGCCACGGGCCTGGGAGTCCGCGCTGGCGGCCTCTCCGACGCTGCTGAGAAGACCCCCTACGGAACCTGGGGAGCGCCGCGGGTGGGACGCCCGGCCCAGGCGCCGCGGGAGAGTCTTCCCGCCCCGGAAGTTGGAAGTAGAAGCTCCCAGGGCTGCAGCACCCGGGACCCAGCATGGTCGGAAGGGTAGTGGACGCCCAGCCCAGCGAAGTTTGGGGGACCTTGAAAGAGGCCTTTGGAGATCTACAATCTCCTGGTACAAACTCAGTGCTTCAGCCAAGTGACTGCGGCTGCGAAGCCGATCTGAGGGGTGTGAAGCGCGGATCTGCTCCCAGGGGTCAGGGAAGACCAGCACCTAAGCATCTGGACCCCGCTGCCCTTCCCGGACAGGTCTGAAGACTGGAGGAAGGAACCCTTGTTCCTGTCCTCTGCTGGTGTTTTTCCTCATCTTCACAGGACTCTTCCTTCTTGAGGATTACTCTTTTCAACCACACCACCGTTACCTGCCTTAGCACTTGCCTAGCATGCAGTAGGACCTAATTCCATCCCAGCACCACACAAAAAGAAAGAAAAGAAAACAAAGTGACCAAATTTTAAAAATACACATTAATTCATTTGAATAAGTTTAGAAATTAAAAATAGAACAGAATGCTATTAATAAAGCTTTGGAAACTTTGTTGGGTGTTTATAATTATAAAAGACCTTTTTTTTCTTTAAAAGATAAATAATTGTCAAATATACTATATTGTGGAGCTTATAACATGTAGAAATAAACTGACAAAAAAAATGAGGGGAAGGAGAACAAGGAAGTATATGGTTAAAAGTTATTTACATTATATATTGAGTAGTCTACATTTTTAAAATGTATATAAACCCTAGGGCAAGGGTAAACGTAAGTTAAAAGTGAAGAAATAGACAAAGAAATGCTATGCAAAGACTAGTCATGAGAAAGCCTGAGTTGACTATCTTAATATCAGTCAAAGAAGATTTCAAGACAAGGAAGACATTTTCAAAATTGGTATGCAACTTAATGGCAAAGCTTCAAAATACATGAAGCAAAAACTGATAAACTGAAAAGAGAAGTGATACATTTACAACTAGAGATGTCAATATCTTTCTCACAGAAACTGACAGAATAAACAGAAAGTAACAAGGATACATGAGACTTTAATAACAAGATCAACTAATTGACTTAAAGAACAACTACATGCAACAGCAGAATACGAATTATATCCAGTTGCACATGTAAAATCACTAAGACCATTTACTGGCACATGAAACAAGGCAGTAAGTTTTAAATGATTGAATTCATACAGAGAATAGTCTCTGACCACAATGGAATTAAATTCAAAATCAATTACAAATATCTACTCAGAAATACCCAAATGTGGTGCAATTAAATAATTTAAAATGATAGAGCAAAGAAGAAATCTCATAGGAAATTAGAAAATATTTTTGAATAATTATGAAAGTGTGTCAGAATATAATATAATATGACAGGATGCAGCTAAAGTAATGCCTAGAATTTATTTTATAGTCTTAGATATTTGAATTAGAAAACAAGAAGGTTTAAAATCCGTGATCTAATGTTCCATTTTAAGAAACTAGAAAAAGAGCACACGAATCCCAAATAAACAAAAAGAATCAATAATAAAGATGTGAAATAAATGAAATAAAAGACAAGCTTGGAGAAACTAAGGGAAGCTTGAGAAAACTTGTTAAAACCAAAAGCTAATCCTTTGATTAAATTGATCAACCTATGACTAGACAAATCAAGAACGCTTGCCTAGCATTCTCAAGGAACTGAGTTTGATCCCAACACTGCAAAAGAAAAGAAAAAAAAAAAACATAAAAGCATAAATTACCAATATTAAGGAGATATCACTACAAATTCTACACATGTACATTACAAATGTCATTATGCCAATATATTTGACAACTTAGATGGAATGGAGACCCTTCATTGAAAGACATTAACAAAGATATCAGCTCTCTCCAATTTGATCTGGAGATTCAATGCAATACAATCTAAATCCCAGCAGATTTTTTTGTAGAAACTGATACACGGATTCTAAAATTTACATAAAAATACAAAGAATGCCAAATAGCTGAAATAATTTAGAAAAAAGAGGTTTCAATTACATATGGTTCATTGATTTTCAACAATATTAATTCAATTAAATGATTAAAGGATACAATGATGCTAGAACAAGATGCCCATAAAGAAAAATCTTTTCGAACTTTTGCCTTGAAAATATACTATTAAGAAAATGGAAAGCTTAGGCAGAGACCAGAGAAAAAAAATGCAATATGTATATCTAACAAAACACTTGTATCCAAAAATACTAATACATGCAATAAAATACTACAATAATAAATAAATACAATAAAATAAAAAGATGGAATCAAGTTTTTCAAATGGCCAAAAGATCCAAACAGACAATCCACCAAAGAAGATATAGAATGGCTAGTAAGTATTAGGAAGTCAAAATCTTTAGTCTATATGAAAATGTTAAGTTAAAAACCACCCATAAGTTACAACGACAGTGCTCGCTTCAGTAGCACATGTACTAAAATTGGAACGATACAGAGAAGACTAGCATGGCCCCTGTGCAAGGATGATAAGCAAATTCGTGAAGCGTTCCATAAAAAAAAAGTTTCAACAACATACCCACTAACATAGATAAAATCGAACAGACTAACTATATAAAGTTTTCTGAAAATGCAGAACAACTAAAACCATAATATATTGCTGGTGAGAATTTAAAGTAGTCACTTATAAAACATTTGGCAGTTCCTCCTAAGTGAAGCATATACTTGGTATATGTTATAGTGTATATCCCCTCCAAAATTCAGGTATGGCTAATGTGATGGTATTAAGAGGTGATGCCTTAATAGGGAAACTAGGCCATGAGTTCCCTTTCCTTAATGAGAGTAAATTCCTTGTATAAGAGGCTTCATGCAGCTTTTAGCTATCACTTGCCCTTCTACCTTCTGTCATATAAAGATACTTCCAAAAAGGCCCTCACCAGACACTATATAACAGTTCTTGGATGGCCATAGCTTCTGTAACTGTGAGAAAAAAAAATTGTTTTTTACCCAGTGTCAGATATGCTGTTGTAGCAGCACAAAACAGGCTGTCAGTATATAACCAAAGAAATGAAAATATGTGTTAAAAAAAGTACACTAATGTTCACAGCAGCTTTATTTATAATAGCCAAAACCTGGAAGAAACCCAAGTGTTCTTTAACAGATAAATATATAAACAAATTGTGGCTTCTTGGTGCAATGGATTACTATTACTATTACTGCTGCTGCTATTTCTACTACTACTAATACTACTACTACTACACACACATGCACACACATGAATGGGATACTGGTACACATTAGAAGTCAGAATGTGATAGTGGTTACAAAGGCATGTACTTTTGTCAAAACTTGTAACACTGTACACTTGAAAGAATATTTTATTAAATACAAATCAAGCTGAATTTAAAAGTTAAGCAACTACTTTTCCCATCCACATCCCACACTGGCAGTGGGAATGGGGTTCCCCTTGGAAGAATGAGCTGGTTGAGAGATAAAAGCTAAGAGAGTACAACAGCGAAAAAACCAAACACAGAAATAGTTTCAAAAGCTGGGACAGGGGGATGGGGCTGAAGCTGGGCTCAGCGGTAGTGCACTTGCCTAGCACGTGCAGGGCCCTGGGTTCGAACCTCAGCATCACATAAAAGTGTCCAACTACAACTAAAAAAAAAAAGGGGGCAGGACGGGCAAGGTGATCAGATGGATCAAGCTTCTGGCCAAATGGCAACGTGGCTGGCACCTGCTTTATTTATATCAGAAAACATCAAAGGCCTTCCATAGAATGTTCTTCTCTAAAATAAGGATTAAAGGTAGACTTTTCATTTTCTAACAGGTTATGCCATCTCCAGAGCTACTATGAGGAACCTTCCTAACAGAGCAGAGGAAAAGGTCACGTGCATTGAACCATTTATTGCATGGGAGAGCCACAGAAAGTTCCCAATGCCAGGCCTATCTCTCACTGGCTTCCATGCCAAGAGAAGATCCTCGTGTATTTCACAGATGGCTTTCTGCAACTAAATATTGTTGAACACTACTAAATATTTGTGGAGAAATTTCATAGATACCTTGAGGCAAATTTGACAGTGTGAATTGCAGCTGCAGCAACTTTCTGAACTCTGAATTGCTGCTGTATTCAACACATTAGTCTAGTGCGGGGTTACCATATGTTTTTTGTTCGTTTTTTGTTTTTGTTTTTGTTTTAAGAAAGAGCCAAATAGTAAATATTTTAGGCCATACAGGGTCTCTATTCATCCTTGTTTGTGTTATAACACTAACTTTGAAAGGGAAACTTAGAAATTGGATTTAATTAACATTTAGAACATCAATTTATCAAAAGACTTAAGAGCTGGGAGTAGTGGCACATGCCTGTAATCCCAGCAACTTGGGAGGCTGAGACAGGAGGAATGTAATTTCAAGGCCAGTCTCAACCACTTAGCAACACCCTCACAACTTATTGAGATCCTGTCTCAAAAATAGAAAATAAAAAGGGCTGGAGGTGTAGGGCAGTGGTAAAACATCCCTATAGTAAATCCCTCCCCACTACCCTCCATCAGCTGGCAGTCTGAAAGTTTGCTGGGCCTCCCCCACTCCTCCTGCTCTTGAGGCTGATTGGCTGGGTCGTGTGGGGGGAGCCAAAAAAAGTCCCCCAATGAGCAGCTCCGTGGTCTGAAAGGGCAGGGAAACAGCCCAATGAGCATCACCGCAGAGGAGCCAATCAGCTAGATGTTGCTGGGGCCGCTGTGAGCCAATCATCAGCTGGCAGTCTGAAAGGGTGGGGAAATAGCTCAATGAGCATCACCACAGAGGAGCCAATCAGCTAGAAGTTGCTGGGGCCACTGTGAGCCAATCATCAGCTGGCAGTCTGAAAGTTTGCTGGGGCCCCTTCGGCTGTGGCTCTTAACATCTCCCCCTCTCTGTTTAAACAACAAGCATGTGGCTTAGGGACCGTGCCTGCCTTAGGTTGTCCAATAGTACATATGGTCCTTACCCATTATCGGATGAGCTGACCTCAAGGCGTCAGCCTCCTGTCTTAGGTTGGTACCATTGCAATTGGATCTTACCCGTCACTGACTACCAGTCCAGTATACAGCCACACCTGTAGATAGGTCTTTGTATCAGCGGGGGGGGGGTGAGGTTCTTTGTCTCACCTCTGTTGGTCCCCAAATTTTAGCTGAAGGACCATGACAAGCAGAAGGGAGGAAGATACACCAAGCCAATTGACGGTTCCTTTTGGAAAAATTGTACCACTGATGACATCATCAGCAAAAATACCCCAACACTACCACAAGTCGCTGCACCAACAGATAGTTCACAATGCATACAAGTGAGTTCACAATGCATACAAGTGATACATAGTCCAGGCAAGTTTTGCAAGCAGTTCAGTGATGGCTATTGCAGAAGCTGTAGATTGGTTTTATTTTTGTCTTCACCGGCACTGGGATGAAGATAGGAATTCTGGCAATAATAGCTAAAGAAAAAATTATGTAACATTCCAGAAGGCATTAAAAGAAAACAATTTTCTTAACAATTTACATTGTCTTGAAGAGAATTATTAAATATAATGAAAAGGAAAGGTGAAAGTAAACAAACAGATCTGTTAACCTTCTTTTTTGTTCACATTTTAAAACAATCCTCAACAGCTGTTTACCCAATTTAAATTAAGCCATTTAAATCACTTGAATAAAAAAAAATTATTTGGATCCATTTTTTCATGAGTGCTCATCATATATGATATATAGACATACGTACATTCAAACATATAACACAAAACACAAGTGTGCACACATAATATAATACATACAACACATAACATAATAGTAAAGGCCTTATAACTTTTTACAGGTGAAATTTCCATTGCAATGTTTAAAAACTCTATATTCAAAAAATAGAACTGATCAGCAAAACATTAACCTAGGTCTGTATGAGCTCAAAAAACAAAATAGAACTTCATGATGTGGGAAAGGGCAATAATAAAATAGATATTGAAAAAAGCATCCTGGTTCTGTTGCAGATGTAAGAATAACCAAACTGGAGTTTTGGATATCAGTTGTTATGGATTTGAGCCAAATCATCTTCTTTTTGGTCTGTAGAAATCGCTTTAGTTAATCTCTCTGGAATCCAAATCAGCTGCTGTTCTCCCTGTGGAAACACACAAACAGACCCCCGACTCCAGACAATTACTGGGTCAGGACCTTTCCATTGTCCTGTTAGAATATCCTTCCAAAGTACCTTGGGCTTATGTACATTTTTTGGACACATATGCCTTTCCACAGCACTAAGCCCTGATGAATCCAAATTTAAAAAGTTTAGAGTAAAAAGGGTTATTTTAAGTTTATCTTTGGGGAATATATACCCCTTCCCAATTCCTTCTTTTTGCTTTAATAAGTACATTTTAATAGTTTGATGAGCTCTTTCAACTATGCCTTGTCCCTGTGGATTGTAGGGGATTCCTGTTATATGAGTAATGCCAAATGATGAGCAAAATTGTTTAAAAGAGGTAGAAGTATAACCAGGGGCATTATCTGTTTTTAACTGTTTTGGAATGCCCACAGTGGCAAAATTTTGTAAGCAATGAGCTATAACATCTTTAGTTTTTTCTCTGGCATGAAGGGAGCCCATCAAAAATCCAGAAGATCAACTGTAACATGCAAATATTTTAATTTTCCAAATTCTGTCAAGTGTGTGACATCCATCTGCCAAATATGGTTAGGTATCAATCCTCTAGGATTGACTCCAAGATTAACTTGTGGTAAAAAGGTCACACAATTTTGACATTGTTTTATTATTTGTCTAGCTTGTTCCTTAGTTATTTTAAAATGCTTTTGTAAAGTATTAGCATTGACATGGAACTTTTTATGAAAATTTGTAGCTTCTTCTAGCGTAGAGAAAATATGTATGTCATGTGTAGTTTTATCTGCTAAATCATTGCCCAAACTAAGGGCTCCAGGCAATCCTGTATGTGCCCTGATATGTCCTATAAAGAATGGATCTTTTCTGTCCCAGATTAGACTTTGTATAGTGGAAAGCAAAGAGAAAACAGTAGAGGAAGGAGAAATCCTACCAGCATCTTCAAGGGATACTATAGCATTAACTATATACTGACTATCGGAAAATAAATTAAATACAGAATCTTTAAACATCACAAAAGCTTGTAATACTGCATTAAGCTCTACCTTTTGAGCTGATTGTTTGGGTACTAAAAATGTAAAAGTTTGATCAGGTGTAACTATTGCTGCTGTACCATTATTTGACCCATCAGAGAATATATTTGGAGCATTCATGATAGGTATTTTTCTTGTCATTTTTGGAAAAATTACAGGATGCCATGACCAAAAAGACAATAAAGGATTAGATGGTAAGTGGTTATCAAACGAAACATTAGATTTGCCCACGATTATTGCCCAAGTATTTAACTCATTAGCTAACTCATCTATTTGATTCATAGTATATGGAGTAATGATTTTATTGGGAGAAATTCCAAACACTCCCTTTGCTGCTTTTATTCCTTTGAGTATTAATTGTCCTACAGCCTCAGGATACCTAGTAAGAATAGTGTTAGGAGAATAAGATAAATGTACCCATAATAATGGACCTTCTTGCCAAAATACTCCTGTAGGAATATTTTTTGTTGGTAGTACAATAAATAATTGCCACAGTCTGGCTGGGCACAAAATCATGAGCCACTCAAGCAGGAACAAACTTAATTTTTTGAAACTGCCGCCAATACCCAGCATGCACCCGGGGAAGATTGCCGATCCATGCACACAGCGTTCTCCGGGATCCCAAGAGGAAGTTTCTCCTCTGGAATTCCCTCCTACTGCACTTCCCCAATCAATGGGAACTCTCCAGGAGTCCCGTAGCAGGCTGAGGTGGACAGCAGGAGTCCAATATCCATAAGAATGCAAATCTTAACATAATCATATCATCTCAATGGCTAGCTGGCATCACCTTTCAACCAAAAACGCCATGCATCATATTACTTGGCTGTGGCTCTTAGCAGATTCTCTTAGACCTTTTTCCTTGGTCTGGACTTGATTATTATTTCTAATGATCATAAATGCCCCTCTAACATTCCAGACATGCACTGTTATAGTCACGCCATCAGCCAGAATTGAAGCAGGGTACCGAGTCACCCATGTGTCCCCAGCCCAGTGCTGAGAGGTGTAATGACCTTCACACCATTTATTGTACAGGAGAGAGGGTGAGGAGGATGCTGTGTGAGGGGTCGGATCTCATTGGGTATCTCTGTCTTACCTTCTGGAAACATGTGCTGGCCTCTCACCGAACTCCGTGAGCAGTGCCTGGTGATAACTCTGAAGCCAGTTCCTTACAAACATATTTAAAAGTGGTATGTAGCATGGTTCCAAAAGCAATGTGGGCTCCTCCTTACCTTCAGAGGTCAGGACAGTTGAGTTTTGCCAGGCTGCCATGCAGCCGTCTCTACAACCTGGTGCGGCTCAGACTCGCTCCTGTGCTGGAGCCAGGCCCAGGCTCTCATCCCTACTACTCCTGACACCTCCTGACATGCCTGTCTTCACACAGCTCTTCTGGCAGACTGAGCAGCTGCAGATACTGGCTCTGAGTCCATCAGAAGGTGCAGGCTGCCAAAGCACAGTTACAGGGAGGCGAGAGGCAGGGCAACCTCTGGCTGGGCTCTGACCTTTTCTGTTCTGAGCTCTATTCCAGAGCCAGTGACCTGACAGAGCAGCGGCCCAGGCAACCATCTTCTCCTCATGTGATCTCACAAACCAGAGATGCTTTTCCTCTACTCCCAACTCCCTTAAAAAATCCTGACGTATTTCTGAGCTTAATTTGGCAAACATTTGTGCCTGGGGCTGCGGGGGGCCCCGGACCCAGCACTTGCAGCTCTTCACCCGGGTACCTGTCTGTGTGCTGTCTAGTCAAGCTGCAGCTCTTGAAGGTTGTTTCCCACCCCCTGGATTATTCCTCCTCCATCCTAAGAAACTCAAATAAATCATCAGCCAGGAGGAGATGGGAAGTCCATAACAAGAAAGCAGAAAAGAGTGAAAGGAAGTCTTTAAGTCTCATCCTGCCTCCAGAAAAGGAGGAGGAATTGGAAGATTTGAACTGCAAGTTAGATTTAGAAACTTTTGCTCTTCAGTTTCTTTCCAAATAAAATGTGATAATCTCCAAAAGACCTTTTATTGAAGTCATAAAAACTAGGCTTTCTATAACTATGTCATGAATTAACGAAAGATTAAATTTTTAATTTGCTTTTAAATCATCATTAGGTTTATTAATATTAAAATTACTCTGCTCATGAATACCTTTTAGATGGTTTGCTGTGACACTGTGAACTAAGGGGAAAATGTTATTTGCTAATTACTTTAGGTGACAATTCAATAGATCCTCACTTTTTGTTTAAAAATAGATAAAATAAAACCAAGAAGATGTTCAGGGGACTACACCAGCATTTTGGAAACCTGAAGACAGAGGTGAGTGCAACTGGCCCCGTGGAACAACTCATGAGAAGTCTGTAGGTTTCATAGTAACCATCAATCCTGCTCTCTAGAAAAGCTGTGCCACCAACAGACATGGCACAAGGAACCAGAGAATGAGAAGCAAAGTTTCCTGAACAGCCCTCTGGGAGGAAATGCACAGATCACCCATTGCTTTTATTTAAAAAAAATTTTTTTTGGAGTAAGAGTACCAGGGATTGAACTCAGGATCACTCAACCACTGAGCCACATCCCAGCCCTTTTTTTTGTATTTCATTTAGAGACAGAGTCTCACTGAGTTGCTTAGCATCTCACTTTTGCTGAGGCTGGCTTTGAACTCAGGATCCTTCTGCCTCCTGAGCCTATGGGATTACAGGAATATGTCACCACACCCATAATCACTCATTGCTTTTAACCTTCTCTCAAGCCATCCAATGATTAACAAATATTTTTCTGCAGCAAAGAGTTCCCAGGCGCTGCAAAGCTGGCACATCAAAGGGCCAGGGGTTCCAATCTGCTCACCATCACTACTTATCACCAACCTACCTAATCACCAGTTTGAAATCCTGGGTCCCACCAGACACCCCTGAGCATCTTCCCCTCTTGGTCTCCACACCCCACAGTCAGCACATTTGCTTTCAAATGCCTCACCTTTCTCCAAAGCCACCAAGAAGGGCATCCAACTGCCTTGCGACTGCCAGCCGGTCCTCTTGCTCATCTGTCCTCTACCCTCTGCCCTGTACTCTTTGTACAAAGCAGATCTGGTTGTGCTCTTCACTTGCTTGAAACTAACTTTAAATCAGAGCTCAGACACCTGCAGCCTGAGAGCATCCTGTCCCGCAGGGAGTCCCAGACCTGCACTGAGAACCCCTTGGTGAGCCTTCAGATATGTCCTTTCCTAAACTCATTCTAAGGCCAATAAATGTGGATGTCTGGGGTTGAGATCCAGGCACTAAGAACTTCCCAGGTGACTCCAGGGACAGCCAAGATTCCACAGTTCTGTTCGCTGGTCAGATGACTGAAAAATGAGCACAGGTGTGGGAAAGTGCCTCTCCTCAGCATGTGGCCTTTGTTTTCCTCTTCCACCTCCATCCACTGCCACCAGAAATCCATGCACATCATTGAAACATTGATTACTAATTTTCTTATGTTTCAAAAGATATCAGATGCCAAAGATTCAATTGCCCATAACTCACATTGATAACACACTTACATTGTCCATACTGGCCTGCTTTTATTAAGTTTTTAGTTATTTCTCATAAACCTACCTTGAAAATTCAAGTGTAACAACTTTCATGGAAGTATACGCTTTCCCCTGCCTCCTTCCACCTTTAGGAGTCCTTATTCTCTCACTTTCTTTGAAGTTTTATTGAAGCTGCTAGTATTCCTAACATTATATGTGTATGTGTATGTGTTTGTGTGTGTGTACAAATGCATATAAATGTATAACATTTTAGTGATCCTTTAATTTAACAAAAATATTCTGTTGAATGTATCTGCATTCTGTGTAGTCTGGGAAGAGATAAGGAGAGAGAGAATGGGAGAGAGATTAGTTTTGATGTGTTGTTTCATATTATGGGAGCAGACCATCTGAAATCCATGGCACTTGTCAGAAGGTTGGAAATTTAGGAAAAAGTAGATGCTGGCAATCTCGAGTCAATTCCATAAGTTAGCAGGTTGGAAACTCAGATGAGTCTTCTATGTTGCAGCCTTGATAAGAATCCTTTCTGCTTTAGGAACCTCAGTTCTTGCTCTTAAGGCTGTCAACTGATTAGATGAGGCCCACCTACACTATAAAGGGTGGCCTATGTTACTCAAAGTCAATGTTAATCAAAGCTAAGAAGTATTTTTCCACATCTAGACTGATGCTTAACCAAACAACTGGGGACTATAACCTTGCCAGCTGGACACATAAAAATAGCCATCAAAGAGTGGTGGTCCTTAAACTCACCCACTGTGCTCACTGGTTTTGACTGGAGTCAGCCTGTGGATGTACCTGGTTGCCTTGCTCACTCTCCTGCTTATGCAGTTTTGAGAGGTCTCTAGGTTTTTGCTGCTCTGAACCTCATTGCTATGAGCTTTAGGCACAGGCCTCCCTTGTGTGGGACTGTCCCTGGTATATGTGCTGGGAATGTGGCTGCTGGTCACAGGGCATATGAGAGGTCAGTCCAGGGATCACACCCAGCTCTCTTCCTAGAAACAGCATCAGTTGCCACAAGTGTCGATCACATGTGAGATGCCCTTGGTCTAGTCTCCTTGGAGGTGTCCAGGCACTTTCTCACAGTCTCTTAGCTGTTGTCAATAAAACCTTCAGAAGCTATTTCATTATGAGGTCTATACTTATTGTCATTGATAATGTTACATTCCTTTTCTGTGTTTGATAGTCATTTGTATTCCTTTGTAAAATTTCTGGTCATATATTTTGGTCATTTTTAACTAGATTAACTATATTTTTCTTACCAATTTGTAGGTTATCTTTACATATTTTTAATTTTCAAGTGTGTTAGTTATATTGAAACTCTATCAGTTATGTTGAAAATATATTCTTAAATTTCTAAACATTTTTAGTTTAAGACATCTTATTCCCCCCAGATAATCAAGCATTGATTACATTATTCTTGTATCCATTATTTATAAATGTAAATGACAGTATGTCTCTTAGTTGCTTTGGGTATATGGGAAAAATTAATCCTTGTGAAAATATTATTAACAATCACACAAAATTGAGTACTACTTAAGTCAATGGAACATAAGTCAAATTTCAGCAAAATGGTAAAAACTACTTATCTTTACATTCAAAGAAAAATGTATGAACTTCCTATAACAATATGGGCATATAATTTAAAAAACTCATACTCACTTTACATTATTCTGTAGCTAGTAACATCATGAGATGCTTTTAAAAGTCAGAAATATTGTACTATTTAGAAATACTCTGAATAGGAAAGGAATTCGCTGTAAATTTTATTCTCAAAATTGATCAATAAGGAGGAAAATACTAGTTAAGCAGACAAAAATGTACCAAAAACAGGGTATTGCTCATATATACAGAAGATATGAACAGTATAGATTCATTTCTAGTTGACTCAATCCTATTTACACTTTTAAAATACAAAATTACATTTCAATCTGTCAAGAAGCTGACCACATTTTGCACCAGAAAAGGAACTTGACTTTAGCTTCTGATCATGACCTCAATATCCTGGAATAGGAAAACGAATTTCATGGAATCTAGATGCATTTATCAACACCAATTAATAAAAATTAATTCTGAAAAGTAATTCCTGAATGTCATCCATTCACAAATGAGTCAAAGGCATTAGGACCTTAACACTTGGTAATACTTGAAGTTGTGAACTACTCTCCTACAGTGGTTTGTTTTCATCTCCTCCAAGGATTGTTACAGTTGCTGAACTAAATGAAGTAGGGTGGCTGAGTCTGTCTGCAGAACTTTGGTGTTGTGGTCTCCATTCTGATTTAGGTGTAGTTTTATAGTCACTGCTGGCTTAATCTGTTGCCTGAGACTTCTGCTTGCAAGCTGTACATCTAGTCGCCACTCAAGGCTGTGGTAACTGGGAAGGCTGGGTGCCAATTCACCCAGAATAGTCCTGATCTCTTTTCTGTTGTCCAGGTAAAGCTGAAGCAATAATTTGTTCAGTTCTTCAGAGAATCCCAGAACAAAAACAGAGTCTTGGAAATCCACTTCAGCAATCATGAGCTTGGAGCTCTCGGTGAGCAGGTAGGTCAACCCTTCCACACCATGCTGGACAATGTTGCTGCTCACGTTGAGCTTCCTGGCGGTGCCCTCATAGACCTTGGGGATGGTCCCTCGCCTCAGGAACTCCACCCCGATCCACCCAAACTCCACCACCACTTCGGCAGGAAGGCCAGGTGCTCCTTATACTCTTCCGACAAGTCCAGCAGCATCTTCGCTGGGCACCATATTTCACCCAGCAGCACCCTGGTCTTCCTGTTTAAGACATCTTTGGACATACAGATGTCTTTAATTTTTTAAAAAAATATTTTTTAGTTATAGTTGGACACAATATTTTATTTTATTTATTTATTTTTATGTGGTGCTGAGAATCAAACCCAGCACCTTGCACATGGTAGGCAAGCACTCCACCGCTGAGCTCCAGCCCCAGCCCCAGATGTTTTTAATTTTATGTGCTCAAATTACTAATCTTTTCTTATGTGATCATGTGTTTTCATGCGTGCATTCTTAGGAAATATTTTGTAAGATCAAGTTTTAAAAGCTATCCACAATATTTTCCACTAATCATTTTAAAATTTCCTTTTAAAATATTAACATGGTTAATATATCTAGAGTTGACAATGCATATGGAATGATGTAGGAATGCAAGTGTGTATTTTATTTGTGGAATGTCAATTCCCCAGTCCCATTTGTTAAGTAATTCTCTCTTTTCCTACTTCTCTATGATGCCATCTCCATCATGAATCCAAGTTGTTCATGTGGACAGTTCTGTTTCTGGGATTCTTAAGAATGTGTTGATAAACTTGTGTTTTTATTCTATTGATAAATGATTCTTGCTACATCGGTTGAGAATGTTTCCTTCCACTACAGAGTAAAAAGAAAAAAATATGATCATAAGACATCCACTTGTATAGAAGGGTAATAATAGTAACCTGTGTGATAGAGCTTTCCTTGGGAAGAATATATGTTGGACATATTTTTTTTTTTAATTTGTGAGTATCAGTACACTGCTTATAGAACCCACTCAACACTAAGTAGCCATGAAGCAGAGACCTGTCCCCTACCGATGGACAGCTCTCTTTCTTTCATGACATCTATTCTGACCTTATGAAAAGTCTACCCAAGTAAAATAATTGCCACTTACTCAGTATTGTAAAGAGAGTTGTGAGAGACTCTGCGACTAATAGAAGAAAAAATAGGCCTTAATCTTCATCATGTGGGATTATGCCCCAACTTCCTTAATAAGACTCTTACTGTACAAGAATTAAAACCAAGAATCAAACTATAAAGTTTATTTTCAGCAAAGAAACAATCTGTGAGGTGAACAGAGAGCCTACATCCTGGGAGCAAATCTTTACACCTCACATATCAGATAGTGCACTAATCTCTAGGGTTCATAAATAACTCAAAAAGCTAAACACTGAAAAAACAAATAACCCAATCAACAAATGGGCTAAGGACCTGAACAGACACTTCTCAGAAGAGGATATACAATCAATCAATAAATATAAGAAAAAATGCTCATCATCTCTAGCAATCAGAGAAATGCAAATCAAAACCACTTTAAGATATCATCTCACTCCAGTCAGAATGGCAGCTATTATGAAGACAAACAACAATAAGTGTTGGTGAGGATGTGGGGAAAAAGGTACACTCATAGATTGCTGGTGGGACTGCAAATTGGTGCAGCCAATATAGAAAACAGTATGGAGGTATGGAACCACCACTTGACCCAGCTATTCCTCTCCTCGGACTATATCCAAAAGACTTAAAAACAGCATACTACAGGGACACAGCCACATCAATGTTTATAGCAGCACAATTCACAATAGCTAAAGGAGGGGAAGGCAGGGATGTGGGGATAAGAAAGATAGTAGAATGAAATAGACATGAGCCAACCTAGATGTCCTTCAGTGGATGAATGGATAAAAAAAATGTGGCATATATACACAATGGAATTTTACTCAGCATTAAAAGAGAATAAAACCATGGCATTTGCATGTAAATGGATGGCGCTGGAGAAGATAATGCTAAGTGAAGTTAGTCAATCCCCACAAAACAAATACTGAATGTTTTCTCTGATATAAGAAGGTTGACTCATGGTGGGGTTGGGAGGGAGAGCATGGGAGAAATAGGGTAGAGGGGTGGGAGAGAAAGGGAGGGGGCAGGGGATTAGCAAGGATGGTGAAATGTGATGTATGAAGACTTGAATTGGGTGTCAACATACTTTATATACAAACAGAAATACAAAAATTGTGGTATATATGTGTATTAAGAATTGTAATGCAAAAAAAATAGCATTACCTTAGGTAGAGGGAAGTGAAAGGAGGGGAAGGCAGGGGATATGGGGATAAGAAAGATAGTAGAATGAAACAGACATTATACTTTATATATATGTGACTGTATAACCAATGTGATTCTACAATATGTACACTCAGAAAAAGAGAAATTATATCCCATCTACGTATAATATATCAAAGTATATAAGTGCATTCTACTGTCATGTATAACTAATTAAAACAAATTAAAAATTAAAAAAAGAGAGAATTGTGGCTTTGACCAATAGTGTTGCCCCTGCATCTCCCAAAAGAGCAAGAGTGCATGGCTCTTGGAAAACTCCCTCTGCTGAGAAGCCTTGCTTACCTTCAGTCTGGTCCTCAAAACTAACCTCTTACACTGTTACAGAGAAAGCCTAATGTGTGCATGGGAGTGGGTATGTCATGAGGAATAGAACATTCAGACATTAAGATTGTATATTGCTTCCATTCTGCATTCTTCTTGCACACTACCCTAGTGTGTAATTTTGCAATGAATTTCCTCTTGCATTTTACTGAACATTTTTAAATTCTTCAAAAACTCTGTGATTCTAGAATGCTGAGTTGTTTTGTGAGCCTCTGTGTTTTCATGCAAAATGGAATGTCTAATTGATAGGAGGTTGCTGTTACATCAAAGTAGTTTTGTACTTAATGTAATTTCTACATCTGCACCAGCATTATACTATTTTATTCAGAACAACTTTATAATGACAATAGCTTAATTTATAATAATAATAGCTTAATAGTTAATTGATAAGCCAGACCCACTCCAGGTTCCTCTTTAGATTTCATGGTGTTTTAGCCTTCAAAATACTTTTTATTTTTTGGGGGGAGGATGTACTGGGGATTGAATTTAGGGGCACTCTACCATGGAGCCACATCCCCAGCCCTATTTTGTATTTTATTTCAGAGACATGGTCTCACTGAATTGTGTAGTGCCTGTTTTTGCTGAGGCTAGCATTGAACTCATGTTCCTCCTGTCTCTGCCTCCTGAGCTGCTGGCATTACATGTGTGCACCACCGCACCTGGCTACCTTAAAAATACTTTTAAAAATGACCTAGACTAAGTCTTATATTGACAAATGTAGTATATGCCTTTATGTATTTATGTTCTTTTGAACATCTCCTAATAAAATTTTATAATTTGTCTACAGAAGTGTTAAGTCTATTATTTGATTATTTAGGCAATTTCTGTCTCTGATACTATTGTAAATAGTATATCCTGTTCAATCCCAATTCCTAATCATTTGCCACTGGAATATAAAACTTTAATTTTACTTTTATTCTTCAAGCTTTTATTCAGGAACCTTGACAATTTCTATAGGTATTTCCAATAATCTTTCTGGAGATTACATTTTTTTTCAAAATATAAATAGTTTGGGCTGGGGATGTGGCTCAAGTGGTAGTGCACTTGCCTGGCATGCAGGAGGAAGTGGGTTCAATCCTCAGCACCACATTAAAAAATAAAATGAAGATATTGGGTCCATCTAAAATTAAAAAAAATATTTAAAAAATAGTCATCATTTGAAAATAATGCAAGTTAAGCTTTCTATATTTTAGTATTCCATTCTTCTACTTTCTTTTATTCTCATTATATTTTAGTCATGAGGATCTCCAATACAAATTTGATTAAACATGGTGATACCGGGTATGATTATTCTGATTTTAAAGTAAACATTTCTAGGGAGGAAAGATGCTAGCAAGATGTCTGACTAGAAGCCCTACCATCCTTCCTCCCACAAAGACAACTCCCAAAATAAGCAATACATTTTGGTGAGGGTAAGTGAAGAGAGCCTCAGAGCGCATCTAAGGATCAGCAGAAGCCAGATAGAGCACGGAAACCTGGGATGTTCACACAGAGTATAGGACACACTTAGTGTCTGACACATCATCAATAGCCAGGAGCAGCTCAGAACAAGGGAGCCTCCTCCCTGTGTGGACTAATCAAGCAAGAGGACCCCAGCAGCTCCCACCCAAACCTTGGACACCTTCCATACTCACTACGAGGACTCTTGTATTCTCATGCCACTCAGCTCCCCTGAGGGGACTGCCTGGAGTCCACACATCTGAGCTCCAGAAGAGAAGGAGGTGACAGTGTACCCCACTCCTGTGGCCAGCACAGCTATTAGACCATGGCACCTGGGGACTGGAAATACTGCTGGATTGTGTCTTGCTCAGGTGACAAACAGCCATGGCACCCCACCTTCCCTGAGACTTAGGCACTGCTAAACCACCCACACTTGGTGGCCTGCCACTCCTGAGCTCAGCCCCTGTCACAGCCTACCTCATGGGGCCAGGCTGCAGTGAAGCCACACATCAATGCTCCCAGTCTCTGGTGCACCCTGCCCCTCAGGGCCTGGGCTGGGACTGTAGGCTGCCTCCTGGAAGAGGCATCTGAGTGCCCACAGCAGTCATAACCCACATCTGACTGAAGTTTCACATCACTTCTTGGGACCTAGCTGAGCAGCCAGACTTGCAAGGGCTGAGATGAATGTAGTGCCCTGGGTTCAGAAAACAGAGCATAGGTTTTCTCACCCTACAGGTCAGAAAACCCTACAACCCTGGGTAAGACCCAGGACCCTGCAATGCTGGAACTGTGTGAGCTTCCTAGACCTTCCAGTCCTAGAACTGGATAGGCCTCTGTGGGGGGCTGTTGCTCTGAGTGACCAGCATTTTCCTTCCCTGATTGGTTGTGGCTCTGTCAGTCACTTCCAGTAATCTGGCCACATTCAAAGAGGCCCTAGATGGCTGCCCTGATCCTGGAAATAGCAGAATGTGCCTTCATGCTTAGTCGTGCCTTCCTATAACCCGAGGCGTCGAATTACCTTACCTGTCCTTATAACCCTGCCCCTCTTGACCTTTTTTGGATGGAATTTTCTAAAGAATGAGGGTCTCCCCAGTAAAAGTCCACTCTTGGACATGCTCACTCTCACCAGCCCCTTGTGACATTCCTTGCTCTCCCATTTGGGGAGCTTGAAGCAGAGGAGCTGTCCTGGGTGTTTTATTTGGTATCCTAGGAAATTCACTTGAGCAACCTTTGGTTTGGCTGACTGCCCTGCTGGGGGCGGCAGGCCTCCCAAGATTCTGCTGTTGTGGAACTAGATAAGAATCCTAGATCCTACAATGGAGTGATCTCCCAGAACCCTGCAGTTCTGGAACTGGGTGAGTTTTCTGGACCCCCCATTCCTGGAACTGGGCGACCCCCAAGCTGATGAGCTGCTGAGCCACTCCACTCCCTAGAGAGGAGTCATTATATATATTTGTTTCCTTTCCCTTTGAAGTGCAGCACTGTGGGAGTCCATCCTTGAATGTGACTGAGTTTACTCCCTGGCTAGGTGTGAGGTGCTCAGACACTTTTAATGTGGCAGAGCTCTCCCCACCCTTCTTGGGTTTGAGAGCTTTTCTGTGTGGAGGCGTGTCTCACCACTGCCCCAAAGATCCAATCATCGCACCTGACCTTGCCACATTGCCCCCCCCTTGACTTTCATTGGATGAAATTTTCCCCAGAATTTTTTGTTCCCCAATAAAAGCCCTCTCCCTAGCATGTTCTCTCTCTCTCTCTCTCTCTCTCTCTCTCTCTATCTCTCTCTCCCCTCTTCAGTAAAACCTAACTGCCCCCCTGGGGAGCTTGAGGCTGAGGGTTCAAGGAGCCATCCCAGAGCTGGTTTAAAGGTAAAATGGTGTCTGTGTCTTTAATTTAAATTCCCTGAGGATTTTCCCAAGTGACCAAACTGTTCACACCATCTGCACTGGCCCTGGACTAAATAGCACTAAAAACTCTTCTTGCAATCATAGAATGAGAAAGGGCCGACTCTTATGTATATCAACTAGGAGTTCCTTTGAGTTTGTTGAGATGAAAAGTGCTTAGAACAGTAACTCACCTAATAAATTCTCAGTACACTTCACCATCACCTGGTTAAGATCAATATTTCTTATTGTGTACTATATATCCTGAGATAGTGGAACTGTGTGCCTTTCCAGTGGTCTGATGGCTTTCCAATGGCCCTGTTCATAGCCCATGGTCCTCGTCCCTGCCACCTGCTCCTTCTCCCACATCCTTGGGCAGTGGTTTGCAGACAGGTGCACACCAGCATCATTTGCAGGTCATCATCTCATCTGACCTCCTTCTTCACTTGAGGCTGCTGGCGTCTCTTCCCTGGTTCCCAGGCACTTCTCATGTGATTTGCTCTCCTGGGCCCTTCTCCACATTGATAGAAGGGAGCTGAGCCAATGTGGTTGGATGGTAACCATCAGAACATATTTACAGTCCTGCAGAACTTCTAGCACCACGAAGAGTGCAGGCTCTGCAGCCAGCTGCCTGGGTGCTGGCTCAGCTCCCGCTCCAGTTCTTCCCTGGGCAAGTCCACTGCACTAGCCCTACCTGCCTTCCTCTGTGAAGACTGACTCCTATGTGGAGATATGTTGGCATGTGGTCTTAATGATCTACTAAGGAAGAGGCTTAGAATTACTTGGTATGTAATAAGCAGTCAAAATTAAAAATTCTAACTTATCTTAATATTCCTCATTAGGAGCTCTAGATTTTGGGATAGTAAAATTAATGGAAGCTAGCTGGGTTCAAATTCTGACTGAACGACTCATTGGGAGCACAATTTGGAGCACATTATTAAACTAAGATCAGCATGTTAGGCTATAGGATTAATACTACCTACTTCATAACAAACAGTTGTTACAGAAGTAAATAAAATAAATGGAATTAAGCACTTTGTATAATGCCTAGCATGGAATAAATAGGAATTACTAAACTTCACTGCAGTGGTTTTTAGACTTTATGATTACTGATACCAGATTTAAGATCAAAGATATCATATAGGACCCTATTTTCATATATCAATTGGAATTTAGTTCTACTAGTATCTAGAACTGCAGTAGCAAGAAGTAGTTTTTTAAATCAGTGTTTATGAACTCTTACAACAAAAATATATTAGAAAAAATTGAGTGAAATATAGTTAAAAAAAGTATATTCACATATGTATATTCACTAAAGGCAGACCACAGTCAAAAAAAGTTAGAAAATTCCTTATGAATTTCAAAAGTCTAGTTTGACCCCTGTTGAGCAGTTAGTCAAGAAAGAACTTTCACTGTGTTAACACACCCCTCACTTGGCTTTGTTTCATGGAAGAATTTCCAGTCTGTTATTTTAGTGCTGTGCTATTATGCATTAGATGAACTAGTTTTCCTGGTTGGTTTTCTATTTGTAACATTCAATTGATAATCAACCCAGATTTGTATACAAGAGTTGGGACTTTTAAGCTCATTACAATGCTTTTTTGTATATACACAGCAAAGAGGCTATTTTCCAAATGATGTTATTTTGCCAACATCATGAATGAGATGCTGCCGATTTGACTGGTTTGTTAAGAAGGTCCTTTTTTTTTTTTTTTTTTTGGTTTCAGGATGTCCTCTTGTAGGTCACAATTTGCTAAGTGTGTTTTTTTTTTTAACATGTATGGTGTTTAATTTTATTGAATATTCTTTAACACATCCACAATACCAGTATCTTGATGTGATGCTTCCTCTTTATCAGTGTTGTCCAATAGACCTTTCTGCCATGACAGAAATGTACAGTATCTGCACTGCACTGTCAGGTATGATAGCCACCTGCCCATGAGACCATGTGGTTACTGAGTTCTTGAAATAAGTGGTGGGACTGAGATACTGAAATTTGATTTTGTAGAATTTTAATTAATTTAAATAGTCATACAAGGGCTTTGGTTCCTGTATTGAATGACTAATATGTAGGTTAGCAGAAGACCTTTTAATTGGTGTTCATTATAATTTTCTTTTCCTGATCTTTTTCCTTGCCTACCTTCCTTTCTTTGTTCCCTCCTTTCTTCCATTCCTTTTTCCTCCCTCTCTCCCTCACTTTTCCCTTTCTCTTTCTCCCTTTCTCTCCTTCCCCCATTCCTTCCTTCATTCCCCCTTCCTTCCTTCCTTCCTTCCTTCTTTATTTCCTTCCTTCCTTCCTTCCTTCCTTCCTTCCTTCCTTCCTTCCTTCCTTCCTTCCTTCCTTCCTTCCTTCCTTCTCTCTAGCACTGGAGCTCAATCCCAGAGCCTCAGTGCCACAGTCTGGCTGGGCACAAATGCCGCAGTCTGGCTGGGCACACAATCACGAGCCACCACACACTTGTAGATTCAAACAGCAACTCTTTATTCCCGAACTCACACCAGCCGTCTACAATCACGTTCTGGGGAAATCCACGTTCTCTGCCCAAATCCACCTTCTCTCCCAAATTCACCTCCACTGGGCTTCTATCTCCAAAATATATTGTCTGAATCCCGTGAGAACTCAAGGGGAACTCAGGCAGCAGGATACGCCCTATTTCCAGCAGGAATAATCTTAAACCTGGAACCTAAACTGGGAACGCCCTAAACACGATTATCTTAAAACCGGGAACACCCTAATCTGCCTTGGTCCTTGAGCAAGGTCACGTACATTAAATGTCACTGCAACATGGGGTACGCTGGCAAGGAAATTGTCATACCTACTTGGCTAATGGCTCCCAGCATCTCCCCCCTTCTGATTAATTAAACAACAAGCAATGTGGCTTAAGGACCGTGCCTGGTAGGTTGTCCAATTCAACATATGGTTCTTACCCGTCATGGGAAAAACTGACCTTTAGGCGTCAGCCTCCTGTCTTAGGTTGATACCACTGCAATTGAATCATACCCGTCACTGACTACCGGTCCAGCATACAGCCATACTTGTGGATAGGTCTATGCACCAGTGGGGGGGTGAGGTTCTTTGCCTCACCTCTGTTGGCCCCCAAATTTGGCCTTGGTGCCAGTGGGGGAGTGAGGTTAATGTGGCTTATGGACCGTGCCTGGTAGGTTGTCCAATTCAACATATGGTTCTTACCCGTCATCGGAAAACTGACCTTTAGGCGTCAGCCTCCTGTCTTAGGTTGATACCACTGCAATTGGATCATACCCGTCACTGACTACCGGTCCAGCATAAGCCATTGGCCCCCAAATTTTAGACCATCACTAGCAGAAGGGAGGAGGATACAGAAATGCCACGACACCAAGCCAGTTGACGGCTCCTTGGGAAAAATTGCATCACTGGTGACACCATCAGCAAAGATATGTCAGCACTACCACAATTAACATGGGGTGCGCTGGCCAAGGAAATAAAAATTGCATCACTGGTGACACCATCAGCAAAGATATGCCAGCATTACCACAATTCGCTGCACCAAACGATAGTTACATAGTCCAGGCAAGTTCTGCAAGCAGTTCAAAGCAGAGGAATCTATCAATATGTCCATTTCCTCCCAAAATCCGTTTCCTCCCAAAGTAAGTTGACTCTTTGATTGAGCATTACTTGTTGAGTTCTTCACCGGCACTGGGATGGAGATAGGAATTCTGGCAATGATGCTAAAGAGACATTATCCTGAAAAGAATTATTAAATATAATGAAAAGGAAAGGTTAAAGTAAACAAACAGATCTGTTAACCTACTTTAAAAACAATCCTTAACAGCTTTTTACCTAATTTAAATTAGTAAACAAACAGATCTGTTAACCACCTTTAAAAACAATCCTTAACAGCTGTTTACATAATTTAAATTAAACCATTTAAATCACGTGAATAAAAAAAATAATAATAATTCGGATCCATTTTTTCATGAGCGCTCCTCATATAAGAAATATGGACATACGCACATACAGACATACAACACAAAACACAAGAGTGTACACAAACGTACAACACATAAGAAAATAGTAAAGGCCTTGTAGCTTTACCTGGGTGAAATCTCCATTGCAATGTTTAAAAACTCCACAGTCAAAAAATAAAACTGATCAGAAAAACATTAACCTAGGTTTGTATGAGCTCAAAAAATAAAAATAGAACCTTATGATGTGGAAAAATGCAATAATAAAATAGCTATTGAAAAAAGCATCCTGGTTAATCACTGTCGCAGATGTAAGAATGGCCAAGCTGGAGTTCTGGATATCAGCTGTTATGGATTTGAGTCAAATCATCTTCTTTTCGATCTGTAGAAACTGTTTTAGTTAATCTCTCTGGAATCCAAATGGGCTGCTGTTCTCCCTGTGGAAAAACACAAACAGACCCCCGACTCCAGACAATCACTGGGTCAGGACCTTTCCATTGTCCTGTTAGAATCTTTCCAAAGTACTTTAGGCTTATGTACATTTTTTGGATACATATGCCTTTCCGCAGCACTAAGTCCTGATGAATCCAAATTTAAAAAGTTTAGAGTAAAAAGCGTTATTTTAAGTTTATCTTTGGGGGATATATACCCCCTTCCAATTCCCTCTTTTTGCTTTAATAAGTATATGTCTGTATCTAATAGTTGTCTTAGCTTTTTGCATTTTCTATCTGTGTAATACCTTACTTGACATTTTCAACCATTTTCTTATTTCTATCTTCTAATTTTTTTTTAAGGTTTTTATATTTACCCTTAGTTGCTTATTTTCTCTCCTAATTTTCTTGTTTCCTATTTTGTGGGTTTAAAATTCTTGTCTTTCTACATCTTTTTTATCTTCCTACATCTTTATCTTTTTTCTTTTTAACTTTCTATACTTCTGTCTTTAAAGTTTTTCACTTTAAATTTTTAATCTTCTTTATCTAAATATCTTTTATCCTATTATCTTCCCATTTTTTTAAAGTAATGCCTTTAAGATTAACTAGGCTTCGAATGATGCAATAAAACAATCTTTTTTCCGCCATGAAGGTATCTCGACCACCTTCAATTTAACCTTTTAAAGCCTTTTAATTATCATCTATACTGTACTTTTAAATGTACTTTTTCACCACCTACAACTTCACTCTTTTAAACGAGGCTTAGATTCTGTTTAAATCGCTTTAATGTTAGTTTACATGGCTGCCCTTCAACCAAAGGCCTTTTTTTTTAACTCCATTGAGAAGCTTTGTCTCAATCTGCCATGTACAAATACCTTTTTCTTCTTTCTTCCTTTCTCAAGCTTTTAAAGTCTAGTTTCCTCAAAATCTTTTTAAATGGCATTTTACAACTTTTTACTTTACCACACAGAGATTATATCATCTAGAAACATTTCTTTTTCCTTTAACCTTTTATATTAAAATATATTTCCACATCTTGAATCTTTTTCTATCTCTTTTTTAACCGTTAACCCTTTTTATAAATTCACATTTTGAAACAACTCTTATAAAATTTCTGATTTAGACAAATTACTCCACTTTAATAAGATGAAAGACTTTCATGTTTTTTATGATACTATAATACTATAATTGAAACCCAACTGAAAATTTTTCTACTCTTTGTATATAAATTACACATGATAGAATCTTAACACTTAGTAACCTTGTTTTAGCAAAGACACAGACACAAAGCAATATTAAACATTTTTCCATTTACCAATTTATGAAAACACACATAATGTTTAAATATATTACCTTATGGAACTTAATAAGTAAGAGTACTTGATTTCATATTTAGTGGTTGATATTTTAACACTTTAGCTTTGTAAATTAATCAGATGTCTGTAAAAACCAAGATCTTAGACAAGTGTAGTAAACAGAACTAGCCATCTCTTTCTTGTTGAAGAAAAATCCTTCTACAGGATACCATGATGGTCTCATTAATATACTTAATAACTCATCTTTAAAAAGCCATGGGCTACATTTTTGTATTGTATCAACATATGTCCTAACTGTTCTTGGTCTTACTGGGGTGCCTCCTTCCTCTAACAATTTCTCTTCCTCGGAGGCGAACAACTTCAAACCTTGAGTCAACCATTTTCCCCAGTTTGCCTGAGAAAGTTCTAGGAACAGGCAACTTGAAATAAAAACAAAATAAATCAAAACAATAACACATTGTTTTTTGAAATGTTCACCCATTCTTTCTCTCTTCCTCAAGGGTGAGAAATTTCACTTACCTCTAAGCTTCAGAAGTTCCCCGTACGGGCCACCAAATGCCACAGTCTGGCTGGGCACAAATGCCGCAGTCTGGCTGGGCACACAATCACGAGCCACCACACAGCTTGTAGATTCAAACAGCAACTCTTTATTCCCGAACTCACACCAGCCGTCTACAATCACGTTCTGGGGAAATCCACGTTCTCTGCCCAAATCCACCTTCTCTCCCAAATTCACCTCCACTGGGCTTCTATCTCCAAAATATATTGTCTGAATCCCGTGAGAACTCAAGGGGAACTCAGGCAGCAGGATACGCCCTATTCCCAGCAGGAATAATCTTAAACCTTAAACCTGGAACCTAAACTGGGAACGCCCTAAACACGACTATCTTAAAACCGGGAACACCCTAATCTGCCTTGGTCCTTGAGCAAGGTCACGTACATTCAATGTCACTGCAACATGGGGTACGCTGGCAAGGAAATTGTCATACCTACTTGGCTAATGGCTCCCAGCACCTCAGCATGCAAGGAAAGTGCTCTACCACTGAAACACATCCCAGCCTTCAGGAGAGTTTTCAATTAAAGTCTCCTGAAAGAAAGCTGGGTGCACAAATATGATATTTACAATTTTAGAATGGGAGGTCCATGCCTTTAATCACAGTGGCTTGGGAGTGTGAGGCAGGAGGATCATAAGCTCAAAGCCAGTCTCAAAAAATTAGTGAGATCCTCTCTCAAAAAATAAGATCTCTGAATGTGACTCAGCAGTTAAGCTCCCCAGGGTTCACTCTGCAGTTCCAAGGGGAAGATAAGAATTTTACAAATGGGAAATAACATTTTTGAAATAATACAAGTTACATAATTTTAGCTTCAATTTAAAAGTTTACTCCTATTCTCAGACTTTATTTACAGGACATTCTGCTATTTTTTTCTTGAAAACATGGTACTTAAACAAATCTGACTTTTTCAAATGTGAAAATAGAATCCACTGAGAGTTAGCTGCCAATTCCTGATAGTATTTAGTTGTAAGTTCCACAAATACAGAAAGGTTTTTTTGTTTGTTTTTAGTACTGGAAATTGAACGCAGAGCCTTGAACATGTTAGGCAAGCACTTAACTGTGAGCTTTATTCCAGCCCAGAAAGTGTTTTTAAAGATTGTCTTGTCTCTGTTATCTAGCATGGTGATGGTATATAGCAAATTGTCATTAAATGTTTGTTTAATTATTGTAATTAAATATCAACAGCCTAAAGCTTTAAACTATGCAACAGTCCTTAAATCCTACAATCCAATAGTGACATCAGTTCATGTTAGTAGCAAGATGGAGATGGAAACCAGGGCCACAGTGCAGTGATCCCTGGCTGGTAGCTGAAACCTCAGGATGCAAGCTGCATCAGCACAGGGCACTGGCATGTGTATGGACACATGTTTGGAAACAGCCCATTAGAATCAAGGTCTATTTACCCTACAGTCTTAGGTTCAGAGTTAGAAAGGACTTTCCACATGATTTAAACCAACATTCTTTCCCCAGAAGGTTTTCTCTTTACAGTGTATTAAACATGGTTGCTATGGTCTGAATATATTCTTCCCAAATGTATATGTTGTGACAATCACTATTGTGACAGCAGCAAAAGGGACAATGAGACTTACTATACTCTCAAAATCAACTTAAATAAATTATTTCTCAATTCTAATGACATATACATTTTCACTGGTTGATAGTACAGGTAGAAAAAGTATGTAATGTGATATATAAGTCAAAACATGTGGTTAGGTCATGGAGCTCTATATTTTTTTAACAGAATGAGTGCCCTTATATAAGAGGCTTCACACATCATTCACATCCCTTTCCCCCCTTCTGCTTTCTGTCAACTGATGACGCAGCAATACACGCCACCTTGGACAATGTGAATATACTTAGTGTTACTTAAGTGTACACTTCAAAATGGTCTAAATGGCAAATTGTAAGTGTATTTTACAATAAAAACATCGAAAGATGCATTTTCTATTGTTCATTGTTTCCTGCTATTATTTAGTAATCACATTCATTAAGAGCACTAACCAGCCAGGCACAGTGGCTCATGCCTGTAATCCCACTAGGAGGCTGAGGCAGGAGAATTGCAAGTTCAAAGTCAGCCTCAGGAAAAGCAAAAGCAAGGTGCTAAGAAATTCAGTGAGACCCTACTCTAAATAAAAAACAAAATAGGGTTGTGGATGTGGCTCTCTGGTACCCAAAAAAAGAAGCACTAATCAAAATTTCACAACCCTGTATTTGAGATTCAATTCTGCTTGCTGCATCTCTGAAAACTAAAAGCATGTCACTTAGCTAAGCCTCAGTTTCCTCATCTGTAACACAGGAATTATAAAATGCTTACTTACCCATTAGAGGTTGCTGTGAAATTTCAACTTAGTAAAGTCTAAATACACAAAGCTCAATAAATGTTAGCTCTGATTTTATTTTTAAGTTTTCAAACCAATATGATTCTTGTACTTTGTATAAGGAAGGCTAAAAAATGGCTTCAGCATTAAAAAGGCCATATGTTCATTTCTCCTTAGTCCTTAATGTTCTGGAGAACTATAAGACAACATGCCCTAAAACCCATTTCATATTGTAGTCAAGTGGTGAGCCCATGTGTTGACCACTGAGTCAATAGTTAATAATCTTAAAGTATCATACTCCAAGAGGCAACAATTTCAGAGAAGCCACAATAACTTATTGTACTTGAAATAATTTACATAAAATAATGTGTGTATAAACCAGTACATATAATTTTTATCAAGTATAATATGATCATACAAAAACATTGACTCACAATATAGTTCACACATACCAAAGAAGGCTATTTTATTTTTGTCCCTTTTACATCATATTTTAGGCAAGATGATGAAACCCAGAAAATAACAAGAATGGACTAGTGTATAAAAACTGGGTATTTTATAAGTGAAACACATTCAGTCATCTACATCTCTCAAATTGCAAACAATGTGACTTACTATACCCTCAAAATGAACTTAAATAAATTATTGCTCAATTCTAATGACATATATGTTTTCACTGGTTGATAGTCCAGGTAGAAAAAGTATGTAAAGTGATTTATAAGTCAAAACATTTCATACAAAAGGATTTTTTTGGGGGTAATGGAAATTGAACTAAGGGACACTCAACCATTGAGCTGCATCCCCAGTCTTATTCTGAATTTTATTTAAAGACAGGGTTGCTAAGAGTTTTGCCATTGCTAAGGCTGACTTTCTACTTGAGATCCACCTGTCTCAGCCTCCCAAGCTACTGGGATTACAGGCATACATCCAAAGGAATGGTTTTAACCAATCCCTCATAATGTCAAGAGAAAATGCATTAAAATTAAAAATATCTGAAGCACGCATTTTTTAAGACCATTATAAAAAATACAAAAAAGGTTAAAAATGTCATAAAATAAAAATTTATACAGATAAAGTTAAGGGGTTAAAAACTATCAAATGTATTAAAATCATCTAAAGTCAAATAAGACATAATTTATCTATATAATTTAAATTATAATATTATATAAATATATTGCATATTATATAATACATAATAATATAAATTAAATAAAATATATTTATATAACATTCTAATTTATATTATATTATATATAATACATTTATTTTATCATATATATATATAATAAAAATATATAAATTATATATATATAAATTTTATGTATATTAATATATAAGTATATTATATATTCATAATATATTATATATAATTTATATAATATATTTACATAACATACTTATATATTTATATATAAATTATATATATTAATATATAAATATATAAGTATATATATTATATAAATTATATATATTACATATCAAAATGTTTATGATTCATATGCATTTAATATAAATTATATATAATATATGAAATACATATATATTATATACACATATAATAAAATACTATATAAATTAAATATATAAATATTATTTTATTATATATAACATATTTATTATATATCATATAATATATTTAGATTTATATTAATTTATATTATATTGCATATCATTGTAATGTAATTATATAATAATAATTTCTATTATTAATAAGATGATAATACAATTATTATATTAGTATAATTAATATTAATATAATATATAAAACATATGGATTATATTATAATTATATATAAACAACTTATATCATATAGAGATATGTAAATCTATAATATGTAGTATATAATATATAATACTTAATATATAATATATAAATATATTATAATTTAAATTATATAGTTTAGTTATTTGGCTTTAGATGGTTTTAATGCTTCTGATAGTGTTTTATCCCTTAGTTTTATCTGTACAAATTTTTATTTTATGACAGTTCCAAACTTTTAGTATTTTCTTTTAAATAGCAAACATTTATTGGTGTTACTTATGGTAGAAAAAAGTTCTTACACCAGATGTGCATGACCCAATCGTTAAATAGAACATTTCTGAGGTGAACACACATCCTGACCCACATTTTTATATCCAGTTTTTTAAGATAGCCAATTCCTCCTCTCTCTCTTCCCCAAAACATGTGAGCAACTGCTGATGGAAAGCAGTAAACAGCCACTTGGGCTATAGCATTTTCAACTCCACTTTGAGGTGAAGATTCCAATTACATTTGAGACTTAAATTCTCTCAGTTTTCTCCTAAGGAAAGTTCTGAGTCCAGTATTTACAATATTATAGCACTAGCAGATCAGTGTCTTCAACTTGTCTCTTTCTGCTGTATCCTCTTCACGAGTTGGGGGAGGGCCTACACTTCCATAGAATTTGCTGATAATTGGCTGAACAATTTCTTCTAGTTCCTTCTTTTTAGTTTTGAAGTCTTCAATGTCAGCTTCTTGGTGGCTTTCCAGCCATTCAATCTTTTCCTCTACAGCTTTTTCCATGGTTTCCTTATCTTCAGAGGAAAGTTTGCCTCCCAACTTTTCTTTATCTCCAATCTGATATTTTAGAGAGTAGGCGTAGCTTTCCAACTTATTCCTAGTATCAATGCACTCCTTGAGTCTTTTGTCTTCCTCAGCAAACTTCTCAACATCATTAACCATCTTTTCAATTTCTTCAGGTGTCAGGCAATTTTGGTCGTTGGTAATTGTAATCTTATTTTTGTTCTCTTTACCTTTGTCTTCAGCTGTCGCCCAAAGATTCACATCTATCTCAAAAGTGACTTCAATCTGGGGGACTCCACAGGAGGAATTCCAGTGAGATCAAACGTACCCGGAAGGTGGTTGTCTTTTTTCAGGGGTCTTTTACTTTCATAGACCTTGATTGGAACAGTAGGTTGATTATCAGAAGCTGTAGAAAAGATCTGAGACTTCTTGGTGTGTAACACAGTGTTCCTTGGTATCAGTTTGGTCATGACACCTGCCACAGTTTCAATACCAATTGTCAGGGGACATACATCAAGCAGTACTAGGTCACCTGTATCTTGATCATCAGAGAGTACACCAGCCTGGACAGTGTCACCATATGCAACAGCCTCATCTGGGTTTATGCCACAGGATGGATCCTTGCCATTGAAGAACTCTTTAACAAGTTGTTGAATCTTTGGAATTTGAGAAGAGCCACAAGAAGAACAATCTCATCAATATCAGACTTCTTCAAGTCAGAATCCTCCAGTACTCTCTGAACTTCTTCAAGTCAGAATTCTGACTTCTTCAAGTCAGAATCCTCCAGTACTATCTGAACAGGCTTCATGGTAGACCAGAACAGGTCCATGTTTTCTCTTTAAATTTTGCCTGAGTCAGGGTTTCAGAAAAGTCTTCTCCTTCATAGAAGGACTCAATTTTAATTCTTGCTTAATGTTGAGCACACAGGGCCCATTTGGCCTTTTCTACTTCATGCCGAAGATTCTGCACAGCTCTGTTTTCTTTCCTAACATCTTTGCCAGTCTTCTTTTTGTACAGCCTGATTAAATGTTCCATAACACTCTGGTCAAAGTCTTCTCCACCTCGATGAGTATCTCTATTGGTGGCCATGACTTCAAAGACATCAAATTGTCAATGGGGAGAAGAGACACATAGAAGGTTCCACCACCCAGATCAAACACCAGGATGTTCTTCTCTCCCTCCCTCTTATCCAGGCCATAAGCAATAGCAGCTGCTGTAGGCTCATTGATGATCCTCATAACATTCAGGCCAGCAATAGTTCCAGCATCTTTGGTCGCTTGCCAGTGGCATCATTAAAATAGGCTGATACAGTAACAACTGCATGGGTAACCTTCTTTCCCAAATAAGCCTCAGCAATCTCTTTCATTTTAGTGAGAATCATAGCAGAGATTTCTTCTGGAGCAAATGTCTTAGTTTGCCCACCTCCAATATCAACCTGAATGTATGGTTTGTGTTTATGTTTCTCTTCAAACACTTTGAAAGGCAAGAACTTGATGTCTTGCTGCACAGAAGGGTCATTCCCAGTGCTGCCAATGAGCCACTGGGCATCGAAGTCCGTGTTCTCAGGATTGGAGGTGAGCAGATTCTTGACTGTATCGCGGATCAGATGTTCTTCTTCAGGGGTGAAGGCCACATAATACGGCCTGATGCACTTGCCCTGATTGTTGGAGATGATCTCCAGTGGCCATTCTTGAACACCCCAATGCAGGAGTAAGTGGTCCCCAGGTCGATGCTGAACACGGTACCTATGTCCTTTTCTTGTCATCCTCCTCAGCCGTGCTGCGCAGAGCAGCAGCAGAACCATGGCCACCAGAGAGAGCTTCACCTTGCCCTAGCTGTTGGCCAGTTGCTCTCGTCAGCAGACAGCCAGAAGTTGCAGGCAATCCAGCAACAGGCTGCAGCTGAGAGGAGTGAGGTTACAGGTCTCTTACACTCGAGATGCCTCAACTCTGTCCTTCTGTGTTGTCTCTGCCAATTCTCAGACTTTTTAGTATTGAAGTGCATTTTCTTTCTACAATTGTATTAATTACCATATGTAAAAATTGACAAGTAGAATGCTAGTAAACACAGATTCGCAAGCTTTTAGGCCACTTTGTAAATATTAAAAAAGTTAAATGAATTGCCAATGCTTCCATACATGCTATAACAACACAAGTGTTCAAAGATGCACTAGAACATTATGTGGGAAAAAATATATTCATACCCAATCAAGATTTTTCAGGCACTTGCATTCAGAAGCATTTTATGAATCAGCACAAGGTTTGCTCCAAAATAAAGCTCATTTTCCCCTACTGTCCCTATTTGTTGAGAACAATATTATACATTAAAGATGCATTTACATAAATCATTTTATAGAGAAAATTATTTTAAATTTAAAATTATAATACTTATTTTATGCATAACTTCAAAAACACAGAATTTAAAGACAATACCAGTGAGCACTATCATCCTATATGACTAAAACACTACCATTCTATATGACTAGCAAAGACAATACAAGGCCAAAAGGCAAAATATACACTTTGGCAATCCTATACAAAAGGGGTTCTGTTACAATATTCTTTCATAAAATAAACACAATGCATAAAAATGAAACAAGGAAAAGAAAAACTGAATTTTGACAACTACACAAACTGTGGCATTTCAAATTCAAGGTCTTGTAACTCTTCCATTTGTTTTAGCCTGAGTCCCTGACACATTGGATTCATGTCAGGTAGGCCGAGCTCCTCAGAGTTCTCTTTAGGCTCAGCAGCTGGCTTCAAAGCATAAGCTAATGTGCTGTCTGCCTCTGGAACAGATTTATCCACATGACTCAGGGGATTAAGAGCCGTGCTATGAGGCACTGCATCTGAAGGTGAAGCTGGTCTCTCCTCAGTCCCCCTCACTTTGCTGGTCGGGGTAGGTGGTTTGTAAAATGTTGTCCCGAGATGGGGCTGCAGTATTCTGGGTGCTCTTGCAGGAGCAAGACGGTGAGAATGAGAGGACAGTCTCACTGGTGTCTCTCTTGCTGAACTGGCTGGTGTGTTGGGCTGTGTGGCACCGTTGGAATGGTCACCACTAACCTTGATGCTCATTGTCACTTTTTCCTGGAGTACACTTGGCACAATCACTGCACTCGTGCCAGTTAAGTTCTTTGGTTCACATTGTTGTCTCTGAGTTGGTTCACATTGTTGTCCCTGAGTTTTTTGTGGAATCTGCTGATCAAAACCATTAATTTGGGAGCCAAAACTAGTAGGGGTATCTTTTCTATTAAGCCCTTCAAAGGTAAGATTCTGGCAAAACTTGTCTGAATTGACATTTCCCACATTTCTGCTGTTTTTCTCATTAGGAGAGCTTGCAAGATGGAACCTATCTACAGGCAAACAGAAACATCTGATCTTGGGGCTTGGCATAGGCCTCTGTATATCATTTGTTTTCACATCAGATTTCAGACTAAGTGGTTTCGTGGTTTTACACATAGTGTCCATCTTTTGTGATGATGATTCAAGTTCTTTGTGATCTGAAAAAGAAGAGATTTTTTTTTAACTTCATGAAGCTTGGTTAATAAGGAAGTGTGGTTATTTATGAATGGGCATTCTCTCAAACAACAGAGTCTTACATATTTTTTCCAACATTATTTTCTCAGTCATCTATGCAGAGGAATTAAAAATCCATACAATATTAAAGGCACATTTTTAATTAAAGCATTACTTTGTAAAATTTATCTTAATAAAACAAATAGTCACAAAGCAAATAAAATAAAAAAAAAACACTTCCTGTAGTAACTTGTTTTAATATACTACCAATGAATGAATATTTTCTGTGTTAAGACTTCCCTGATTTCAACAGGCAGACAATGGTAACTCTAGAACAGTAACACTATTCTGTACACCAACAAATGCCATATCCTGAATCCCAAGGACTTTGCCTGTCACTTAATCTGCTTTCCAGCTACATTCTGTCCATACTGTGGGCAACACACCAGAGAGGACTTGGATGCTCTCCCAGCTGATCCACTAATACATGGTAACATCCTCTGGAAAAAGGAAGGTTGAAGAGCTGTCAAAATTGCCATTGTGCTACTGGTCCTGGAGACTCCAGACTTACCTCCTTCTCTTTCTCCTCTCGTCTGGTCCCAAGGTCCCTATTTTCTCACCTAGAACCCTAGCATCTCCCACTCTGTCTTTGCTGCATGTACCCCAGAAGCTCCTGTTGCTAGAAAGGTGCAGCCATCTGGCCATGATCCTCGTCTCCCTGCTGAGAAACATCAGACAACTGTGTGCCTTGCCACTGGTCTGATGGCTTTCCAACAGCCCTGTTCATAGCCCTCAGTTCTCATCCCTGCCACCTGGTCCTTCTCCGGTATCCTTAGGCAGTGGTTTGCAGACAGGTGCACAGCAGCATCACTTGATGATGATTGCAGGTCATCATCTCATCTGACCTCCTTCTTCACCTGAGGCTGCTGGCCTCTCTTCCCTGGTTCCCAGGCAGTGCTCATGTGATTTGCTGTCCTGGACCCTTCTCCACATTGATAAAAGGGAGCTGAGCCATTGTGGTTGGATGGCAACCACCAGAACATATTTACAGTCCTGCAGAAATTCTAGCACCACTTCTAGCTGCCTGGGTGCTGTCTCAGCTCCAGCTCCATTTCTGCCCTGGGCAAGCCTAGTGCACTAGCCCTACTTGCCTTCTTCTGTCAAGACAGACTCCTATGTGGAGATATGTTGGCATGTGGTGTTAATGATCTTCTAAAGAAAAGGCTCAGAATTACCTGGTATGTAATGGAAATTTCAAATATTTTAAAATTATTTATTGTTATTACTATACCTACCTGGGAATCCAATTTCATTGGACAGCGAAACAAGGTTACATTTATGAATGAGAGAGGATGAGGTTCAAACCCTGAATCAATGATAATTTAGGGACATGACCTTTGGCATTATTTACCTTCCTCAGACTGTTAGCTATGGCTTAAAGGAGGCCAAGGTTCATAGCACAGAAGTGCTAATAAGATCAAATCATATAAATGGAATCAGTGAGTCCAGTGCTTTTCTTTGCAGAGAGGTAATGGACTGTCTTTGTTTTCAGACTTTCTCAGGCTACACTAATTGATATTTCATTAATTTTATATATCAAATTTAACATTTATGGCTATATATTGAAAAATTCGGATTTAGCTCTACTAAAGCAGTAATGAATGAAAGGTTTTCAACCCCCTTACCAGAAACCATTCACTGAAATAAAGCGATGAAAAAACAGTGAACAAAAAGACTGGACCCAAGAAAATGGAAGACATGTGTGCTTAATGTGCTAAAATTTAGGCCACAGGTAAAGGGACATCAAAAAACTTTAGGAGTTTATTTTTTTGAGTTTCAGGAGTCCAGCTTTTTTCTGTTTTGACTTTAATTGATGACAAAGAAGTAAAGGTGAAAACAAATCT